>NC_059340.1:4950000-5262222 GCF_018350155.1 Leopardus geoffroyi
GTTAGCATATGGTGCAACAATGATTTCAGGAGTAGATTCCTTAGCGCCCCTTTCCCATTTAGCCCACACCCCCTCCAGCAACCCTCTGTTTGTTCTCCATATTTAAGAGTCTCTTCTCTTTTTGTCTCCCTCACTGTTTTTATATTAATTTTGCTTCCCTTCCCTTATGTTCATCTGTTTTGTATCTTAAAGTCCTCATATGAGTGAAGTCGTAGGATATTTTCTTTCTCTGACTGATTTCACTTAACATAATACCCTCCGGTTCCATCCACGTAGTTGCATATGGCAGGATTTCATTCTTTTTGATGGCCGAGTAATACTCCACTGTATATATATATGCCACATCTTCTTTATCCATTCATCCATCGATGGACATTGGGGCTCTTTCCATACTTTGGCTGTTGTTGATAGTGCTGCTATAACCATTGGGGTGCATGTGTCTCTTCGAAACAGCATATATGTGTCCCTTGAATAAATACCTAGTAGTGCAATTGCTAAATAGTAAGGTAGTTCTATTTTTAATTTTTTGAGGAACCTCCATACTGTTCTCCAGAGTGGCTGCACCAGTTTGCATTCCCACCAGCAATGCAAAAGAGATCCTCTCTCTCCGCATCCTCGCCAACGTCTGTTGTTGCCTGAGTTGTTCATGTGAGCCATTCTGACAGATGTGAGGTGGTATCTCATTGTGGTTTTGATTTGTATTTCCCTGATCATGAGTGATGATGAGCATTTTTTCGTGTGTCAGTTGGCTATCTGGATGTCTTCTTTGGAGAAGTGTCTATTCATGTCTTTTGCCCATTTCTTCACTGGATTATTTGTTTTTTGGGTGTTGAGTTTGATAAGTTCTTTATAGATTTTGGATACTAACCCTTTATTGGTTATGTTGTTTGCCAATATCTTCTCCCATTCCGTCGGTTGCCTTTTAATTTTGCTGATTAGACTACTCTTTCTAATAGTTTATATGAAGAAAAAAGAGATTGAATGGGTTCCTTCAGAGCTGTCACACAGTGCGGATGGGGTGGGAGAGATTTGAATGTGTTTATAGATTGATGGAATAGGAAAAGTTGAAGATCAAAGAGAGAAGGGGGTGTGGCTTGGGGTCAGGGATTTGGAGGACGAAAGGAATGAAAGGCAAGAGCACAGGCTTGTAAGTGGTGAAAGTTGCCCACCTTTACCTGACTCCCTGGGAACTAGGGCTGCAGCGTAGTAAAACTACGTTAAAATGCTTTGGTTTTTGTAAACTAAGTATGGAGGGCTTGGAAATCAGGTTAAAATTTAGGCATTTGAAATTAAGTGAATGTGTGAAAGCTAGTCATTCTTTGTTTGATCTTGCTAAATAGATTAATGTTTGCATTAATTAGCACTGTCTTTTCCCTTTGGGAGTGTGAGTTTTGATTTAAAGTAAATTAAGAAGGATTGAGATTAAATTTTGACCTACCAAACTTAGTTTTGAAATAAAAGCCATGTCTTGGTTCTGTGATAGTTGAGCGTTTTACTGATGACCTTATCTCTACAGAGTTTTTTCTTTGTTTTTTGGTGGGGGATAGAATGGTGTTTTATAAAGTGCTGGTTTGTGTGGTCAAGAGGAGAAGTGATAGAGTGAGCTGCTAATTATACGAAAAGAAGTGGCACTGAACTGGACCCCCCTCCCTCCAACCATTTGAGTCCCCCCTCTCCCCAACCGCCTGGGTCCCCCCCTCCCTCCAACCACCTGGGTCCCCCCCCACAACCACCTGAGTCCCCCTCCCCTCCCAACCACCTGGGTCTCCCTCTCCCCCCAACCACCTGGGTCCCTCTCTCCCCCCGACCACCTGGCTCCCCCTCCCCCCAACCACCTGAGTCCCCCTCCCCTCCCAGCCACCTGGTTTCCCCCCTCCCCCCCAACCATCGAAGACTATCACTAGGCTCATCCCACTCACCAAGTGTTTTTGTTCACCTTCTTCCGCTTGTCTGAGTTTGCACGTGTCTGGACTGCAGAAGGATGAGTCTGAAGTGTTAACTGTGGTCATCTCCATGTGCTGGGTTGTAGCTGCTTTTTCTTTTGCTGCTTCTGGAGGGGCATGTATTTTTGCTTTTTGTGCGATAGAAAAATTCTTTTTTTTTTTTTTTTTTAATTTTTTAAATTTATTTTTGAGACAGAGAGCATGAGCAGGGAAGGGGCAGAGAGAGAGGGAGACACAGAATCGGAAGCAGGCTCCAGGCTCTGAGCCATCAGCACAGAGCCCGATGCGGGGCTTGAACTCACAGACTGTGAGATCATGACCTGAGCCGAAGTCAGACGCTCAACAGACTGAGCCACCCAGGCGCCTCTGGAAAAATTCTTTAAAAAATAAACAGGGTAGAGTTGTGAATCAGTGAGAAACGTGTGTGGAAACTGAAAAGACTATATTTGCATCAAAACTCACAGGTTTTGATGATGTGACTGCTGTGATCACACACATTAGCTGCTGTTGCAGTTTTGGAGAATAACTTGTGTCTAAGTGTCTATAGCTAACCTCCATACCAGCGAGGAAGTGGAATATCCTTACTTTGGCTTACTTCCAATAGTGAAGGAGAAAATGACTTGCCTATCAGTAAAGGCTGCCAGCAGGTGTTTAGTTTGTGTTAAATTTGTTATTTACTGATTCATTGACTGCTAAGAGCAAGCCAGCCAGACTGTTCTGTGGAACTACTTTTTAAAATGTTCTTTTGTCATATCCGTTGTGTTGGCAAATAAAAACCGTTACTGGAGGGGCGCCTGGGTGGCTCAGTCAGTTACGCGTCTGACTCTTGGTTTCTGCTCAGGTCGTGATCTCACGGTTCTTGAGTTCGAGCCCTACATCGGGCTCTGTGCCCAATGGTTAAAAACATTAACCATTACTGGACATATGGAACCTTTCTTTCTTTTTTTTTTTTTTTTTTTAATTTTTTTTTTTTAACGTTTATTTATTTTTGAGACAGAGAGAGACAGAGCATGAACGGGGGAGGGTCAGAGAGAGGGAGACACAGAATCTGAAACAGGCTCCAGGCTCTGAGCGGTCAGCACAGAGCCCGACGTGGGGCTCGAACTCCCGGACCGCGAGATTGTGACCTGAGCCGAAGTTGGACGCTTAACCGACTGAGCCACCCAGACGGCCCTGGAACCTTTCTTTATCATGGTGAAATATATCTGATGAACTGGTTGAGGTTAAGAGTCAGCAGCACGTCATAGAACTACTTGCCTGGGCTGCTGCTCGTCGACAGGCTGAAATGAAATGGTTAGTGAATCCTCTGGGTCGGTGGATGTCATCGTGACAGGGGTGTAGCTGAAGAAAGCAGGGCGCTTGCCGTGTGCAGCACGGAGACCGTGGTTGGGCGCTCTCGCCTTGTTCCCATCTGATGTTCCGTTTTTAGGATGAGGAAGTCCTGATACTCAGTGTAGATGGACCTTGATATTTCTGTCTTCGAAAGTCTGGCTGGTGTTTCATTAGCACCCTGACCGATCCCATCAGAGGCTCTGATGAGCCCCCTGGCAGAAAGGACCACGTTCTCTGTTCTTGAGCCAGCGGCTCTTTTCCCTACCCTTGTCGCTTTTCTCTGGATGGCTCACAGGGCCTGTGTGACTGGAGACAGAGTGTGCCAGTTCTTTCTGGTCATCAAGGTGGAGAGGACACCTAGTATTTTTCCTTAGGTGGTATAAATGCTGTTGGAAAACTTTAAATTTGAATTACAGATGCACTGAAGTTTGCAGAGATAGTACAGAAAGGTCTCCCTTGCTCTCACCCACTTCTTTTCGTTGGTTATGTCTCACGTAACTGTAATCTGGTATCGAAATCAGGACATTGACATTGGGGCAATGTGGGTGTATAGTTGTGTATCAGCTTATCACTCCTGTAGATTCACGTGACCAGTACTGCACTCAAGATACAAAACTCCATTGTCAGCACAATGATCTCCATCTGTCTCCTGCTACCCCATTTACAGTCACAGCTGCTGTCCCTGCTCCCAAACCATCCTTAAGGCGGGGCAATGACTAATCTGTGTCCCATCTCCATAATTTTGTCATTTCAAGAGTCTTACGTAAGTGGAATCATACAGTTCCCCGCCCCCGCCCCCCCACCTCAGTAGAATGCCCTTGAGACCCATCCAATTGTTGCATGTATCAGTAGTTCATTCATTTTTATTGCAAAGTAATATTTCAAGGTCCGGATGTGCGACAGTTGATTCACTTACCTGTCTGATGCTTGGGTTGTTTCTGGCTTGGGGATGGAAGTAAAACTGTTGCGAACATTTGCGTATAGGTTTTTGTATGGACACAATTTTTAAACTTCTCTGGGATAAATGTCCAGGAGTGATATTCCTGGGTCCTTTAGTAAGTGTATGTGTAGTTTTGTAAGAAACCACCAAACTGTCTCCCGCAGAGCTTTACCATTTTACATCGCCTTTAACAGTGTTTGAGAGATCCAGGTTCCCCTCAGATTCTCTGTTGCTTTTTTTTTTTTTTAATGTTTGTTTATTTAAAAGGGGCAGGGTGGGGCGCCTGGGTGGCGCAGTCGGTTAAGCGTCCGACTTCAGCCAGGTCACGATCTCGCGGTCCGTGAGTTCGAGCCCCGCGTCGGGCTCTGGGCGGATGGCTCAGAGCCTGGAGCCTGTTTCCGATTCTGTGTCTCCCTCTCTCTCTGCCCCTCCCCCGTTCATGCTCTGTCTCTCTCTGTCCCAAAAATAAAAATAAAACGTTGAAAAAAAAAAAATTAAAAAAAATAAATAAATAAAAGGGGCAGGGATCCGAAGCAGTCTCCGCGCTCACATCATGAGAGCCCGATGTGGGAGCCTGAACTCAAGAACCGCGAGATCATGACCTGAGCCGAAACCAAGAGCCGGATGCTTAACTGAGCCACCCATCCGCCCCTGTGTTGCTCTGTTTTATGTTGGCTGTGGTCTTCACCTGCATTTTTGAATGACTCGTGCTGCGGAACGCCTCGTCCCGTACTCATTTGCCATCTGTAGACCCTCTTCAATGAGCTGTTTCTTCATAGGCGCTGTCTGTTTTCTAATTGGCTTGTTTGCTCTTTACCGTTGAATTTTCAGAGTCCTTAATACATTCTAGATGTGAGCCCTTTATCAGATGTGTGGCTTATAAATATTTCTCCCAGTTGGTAGCCTGCTTTGTCATTCTCTTAGCAGGGTCTTCTGCACAGCAAAGGTTTTTTAGTTTCAGTGAGATTTAGTTTCAGTGAGGTTTTTTAGTTTCATTCTTCTGTGGTTAATGCTTCTGGTGTCATGTTTAAGAACTCTTTACTAAGATCTAGCTCCTCAAAGGTTTTCTCTTACTTTGTCTTTGAAAAGTTGTATAGTTTTACATTTGACATTTAAATCTATGATCCATTTTGAGTTAATTTATTTTTGTTTATTTATTTTGAGAGAGAGAGAATGAATGAATGAATGAATGAATGTGATCAGGAGAAGGGGGAGAGAAAATCCCAGGCAGGCTCTGCTCTGTGAGTGTGGAGCCTGACTCAGGGCTTGATCTCGTGAACCTGTGAGATCATGACCTGAGCTGAAATCAAGAGTCAGACAGTTAACTGGTTGAGCCACCTAGGTGCCCCTAAGTTAATTAAAAAAAATTTTTTTTTTAATTGTTTATTCCTTTTATGAGAGAGAGAGAGAGAGAGAGAGGAAGTGAAGGAGGGAGAGAGAGCATGAGCAGGGGAGGGGCAGAGAGAGAGAAGACGACACAGAATCTGAAACAGGCTCCAGGCTCTGAACTCTCAGTATAGACCCTGACGTGAGGCTCAAACCCATGAACCGTGAGATCATGACCTGAGCTGAAGTCAGATGCTTGACAGACCAAGGCACCCAGGTGCCCCTAAGTTAATTTTTATATAAAGCGTGAAGGTTAGGTCAAGGCTCATTATTTTGCCTATGAATATCCATATGTAGTTATTTGAGCCTCATTTGTTGCAGAGCCTGTCATCCTCTGCAGAACTGCTCTTGTACCTTTGTCAAAAAGGAGAGGGCTGTGTGAGAGGCTCTTTGGAGGTCTGAGTGTTTGTCCCA
Source organism: Leopardus geoffroyi (assembly GCF_018350155.1). Classification (NCBI taxonomy): domain Eukaryota; kingdom Metazoa; phylum Chordata; class Mammalia; order Carnivora; family Felidae; genus Leopardus; species Leopardus geoffroyi. Next base: position 4,956,016 of record NC_059340.1, read on the forward strand.
TTTAATCTTTTCCAAAATTGTTCTTAGCTATTCTGATTTGACTTGTCATATAAGTTGTAGAATAGCCTTCACTATATATATATTACATATATATATAGTATATATATATTCAATATATATATAACATATATATATTCTATATATATATATATATATTATCTATCTCAATAAAAAAATCTTGCTAGGATTGTGATAGGAATTACACTAAACATATGTGTCAATTGGGGAGAAATTGACATCTTTACTGTGGTGAATCTTCCATTACCTGGACACAGTATGTCGCTCCATTTACTTAGATTTTTAATCTCATTCATCAGTGTTTTGTGGCTTTCAGCATACGAGTCCTGTACATGTTTTATTAGATTTACACCCAACTTTGGTTTTTGAGTGATGGGGTAACATTAAAATTTTGTTTATCACATGTTCATTGCTAGTACAGAGAAGTACAGTGTTGATCTTATATCCTGCATTTCTGTTGAACTTTCAAGTTTTAGAAGATTTTTTAAAATTTATTTATTTATTTAGAGAGAGAGACCAAAAGCACAAGTTGAGGAGGAGCAGAGAGAGAGCAGGAGAGAGAGAGAATCCCAAGCAGCCTCAGCACTGTCAGGGCAGAGCCGGATGTAGGACTCGAACCCACGAATCTGTGAGATCATGATCTGAGCTTAAGTCAGATATGTAACTGACTTAGCCGCCCAGGCGCCCCAAATTTTAGAAGATTTTTTGTTAGGTTCCTTGGACTATTATATAACCTGCAAATAGGGATACTTTTATTTCTTCCTTGAGATCTCTGTATAGTGATTTTTACAACCATATTCATGAGAAACAGTTTGCTGGTAATTTACTTTTTTTGTATTATCTTAGTTTCGTTTTGGTATTAGGGTTAATACTAGCTTCATAAAATGAACTGGGAAGTAAGTGTTCCTTCCTGTTCTCTTTTTTTGAAGAGATTATATAGAATCGGTGTTAATTCTTTAAACCTTTGGAAGAACTCTCCAGTGAAACCACGTGAACTTAGAGATCTGTTTTTTTGTTTCGTTTTGTTTTAAATTACAGATTGAATTTCCTTGATTGTTATTGGCGCTTCAAATTATCTACTTAATTTGCGATGAGTGGTAATAGTTTCTGGTCTTTGAGGAATTGATGCATTTCATCTTAGTGTAGTTTATAGCGTTTCTTGATCCTGTTGATGTCTGGAGGCACAGTCGTGATGGCCCTGTCTCACTCCTCACGGTGTTAGTTTATATCTTTTCTTTAGGGTTGTCAGTTTTATGTATTTACTCATGGAACCAATTTTGTGTTTCCTTGATATTTCTCCATTGTTTTCTCATTTCAATTTCATTGACTCCTGTTCCTTATTACCTTCTTCCTTCTGCTTGCCTTCAGTTTATTTTGTTCTCTTTTAGTTTTTGAGATGGGAACTTAGATTATTCATTTGGTACTTTTCCTCTTTCCTAATGTCGGTATTTTAGTGCTATACATTTTCCTTTCGGCACTCTTCATTGATGCCCCACAAATGTTCATGTGTTGTATTTTCATTTTCACTCAGTTCAGTGTATTTTTTTTAAATACTATTTTGGGGGGTAGCGCAAGCAGGGAAGGGGCACAAAGATGGGGACAGAGGATCCGAAGCGGGCTCTGCATTGACCTGGGGCTCGAACTCACAGACCTGAGCCGAAGTTAGACCCTCAACCAACTGAGCCACCCAGGTGCCGCATTCAGTGTATTTATTTTTTAATTTCCCCTGGGATTTCCCATTTGTTCCATGGATTAACTAAAAGTGTGTTTAGCTTCCTGGGATTGGGAGACTTTCCCCTTATCTGTTACTGATTTCCGATTTGATTCCATTGTCATTAGAGAACCCGCTCTGATTTCCATTCTTTTAAATTTATTGAGGTTTGTTTTGTGCACCAGCATATGATCTGTCTTAGCCCTTGTGTTTAATTTATATTGGATTAGGTCCTGGATATGGAGGAGGGGACGGTATACATCCTACCAAAGATTCACATCTATCCCACATGCAAAATACATTTGTCCTACGCTGACATGCCGTGAAGTCTCCACCCATCACAGCATCAAGTCAGAGTCGAAAATCTCACCTAAATGTCATCAGCTCAACCAGACATGGGTAAGAGTCTGGGTGTGATCCATTTCGAGGCAAAATTCCTCTCCATCTGTGGATCTGTAAAGTTAAAACCAGATTATCTGTTCCCCAAATACAATGGCGGGCAGGCACAGGATCGCAGGTATAGATATTCCCATTCCAAAAAGGAGAAAGATGAGAGAAAGAGGGAGCAAAGAACAGAAGGACAGGAGAAAGAGATAAGAGAGAGAAGAAAGGAAGAAGGAAAGTCACTGGTTCCAAGCGATTTCAAGATTCACCTCGGCAAACTCACTAGATCTCCAGGCCCAGAAGTAACCTGTGGGCCCGCAGCTTCCCTCCGTGCCGTGTTCTTTCTCTCGAGGGTAGCGCACGTGAGCACCGAGTAGTTGAATCAGCCTGTTTTCCGTCTGTAGAACTGGGCAAATCGGACTGCTTTCTCTCATTCTCTCTCTTTTTCGTTCCAAGCTGGCAGTTTTTCTGGGGGTGTTAACTTTCTCGAAGACCTGTGGGTCTCCTGGGTATTTCACGCGGCTTTACTCCAGCAGACGCAAGGGTCCTCGGTGGGTCTTTCCTGTGTCATCTCGTCTGTGTTCCCGGCTTCTGCCGAGGTAGTTGCAAGGATCTACGAGGGACAGGCTCACTCTCGCCACAGAGCCTTCTGTGTGAACGAGTAGAGTATTCCGTCCTTTGAGAGCCCCTGAGAGATGTTAGCTGGCCACACCCTTGGCTTTGTCTTCAGAGCGTGTTCCCCACATCACCAGGCCCTGGTTCCTTTTTGCCTCACAGTGTTGTCCTCAACGTGTCTCTTCCCCCTTGCGTTTCTCCACAAGCAGCAGGAAGAACCAGGCTGCACCTTCAGCCATTTGCTGGGAAATCACCTCAGTTAAATATCCAAGTTCATTGTGACGAGTTCTGCTTTCCGCCGACTCACAGGGTGTCGTTCAGCTTGGTGCCTCCTTTGTCCCTGAGCCCTCGCTGCCCGTGCGGTCATGCCCTCTCTCTACCAGCGGCCTTTGATGGTTGAGGTGCTCCCTGACCACACAGCCCTTGTCTGCTTGCTCCTCGCTTCCTGAGTCCTCAGTGGCGAGGTCTGCAGCACCCACGTTTCTCCTCGCCCTTGTTTAAGGCAATCCAGGCCTTTGCTGTCCTTCAGCTCGAGAATCCCTTCCACATTTTCGGGTATTTGTCACAGACAGCACTGCCCACCTTCCAGGTACCGGAATCTGTACTTACAACGGACTTGCTGGCTGAACACAACAAATCTTCGCTGTGGTGTACTCCTGGAGGTCAGAAGTCTACAGTCAGGGGCGCCTGGGCGGCTCAGTCGGTTGAACATCTGACTGCGGCTCAGGTCATGATCTCGCGGTTCATGGGTTCAAGCCCCACAACGGGCTCTGTGCTGGCAGCTCGGAGCCTGGAGCCTGCTTCGGATTCTGTGTCTCCCTCTCTCTCTGCCCCTCCTCTGCTCATGCTCTGTCTCTCTTTCTCTCAAAAATGAATGAACATTGGAAAAAAAAAAAAAAAAAAAGTCTGCAGTCAGTTTACCGGGCCAGATAAAGGCGGCAGCTGGGCTGGGCCCCCTTCAGAAGCTCTAAGGGAGAATCAGTTTTCTTTTCTTTTCTTTTCTTTCTTTTTCCCAACGCGGCTCATGCTCTTTTCCTATTTTCCAAGTCAATGTCCTTGAATCTTGCTTCCATGATCCCAATGCCTTCCCTGCATCAAATGTCCCCTGCCTGCCTTAGGGAAGGGCACTTGTGATGGCAGTTGAGTGCCCCTCTGCACTGATCCAAGCCAGCCTTCTACCTCAGGATCTTAAATCGTATATACAAAGTCCCTTGTGTCATATGAGGTAATATTCACAAGGTTTAGGGATTAGGACCTGGATTTGGGGAGTGGAGGGCATTATTCAGCCTACTAGAATGTTCTGTGGGTTCTTGAAAGAATGAGTTTTGTACTGTCGCCTGGTAGAGCGTCGTGCAGAGTCAGTTAGACCTTGTTGGTTGATGATGTTGAATGTTTCTGTATCCTTGCCCATTTTCTGTCTGGTCGTTGAGGGAAGGGGATTGACATCTGCCACTAAAATTGTTGATTGGTCTATGTCTCCTGTTGTTTAGTTTTGAGAGAGAGGGAGTGGGACACGGGTAGAGGGAGAGAGAGAATCCCAAGCAGGCTCCTCACTGCCAGCGCAGAGCCTGATGCAGGGCTTGAACTCAAGAACTCTGAGATGATGATCTGAGCCGAAATCAAGTGTCAGTCGCTTAACCGACTGAGCCACCCAGGTGCCCCTCTCTAGTCCTGATGTTGTTGGAGCCACACATTGTGCAACTGTGCTGTTTGTTGCCTACGCATTTAGGATGGCTTTGTCCTGATGGATTGACCCTTCCATCATGATAGGATGTCCCTGTCTCTGGTGATTTGCTTTGCTGTGAAGTCTCCGATGTCTGAGAGTGATACAGACAATCCCTAACTTTCTACGGTTGGACGTGCTTGTTTGTTACCTTGCCATGGCGTGAAAGTGATATGCATTCAGGAGAAAGCATACTTCAGAATTCTGAATTTTGATGTTTCCCAGGCTAGTGCTTTATAGCACGACGTTCTTTCGTGGTGCTGGACAGTGGCGGCCATGCGATACCGTAGGTAGAGGACCCAAACACTGACGGCCATTCTGTAGCCATATAACCATCCTGTTTTCCTCTCTCGGTACAGTGTTCAGTTATGTTAACGTAAGATATTCAGCACTTTGTTAGAAAACAGTCTTGGTGTTAGATGACTTGACCCATCTGCAGGCCGATGTAAGTGTTCTGGGCACATGTAAGGTGGGCTGGGCTCAGTGATGATCAGAAGGCGTGGTAGGTTGGGTGTATTAAATGTATTTTCGACATATGATTTTTTCAACTTACCATGGGTTTATTGGGACCAAAAATCATCCCAAGTCAAGGGAGATCTGTATAGCCACTCCTGTTTTCTTTTGCTTAATAAGCATGATTTGTCTTTTTCCGTTCTTTTTTTTATTTTATTTTTTATGTTTTACTTTATATTTGAGAGAGAGAGAGCATGCATGAACATGAGCAGGAGAAGGGCAGAGAGACGGAGACAAAATTTGAAGCAGGCTCCAGGCTCTGAGGTGTCAGTACAGAGCTCGACCTGGGACTTGCACTCCCAGTGAGATCATGACCTGAGCCGAATTCAGACATTAAACCGACTGAGCCACCCAGGCGCCGCCCCCCCCCCCCCCCCCCCCCCCCCCCGCCTCCAATTCTTTGACTTTTAACCTACATTTATCATCGTGTTTGAAATGTCTTGTAGCCCCCATGTAGTTTGGTCATTAAAAAAAAAAAAAAAGCTGCCAATCTGTGTCTTTTAATTGGTTTTTTATGTTGAAGGTGATTATTAATGTATCAGGACATAAGTTGTCATTTCACTTTTTTTTTTTCCTGGTCCTCTCTTTCTTATTTCTCTGAATTTCTTCCTGTTAGTTACTTGAACATTTTTTTAAGAATTCCATTTTGACATAGGCATATTGTCTTTGAGGGTATCTGTTTGTGTAGTCGTTGTATGTGTGGTTGCTCAAGGGTGTTTGCATGTATATATGTTACGTATATAAAATACATAAATATTTAAGTCTCTTTATATAATTAGAATTTGCTGGGGTCATCATTTCATCAGTTCAAATGAAACGGAAACTTTTTTTTTTTAAGTTTATTTTCGAGAGAGAGCGGGCACACAAACAAGGGAGGAACAGAGAGAAGGAATCCCAAGCAGGCTCTGCACCATCAGCCCAGAGCCCGATGTGGGGCTTGAACTTACAAACCGACATGAAACCAAAAGTGGGAAGCTCAACGGACTGTGCCCCCTGGCTCCCTGAAATAGGGAAACTGGACCTCTCTTTATATCTCTTACCTGTTTCTTGTACGTACTCCATCCGACAGTGTCGTAAGTTTTGTCCCAACCATACTTTAGAGAATTTGAGAAGGAAAGTTTATCGTACTTACCCACGTTTTTACTCTTTCTGTAGCTGTGCCTTCTTTTGCCGTCTCCTTTCTGTCTAGGGACCGGGAGCCATTCTTTGAGGGCAGGACTGCTGGTGACAGATTCTCTCAGCGTTCCTTCACCTTCGATCGTTTTAAGTTCTCCTTCATTCCTGAAGGAGGCCTTCAGCATGTATGGAATCGAGAGCTGACGGTTCCTTTCTTTCTTTACTTGAAAACCGTTGCGGGACTTCCACCGGCCGTGTGGGCTTTTGATGAGCAATCCGGCCCTTCACCTGCTCCTGTGGGGAGGTGTCCTTATCTCCGGCCGATTTCAGACTTCTTTCCTCTTTCAGAAGCATTTGTGTAATGTGACTTGGCGTAGATCTCTGGGCCATGCTATTTGGAGTTTGCTCACCTTCTTGAATTTGTAGGTTTGGGGCTTTTTTGTTTTTGGTGTGTTTCTTGGGGGGCAAATTTGGGAAGTTTTCAGTCATTTTGAGAAAGACTTTTTCAGCCTCTTTGTCCTCCTTTGTTTCAGGGAAGTACTTTGTTCTCTTCTTGACTGTGGGAAGCCCCTTTCAAGTGTGAAGCATCTGGTCTTGGCTCGTAAGAGTTCGCCAAGAACTTTCTGGTCATGCACACCTCTCTGGGATTTTCTTTGTTGACTCAGGTGCCCCATATTGGAAGTGGGGTTCTGAAATCCTGTCATGACTCTTTCAAATCTCGAGAAGTAACAGATGTAATTTTCCTCGGAGGAAGAGATGGTGTCCTATCCCACTTTCTTCACACGCAAAATGACTCTAGTTCTGTGTGGGGTGGGTTTTTGTTACAAAATTTTTGTCTGTTTTCTATTTAACTAAAAGAAATTCACTGTTTTGTCCAAAGCTGATCAAAATCGAGATGGGGTGCCCGGGTGGCTCAGTCAGTTAAGCGTCCAAGTTCGGCTCGGGTCTCAGGTCATGATCTCACGGTTTGTGAGTTTGAGTCCTGCGTTGGGCTCTGTGCTGACAGCTCGGAGCCTGGAGCCTGCTTCGGATTCTGTGTCTCCCTCTCTCTCTGCCCCTCCCCTGCTCACACACTCTCTCTCTCTCAAAAATAAATGAATAAACGGTTAATTTTTTTTTTTTTAATCAAAATAAAGGGGCACCTGGCTGGCTCACTCGGAAGAGTATGCACCTCTTGATCTCAGGGTTGTGAGTTCGAGCCCCAGGTTGAGAGTAGAGATTACTAAAAAAAAAAAAAATAAGTAAATAAAATAAAATTTTTAAATCAAGATAAAATACGGTTTTCTCTATAGTAATTGTATGAGTGGGCAGCTCTTGCCTGTAATGGCGAGGAAGCACAGAGCTTCACAGAGCAAAGGTTAGCAGCAGCCTACAGTTTTTATTGTAAGTGGTAATCTGATACGAGTGTGGGAAATCTTGTCAACCTTATGCACACTTGGGGTTACATAATAGGGAAACAATACATCAGGTGTTGCCAGTTCCCATAAACTCCCCTCCATATAAGGTTTCCCTATCTTCAACATCTTACGTCAGTGTGATACATTTGTTACAATTGATGGACTAATATTGATACATTGTTATTACCTAAAGGCCATGGTTTACAATAGGGCTCTTTGTGCTGTATGGTTCTATGGGTTTTGCCAAATGCGTAATGTGACCTGTGTCCACCAGTACAGTATCGTACACAATAGATTCACTGCTCTGAAAATCCCCTGTGCTCGCCTATTCATCCCTCCCTGGACCCCTAGCAACCACTCACCGATCTTTTTACTGCCTCCATAGTTTTGCCTTTTCCAGAACCTCGTATGGTTGGAATCATACAGCCTGTAGCCATTTCAGACTGGCTTCTTTCACTCAGTAATACGCATCCAGTTTCCTGTATGTCTTTTCATGGCTTGATGGTTCCTGTTAGTGCTGAATAATATTCTGTGGTCTGTTTTATTTACCACAATTGATCTGTTCCCCTGCTGAAGGACATCTTGTTTGCTTCCGGGTTTTGGCAATTATGAATAAAGCTGCTGCAAACATTCGTGTGCAGGTTTTCATGTGGGCGTAGGTTTTCAACCCATTTGGGTCAATACCTGGGAGTATGATTGTTGGATTGTATTATAAGCGTATGATTAGCTCTGTGCAGAACTGCCAAATGTCTTTGCACGATTTTTATTTATGTGTATTTGGGAAGCTCTTCCCCCCTTCACTGCAACTTTTGGCTGTTAAAAAACATTGATTATACAGGGGTGTGATGCCAGAATGTTTATTTTGCTCTATCATTTAATTATCCGGGATAGAAAGTCTCATTGGTCATTATTTTTTCATGATTGAGGTAAAAATGTGTGTTTCTTTAAATTTTTTATTTTATTTTTTTAATTTCCATCCAAGTTAGTTAGCATACAGTGCAACAATGATTTCAGGGGTAGATTCCTTAGTGACCCTTACCCATTTAGCCCATCCCTCCTCCCACAACCCCTCCAGTAACCCTCAGTTTGTCCTCCATATTTATGAGTCTCTTCTGTTTTGTCCCCCTCCCTGTTTTTATATTATTTTTGTTTCCCTTCCCTTAGGTTCATCTGTTTTGTCTCTTAAAGTCCTCATATGAGTGAAGTCATATGGTTTTTGTCTTTCTCTGACTAATTTCACATAGCATAATACCCTCTGGTTCCATCCACGTAGTTGCAGATGGCAAGATTTCATTCTTTTTGATGGCCGAGTAATACTCTATTGGGGACATTTGGGCTCTTTGCAGACTTTGGCTATTGTCGATAGTGCTGCTATAACCATTGGGGTGTATGTGCCCTTTTGAAACGGCATACCTGTGTCCCTTGGATACATATCTAGTAGTGCAGTTGCTGCATAGTAAGGTAGTTCTATTTTTAATTTTTTTGAGGAACCTCCATACTGTTCTCCAGAGTGGCTGCACCAGTTTGCATTCCCACCAACAGTGCAAAAGAGATCCTCTTTCTCTGCATCCTCGTCAACATCTGTTGTTGCCTGAGTTGTTCATGTTAGCCATTCTGACACGTGTGAGGTGGTATCTCATTGTGGTTTTGATTTGTATTTCCCTGATGATGAGTGATGTTGAGCATTTTTTCACGTGTCAGTTGGCCATCTGGATGTCTTCTTTGGAGAAGTGTCTATTCATGTTTTTTGCCCATTTCTTCATTGGGTTATCTGTTTTTTGTGTGTTGAGTTTGATAAGTTCTTTATAGATTTTTGGATACTAACCCTTTATCTGATATGTCGTTTGCAACTATCTTCTCTCATTCCATCAGTTGCCTTTTAGTTTTGCTGATTGTTTCCTTTGCTGTGCAGAAGCTTTTTATCTTGATGAGGTCCCAATAGTTCATTTTTACTTCTGTTTCCCTTGCCTCTGGACATGTGTTGAGTAAGAAATTGCTGCAGGCAAGATCAGAGAGGTTTTTGCCTGCTTTCTCCTTGAGGATTCTGATGGCTCCCTGTCTTACATTTAGGTCTTTCATCCGTTTTGAGTTTATTTTTGTGTGTGGTGTAAGAAAGTGGCCCAGGTTCATTCTTCTGCATGTCACTGTCCAGTTTCCCCAGCACCACTTGCTGAAGAGACTGTCTTTATTCCATTGGAAATTCTTTCCTGCTTTGTCAAAGATTAGTTGGCCATACATTTGTGGGTCCATTTCTGGGTTCTCTATTCTGAGAGATCAATTCCATTGATCTGAGTGTCTGTTCTTGTGCCAGTACCATACTGTCTTGATGATAACAGCTTTTGTAGAATAGCTTGAAGTCTGGGATTGTGATGCCTCCTGCTTTGGTTTTCTTTTTCAAGATTGCTTTGGCTATTCGGGGTCTTTTCTGGTTCCATACAAATTTTAGGATTGTTTGTTCTAGCTCTGTGAAGAATGCTGGTGTTACTTTGATAGGGATTGCATTGAAATGTAGATTGCTTTGGGCAGTATTGACATTTCAACAATATTTGTTCTTATCCAGGAGCATGGAATATTTCCTCCCCCCCTTTTTTTTTTTTGTCTTCAGTTTCTTTCATAAGCTTTCTATAATTTTCAGCATATAGATTTTTCACCTCTTTGGTTAGATTTATTCCTAGATATTTTACAGCTTTTGGTGCAATTGTAAATGGGATCGATTCCTTGATTTCTCTTTCTGTTGCTTCATTGTTGGTGAACAGGAATACAACTGATTTCTGTGCATTGATTTTATATCCTGCAACTTTGCTGAATTCATGGATCAGTTCTAGCAGTTTTTTTGGTGGAATCTTTTGGGTTTTCCATATAGAGTATCATGTCATCTGCGAAGAGTGAAAGTTTGACCTCCTTCTGGCTGATTTGGATGCCTTTTATTTCTTTGTGTTGTCTGATTGCTGAGGCTAAGTACTAATGTTGGATGGCAGTGGTGAGAGTGGACTTCCCTGTCTTGTTCCTGACCTTAGGGTGAAAGCTCTGAGTATTCCCCCATTGAGGATGATATTAGTGTTGGGTCTTTCATATATGGCTTTTATGATCTCAAGGTATGATCTTCTATCCGTAAAAAAGGTGTATCTTTTAAGATCTTTAAATGCTTGGTGGTTTGATTTAAAGTTCAGTATTTATTTAGAAATGTCAAGTAATAAATCAGGAAGAGAATTCAATTTTGATTAGCTTTTTGACATAGTAATATATATTACCCTATTCATAGGCAAGGAAACTGAGGCACAGAGAGGTTAGGTAAGTTGCCCATGGTGACACAGCTAGTAAGAGGCAGAGACAAGCTTTGAGATACAGGTTGTCTGGCTGCAAAATTCAGGCTCCTAATTACTCAATCATGTTGCCTCTGTACTTAATGAATTGCATTCAGGATCTGAGTTGAGGACTTAACATGTCAATAGCCACCTTTTAGCGGTGGTTCTCAAATTCCAGTGTTAAACAGAATCATTTGGGATGCTTGTTAAAATTCAAAGCCCTAGGGGTGCCTGGGTGGCTCAGTCGGTTAAGTGTCTGACTTTGGCTCAGGTCATGATTTCCTAGTTTGGGAGTTTGAGCACGTCATCAGGCCCTGTGCCGACAGCACAGGGCCTGCTTCAGATCCTGTCCTCCCCTCCACCCTGCCTCTCCCCAGCTTGCGTGCACGTGTGTGCACACACACACTCTCTCTCAAAAATAAACATGAAAAAAAAATTCAGAGCCCTAGGCTTCATACCCAGAGGTTCTGATTTGATAGGCATGTGATAGGAACCCTGTTTCAGACAAGTACCTCCAAGTGATGTTGATGGAGAGGGTGGCAGACCACGTGTGTAAGACATTGCTCTAGGAAATGAGCTGGAGTCCGTTACTCAACCATAACCCCTCAGATAAGGATTCCAGAGAGCTGGCCGAGTGGCTCTTCTGTGTAGTTTTGCTGGATGGAGTCAGGGAATAGTCCTTTACCACTGTCTGTAAGCTGCATGCTGCTGCAGAAGCTCTCCCGTGGTTCCTTGGTGGTCACCAAACAGTGACAATCATGGGTTGACACGTTGGTCATCAGAGAGGGTTTATATATGAAGGCAGAGGCGGATCTGGGGAGGAGGACAGTACCATGTGAGTGTAAAAACAAAGCAGTTAGCTTAAAAACTTCCCATGACTGCTCTAATGCTGATTCTGTTGCTGATTTTATCTGTTATCTTTGTAGTTTGCAAAAATTCTTCCCTTTCTCATCGGGTGAAAGATGTGTGTGCCTAAGGTGGGAGGGGATTTGGGGGCAGAGTAACAGCCACAGCACATAAGGAGGAAGGGGCAGTGTGTGTACCTCAGGCCAGATTGTCCTCAGGTTGCCCTGGGTGGACCAGCATTGGCTCTGTGAAGGTGTGGCAGGTTCTTAGAAGGCCATTTTAGTGCCTTTTGCAGGACATTCTTCCTTCTCTTTATTGAGGATGACAGGAGATCACTTACCCGTAAGTAGACTTTCAGGGCAGGTAAATACAGCGCTCACATGTTAGGTGTGCATAGAAGTCAAGCTGTTGCGCGTATCTGCGCGTGCACTCACTTGTGTAACTACCACCCTGATCAAAATCCGCACGAGGCACCCTTCTCCTTCGGCACCGTCCCCTGCTTCCCAGATGAACCGCTCTTCTGATTTCCGTCCCACAGACTCGTGCCCGTTCTTGGCCTGTTCCAGCCATACTTGGTAAGTGCAGTCCTACCCTCCGCAGCCTTTTGTGCCCGGCGTCTTTCACTCAAGCTTGCGTCGGGCGCTGCATTACTTCCTGTGGCCGAATAACATTCTGTTGTGTGGATGGGCCACGCTGTGGTTATCCGTTCATCTCGCGAGGGGCACCTGTGTTGTTCCTGGGCTTTGGCCGTTGTGACTGATGCTGCTGTGAACGTGGGCCTTCCGTCAGTGTGGACCCATGTCTCGGCTCTCTCGGGAAGTCCCCGGGGAGGGACCGTAGGGCTGGGTGCGGACTTCGGACGAGCTGCCGAAGCGGCCTCGTTGCCCTTCTTTTTTTTTTTTTTTTTTTCCAACGTTTATTTATTTTTGGGACAGAGACAGAGCATGAACGGGGGAGGGTCAGAGAGAGAGGGAGACACAGAATCGGAAACAGGCTCCAGGCTCTGAGCCATCAGCCCAGAGCCTGACGCGGGGCTCGAACTCACGGACCGCGAGATCATGAGCTGGCTGAAGTCAGACGCTTAACCGACTGCGCCACCCAGGCGCCCCTCGTTGCCCTTCTTTTAAAATTTTTTTTTTTTTTTTTTTCCAACGTTTATTTATTTTTGGGACAGAGAGAGACAGAGCATGAACGGGGGAGGGGCAGAGAGAGAGGGAGACACAGAATCGGAAACAGGCTCCAGGCTCTGAGCCATCAGCCCAGAGCCCGACGCGGGGCTCGAACTCACGGACCGCGAGATCGTGACCTGGCTGAAGTCGGACGCTTAACCGACTGCGCCACCCAGGCGCCCCTTTAAAAATTTTTTTTTTTTTTTTTTTTCAACCCTCGTTGCCCTTCTTAAATGACTTTCTTCTCTGCGTTATTTTCCCCTTTGGGTTTAAACTGTTGTTGTTTCCCTAATCTCTGAAGGTGAATGCTTAGCGTATTTTCAACCTAACTTTTTTCTGCAATACGTGTTTTCAGTTACAACTGCTTGTTTACTAGCACGCAGGCATCGGTATTTTCATTATTTTCACCTCAGAATTTTCTCATTTACTTTAAATCTTCTTGGACCAGTGTGTTTGTTTTCTTTTTTTAACATCTATTTATTTTTGAGAGAGCGTGTGCAAGTGGGGGAGGGGCCGACACACACACACACACACACACACACACACACACACACACACACACACACACACAGAATCGGAAGCAGGCTCCAGGCTCCGAGCTGTCAGCACAGAACCGGATGCAGGGCTCAAACCCACAAACTGTGAGATCATGACCTGAGCTGACGTCGGACGCTCAACCGACTGAGCCTCCCGGGCGCCCCCCAGTGCGCTCTTCAGAATGGTGCTTCTCAGTTTCCAAACACGTTTGTTTTGTTTTGTTTCTAATTTAACTATTTTGTGGTCAGAGAATGTGCTCTTCATGGGACCAATTTTCTTTTGGTAAGAGGTCCGTGCGGGAAGCCCTAAAGCATGCCGATGATTTGGAGCACGAAGGGGTAGTGTGTAAGCCAGACAACTGGGCGCTTGCCATAGCCCTGGCCCCCGGCTACAGCCTGGGGCATTAGAATGCAGTCACCAAAGGAACGCCTTCCTGGTGAGCCCTGGAACCGCTGGGTCCCCGGTACGTCCCGGGGACTGATTCAGGAGGCCGCTGCTCCCGCAGCATCCCCCGTCCCCAGGAAGCTGGAGCCTGAGCAGGAGCCCAGAACCCTCGGTGAGAACCCTCCGCGTTCCTGTCCTTGCTGGCCAGCCGGGTGAGGCGGGAGGAGGAGCTCTTGGGAGATCAGTACAGCCTAATTCATCCTTAGCAACCCACGTGGAAGGGTCCGGGAATGGCATTTTGGGCTTGCTCACCTCTGCTTCATAGCAAGGCTCCCACAGAGGCCAAGCAAGCCAATTTGTTGTGTTTATCACACCAGTCCTCCGAGATTGATTGACTTTTTTTTTTAAGTGGACCAGTTTGCAGTTGCTTTGTGTGAATGTGTATCATACAGCTGTCGAGTGTGGGGATCTGAGTGAATGTCAGTTTCCATCAGTTGTAAAATGCGGCATTATTTTGTGTGCCACTAAAAAGAAAAGAGCTGCTTATTAAACCAGACTTCATGATTTCTTCTCACTTAGAATTTTTCACTTATACTGATTGAGTTTTTAAATTTTGTTTATTTATTTATTTACTTTGAGAGCAAGAGAGTATGAGTGCGCAGGGGAGGGGCAGAGACAGAGGGAGAGAGAAGGATCCCCAGCAGGCTGCATACTGTTAGCACGGAGCCCGACCTGGGGCTCGATCCCACAAACCTTGAGATCATGACCTGAGCCAAAATCAAGAGTCATATGCTTAACTGACTGAGCCACCAGGCGCCCCTAAACTTACTTAAACATTGATTTTTATAACTTTTTTTCTGTTGTGCATACATGTAAAAAGTAAAATATGAGCAAAATAAGTTGGTCAGGGTATTCCCAAAACTTCTTCACAGGGTCCCACTCTTCAGAATCACTCTAGGGAGAGAGTATTTGTGTTTTTCTACACAGCCTGTCCTCTGTGCCACCAAAGGCATGGGTCACACAGCATTTCTCTGAAGGGTACTGCTTTATCACCTTTGGAAGTTTTCAAAAGCTAAGTTTTTATGCTGTGCATTGGTGATTCTACCATAAGGTATCAGTGAAAAGTTTGAAGCAATAACCCTTCATCAGATGGTTCTTAAATTGTGTGTCTGTGACAGAAACATCAAGTTCAGTCATGCCTCTAGCAATAATAAGCATATTCACAGATAAGGCGGTGACCTGTATATGTCACAGTTAATTTCAAAGATGTTAAAATGTGGGGAAAAAATGTGCGTCTTAAAATTGTTGAAGTACATTATGTCCATTAGTGCAAGCTTGTGAATTACGTTAGTCGAATCTGTATCTTTGCTTTTTTTACTTTTGGGAAAAGTGCCATTTTTTTTTTTTTTTAATTTTTTTTTTCTTTTTTTTTCCCAACGTTTATTTATTTTTGGTACAGAGAGAGACAGAGCATGAACGGGGGAGGGGCAGAGAGAGAGGGAGACACAGAATCGGAAGCAGGCTCCAGGCTCTGGGCCATCAGCCCAGAGCCCGACGCGGGGCTTGAACTCACGGACGCGAGATCGTGACCTGGCTGAAGTCAGACGCTTAACCGACTGCGCCACCCAGGCGCCCCAAAAGTGCCATTTTTATATATATGTCAATTTTTGCTTTATATATTCTGAGCCTGTGTTGTTAGTGGCATACAAATTCAGTCTTGTTAGTTGTGTAATTAATTGAACAATATGTCATTGTGTAGTGACTTTATCTTTGATTTCCTGTGTTACTTTAGTAGTAGCAACTTACCTTTGGTTTCTTTGGCACGGCATTGTCCCCTTTCACCTTAAGTCATTAGGCATTCTTCTATTTTGTGGGTGCCTCTTGTAGAGAACATTTAGTAGGATTATTTTATTTTATTGAGAGCATGAGCAGGGGAGAAGGGCAGAGGGAGGGAGAGAGAAAGTCTTAAACAGGCTGCGTGCTCAGTGCAGAACCCAGTGCTGGGCTTGATCCCATGACTGTGAGATCATGACCTGAGCTGAAATTAAGAGTTGGGTGCCCAACCGACTGAGCTACCTAGGTGCCCCTAGTTGGATTTTCTTTTTTTAAGTCCAGGTTTTTAAACTTGGTCCTTTTTCCATTTATGTTCATTGTAAACCTATCGGTTATTTGTTGCTGCATAACATGTAACAAAATATCCCTAAGTAAATATCTTTAAGTGACAATGGTTTTGTGCCACCATTCTGTAAGTTGGCCGACATGTCTCTAGTCTGGGCCCACACACATGGCGGCATTTCAGCTGGCAGGTCAGTGGGGCTGAGCTCCTCTCAGAAGGCCTCACTCCGTGGCAGGGGCCTCGCTGAGGCCTCAGTGGAGCTGGGTGCACCTGCTGGGATGCCTGGGACTCTCCCCGTGTGCCACTTTCCACAGATTGCATTCTCGAGGGTGCCGACCTCGGCTTCTCCAGCACAGTGGTCTCAGGGTTCCAAGATAGCAGAGGTACCCGACCTCCTGGGACCTGGGCTCCGGGCCCTACACAGCGTTACCTCTTGGTCAGAGGAAGTCCCCCAGTCAGGCCGGATTTGTCCAGGAGGAACTGCCACGTATCATTGATTTGTTCTTCATTCTACCACAGTAACCCCGAATCTTTTTGGATTTCTTTTCTACTCCCATGTTTTATGTTTTGTATTCCTTTCTTTTATTTTATTTTAATTCCAGTATAGTTAACATACAATGTTATATTAAGTTCTCATATACAATATAGTAATTCAAGTGTTTTGTATTTCTAATGGATTTTATGTGCTTTTCTGGTCTTTTTTGGGTTTTTCTCTTTTTCTCCTGTTAGAGTTTTTCTTCCCCGTCCCAATTTGGGCGTATTAACTCTATTCCGATCCCTTTCTTGCTTGGCCTAGAAATGTTAAAGTGCATTTTTAACTTGCCACATCTAAAGTCGATCATGTGTACCCTCATTCTTAGAATGCTGAGAACTTGAGAGCGAATTCTTTTCCCTTTTACGTGCTATTGTTGTGAAGTGTTTTGCTTCTGTCTTGTATTTGCTGAGACATTATGGAGTCCATTTTTCTTTAGGTTTTCTCTGTAGGTTTCCCTCTTGCATTGCCCTTCTCCTGTCTTGAGTCTTTTTTTTTTTTTTTTTTTACATTTGTTTATTTTTGAGAAACAGAGTGAGACAGAGCGTGAGTGGGGGAAAGGCAGAGAGAGAAGGAGACACAGAATCCGAAGCAGGCTCCAGGCTCTGAGCAAGCGGTCAGTACAGAGACAGAGCTTGATGTGGGGCTCGAACCCACGAACCGCGAGTTCATGACCTGAGCCGAAGTCAGACGCTCAACCGACTGTGAGCCACCCAGGCGCCCCTGTCTTGGGTCTTTTGATTGAGGCTCGTTCTTTGACAACTTCCCTTCTTGATGGTGCACTGGTGCAAACTCCTTGAGTTTTTGTCTGTCTAAAAGTGGTATTTCACCAAATCCAAAGAAGGCTGGGCAGGGAATGGGTGTCGTGGGGCAAACGGAGGTGAGCGTGATGGAGGGCGAAGGGAGGTGACCGGGACAGGAGGGTCTGCACAGGTTTGAGCGGTGGACCCAGAGCACTCCCTGTGCAGAAGCTTGGGCTGCTTCGAGCTTCACGCTTTCTTCCCACAGGGTGGGTTCTCTACGGCCCTGGCAGGAGGGCCACCGCTGCCCCCGACCCGACCAGCACCCGGCATGGCTAACGCGTGCCCCACCCTGTTGGCCATGTGAACCCTGCTGTATCAGCTCACTGGGAGCAGTTCTTCGTGGTGATGAGACACTGGAGCTTACCTAAGAGCTCACAGCCTTCGTTTTTGTTCTTTGTGTAATCTCCTCACATCGGTAGCAGCGAGGAACTTGTGCGAATTTAACCTGTTCCTTTAGTGTTACAGGGCAGGTATTTGTCTATGTGGCTAAACCACAACCTGTACAGATTTCCCACTTAATGAATCAGCAGGACCAGATGCCAAGCCCATGCTTTGCCCGTGTCGTACGTGCCCCGTGGGATTGGTCTACCTCTGAGCTGACCAAAACGCTAAAAAACAACAAAGAAACCCAATCCTAACAAAAATGTTGGTGTGGATTAGTAACCAGGGTAAAATTTAAGGGTAAGTGACATTACTTTTGATTAGGACTAGGCAGCCAAAAACGTGCATTTGTGACTTAGCTGCATGTGATTATTTGAACTCTCCCTGTTATCACAGTTTTGTGCACTGGATAATTTGTTAGCTGTCTCACATTTGACATATTGTGACTAAAATGTAGTGACAGTTTCTGGGCACAATTTGTATTTGGGGGACATTATCTTCCCCTGGAAGAAGTTAGAGAGCCACTGATTAACTTAATTGAAGATTCGTGTGTGTGTGTGTGTGTGTAAAGTTGGTAAGGGAGTCATTCGACATAATTTATAAGTTGCATCTAAGTAGATTGGGATCTGTTCGATAACCAGATTGTTAATATAATTTGAAAATTAGAAAATACTTAATTCTGAGATACCATTTGCTTATATTTTATTTTTTAACCCTTTTTTTTTTTTTTTTTGGATGTTTATTTTTGAGAGAAAGAGACAGTGTGAGTGGGGGAGGGGCAGAGAGAGAAGGAGACACAGAATCCAAAGCAGGTGCAGGCTCCGAGCTGTTAGCACAGAGCCTGATGTGGGGCTCGAATTCAGGAACCGTGAGATCATGACCTGAGCCGAAGTCCGACGCTTAACTGACTGAGCCACGCAGGCACCCCGATTCTAAAGTTCTTGATACAGTACTGCATACTCTATTTTGGTGGGTTATTTTAGTAGTACTGATTGATTGAGAGAGTGCGTGTGTGTGTGGGGTGCACTTGAGTGGGGGGTAGGGCAGAGAGAGTAGGGGAAACCATCTCAAGCAGGGTTCACACCCAGCTCCAGGCCTGACCTGGGGCTCGATCCCACGACTGTGAGATTGTGAACTGAGCCAGGATCAAGAATCAGATGCTTAACCGACTGAGCCACCCAAGTGCCCCAGTAGTTTAAAAAAAATTTTTTTTGAAATGTTTATTTACTTTTGAGAGAAAGAGTTGGAGGACACGTAGAGGGGGAGAGAGAGAGAGAGAGAGACAGACAGACAGACACACACACACACACACAGACACAGAATCTGAAGCAGGCTCCAGGCTCTGTGCTGTCAGCACAGAGTCCTGATGTGGGGCTTGAACTCACAAACCGCAAGATCATGACCTGAGCCGAAGTTGGATGCTCAACTCACTGAGCCCCCCAGTAGTTTTTAAATAGTTGTGGTTTTAAGATACTCTGTGCCGGGGCGCCTGGGTGGCGCAGTCAGTTAAGCGTCCGACTTCAGCCAGGTCACGATCTCGCGGTCCGTGAGTTCGAGCCCCACGTCAGGCTCTGGGCTGATGGCTCAGAGCCTGGAGCCTGTTTCCGATTCTGTGTCTCCCTCTCTCTCTGCCCCTCCCCCGTTCATGCTCTGTCTCTCTCTGTCCCCAAAAAATAAATAAACGTTGGAAAAAAAAAATTAAAAAAAAAAAAGATACTCTGTGCCTTCATCACTCTGCCATCAAATGATATTAAACCACTTTACATCTAAGATGAGAGCCTTCAATCTCTGTACACTGATTTCTCCTCTCCCAGGCTTTGTGCTGTTTTACGTTTCTGTATGTTATTAACCTGACCCATTTTGTTATTTTTGCTTTAAGCAGTCCCAGTAAATCTCTTAAAGAGACTCCCATCTCAAGGGAACAGTGTGTATACACATAGTCACTGTTTTACGGTACTCTGTATTCTTTTATGGAGATAGAGATTTTCATCTGGGATCGTTTTTTTCCCCCTGCCTGAAGGACTTTGACATTTCTTACAGCACAGACGCATCGTGATGAATTCTTTCAAGTTTCTATGTTTGGAAATGTCTGTCTCTCCTTCTTTTTTGAAAGACACTTTGTACGAAGTCTGGCGTTTTTAGTAGCCATTTTGGGCAGGAGGCAAGTGTAGCCCCTCTTATCCACCGTGGCTGGAGGCAGAGACCTCGCTTACACTCTGGAATTGGATCCATACAGTCCTGCCCGCAGCACACAGACCTCCCCACCCGTGAGCTGCCGTGCTTCTGCCGATCTCCATCCGTGTAGGTTCGAGCCTGAGAAAGGACCGAACCGAGGCTGCGTCCCCCAAATCTGCTCTTCGTGCTCCCTGGAAAATGTCACCGGGAGCACTTGGCCACCGAAACGGGGAATTCCTTGCCTTCTTTCCACAGTGCTTTTCCCTCATGAAAACACTTCCATTTGCTGAAACCGCACCTGCTGCTTTGTGGCTGACGTAGACTCGTTCTCCTGTGGAGCTTGGGGTGATCATAAAATAAGGAGTGCCTCCAGCCTCCGCCGTCATTCTGCAGGTGAAGAACTGAGTCCCGGCTGACGAAGGGCTTTACTCAAGCCTGTCTCTGGAAAATCGGGATTCCATTTGGAAGCTCGTGATAGGAGCATTCAGTCGAAGTGATCTCGCTGACTTTTACCAGTAATTTCCAGTGAGTTTGCTTTTGTATTTTTTTAAAAAAGGCTTTTTTTTTTTTTAAGTTTATTTTGAAGGGGGGGGAGAGAGAATCCCAAGTGGGCTCTGCACGGTCAGCACAGAGCCCAATGCGGGGCTCGAACTCACGAACCATGAGGTGATGACCCGAGCGAAACCAAGAGTCAGATGCTTAACCTACTGAGCCACCGGGTGCCCCCCAAATTTGCTTTTTTTAATGTTTATTTATTTTTGAGAGAGGCAGAGTGTGGGGAGGGGAGGGGCAGAGAGAGAGGGAGACACAGAATCCGAAGCAGGCTCCAGGCTCCGAGCTGTCAGCACAGAGCCCGATGCGGGGCTCGAACTCACAAGCCATGAGATCATGACCTGAGCTGAAGTTGGACGCTCAACAGACTGAGCCACCCGGGCGCCCCTAAATTTGCTTTTTGTAAAGACAGGTTTTATTGCGTCTGGAAAGAACAGTTTTTGCCATATGTCCTTTTATGTGTGCAGGGAGTGTGTGTAACCATGTATTACTTTTCCAGTTAAATTAAGTACCAGCTTTCTTAGGAGAGAAAAAAAAAAAAAAAGAAAAACCAACTGCGGGACTTTTCTCTGTCATCTTACCTGATAGTGTCAACGTGACAGAGTGTAGGTGATGTCAGGCAGTGGATCCAAACTGTGGAGTGCCTTCCCTGGCTGTGTTGGCTGCGGGAAGAGGGCTTGCCTTCTCTGAATGCGCTTCTCCCATTCTTAGTATGGTGTCTGCACGTGTGAGGGCAGCTGCATGTCAGATTATGGGACTGCAGAGGTGTTCCGGACGCAGGGAGATGCTGAGAAAACTTCCCCTAAACAGCTGGCGCCACAGCTAAATGTTGGTTTTCTCTGTACATTCCGGATGTCGAGGGAAATAATAGGGGCAGTGAGATATATGAATGACAGAACCTGGGCAGAGATCGGTCTGGGGTATTTCATCACCTATTTCTGTTCCTTTTATTTGTTCTTTTTAATGCACCGGGGAGCATCTCCTTGTTTCCTGTTCATACTCCAGCCGGATACCCCAATAGATACTTCCATAAGAGATGGTCCTGGCTGTTGAATTCCGGAGACGTTTCTTTTTTTACTCTCTATTGTCTCAGATTTCATACTTTAGAATATGAAATGGATAATGGATACCCATATGAAATAGGCTTAACAATTGTGATCATTTTGCTCAATTCTTTTTTTTTTTTTTTTTTGGCAGAAGTATTTCAAAGGCAAGCACAGACATCATAGCATTACAGCCCCTAAATGGGACCGTGTGAAGCTCTAAAGAATGAGAACATTAGTCTCCACTTTATCCCATCTTATCAATTGTTTCTTTCTCTCAGACCGGCAAATTCTGGTCGGAACTACTGGTAAAGGAAGCGGTCGGTACTTTATTTAACTCCTTGAAGACTTCAAGGGACATGAAAAGATGGGCTCCAGGGAAGGATCGTTAAAGATGTGATGAGAAGCTTTGGGTCCAGCGTCAGGTCATTCTGTTTGTATTTGTTACCAAGCTGTCACTCGGCTGTCAGCCTGCCCTGTTCGTCCTCTGGGTCGGAGGGAGGGGCTGGAGGTGGACTTTTCTCAGGGCGCCTGGGCAGCTCAGTCGGTTAAGTGCCTGACTCTTGATTTCAGCTCAGGTCGTGATCTCACGGTGTGTGGGTCTGAGCACCGCATCCAGCTCAGTGCTGACAGTGTGGAGCCTGCTTAGGATTCTCTCTCTCTTTCTCTCTCTCTGCCCCTCTCCTTCCCTCACTTTTTCTCTCAAACATAAAAAAAAACAAAAAAAAAACCGAAAATGTCTGTTGATGATTAAATGAGCGCTGTAACCCTTTCAGAGTCTTGTTTTTTTAAAAAACATTTTACTTTTTTTTTTTTTGGAGAGAGAGAGAACCAGAGTGTGATGGAGGTCAGGGGGAGAGACAGAGTGTGAGTCAGAGAGAATCTCCACACTCTGCGTGGTGCCCGACATGGGGCTTGATCCCACAACCCTGGGATGATGACCCGAGCCAAAATCGGGAGTCATACGCTCAACCACCTGAGCCACCCACACACCCTCAGATTCTCGTTTTCCTCTCTGTCCAGTGGAAAACTCAGCAGAAGAAAACTGAAAATAAGAAATCTGTTTGTGTTACTTGGGGGATCTGGCCAGTGTTTTTCCTTCTTTGCCTTTGACTGTTTTAATTATTAAGCAGCCTTGAATTTTCTGAGCTGAAGTACGCTTGGTGTAGTCCTATATAAAAAAGGCCTTTCTCTGCCTCATCTAAATTCCCAGAGTCGTCGTAACTAATTTGTGGAAATCATGGGGACACTCAAGGGCCAAGAGTTCTGCCTAGCTTTTTTTTTTTTTTTTAATTTTTTTTTTTTTTTCCAACGTTTATTATTTTATTTTTGGGACAGAGAGAGACAGAGCATGAACGGGGGAGGGGCAGAGAGAGAGGGAGACACAGAATCGGAAACAGGCTCCAGGCTCTGAGCCATCAGCCCAGGGCCCGACGCGGGGCTCGAACTCACGGACCGCGAGATCGTGACCTGGCTGAAGTCGGACGCTTAACCGACTGCGCCACCCAGGCGCCCCCTGCCTAGCTTTTAAAAAAATGTTTTCATTAAAGGCTTAATAATTAGATTTTTATTTGATACCAAGAAGAATATCTTTTGGCAAAAGAACATTACTGTGGAGCATGACACCTGCTTTCAAGGTATCCCGTGTGTCCCTGTCTCTCCTCCTAACAAGAATCTGAATTCCGTGTTTATTATTCCAATGATTGTCTCCATCATTTCGCTGCGTATCTACTCGTACACGTAAACCACGGGCGTAATTTTTTTTTTTTTTTAATTTGCAGAAAGCATTCATGTTCATATTATTTTCCTGAGATGATCTGTTTGTGTCTGTTTTTAATTTATTATTTTTTTTACTGTGGTTGAAATTCTCTGACCTGCATACACAGTGTATGTACCCAGCCCAACCCTGGACGGGCATTTAGGCCGGTTTTCCTTCTCTTTTTCTTGTACAAAGTGTGTTTCTTTGACCTCACGATACGTACCTGCAGTTGCAGTGTCTGAGAATTTATCTAGGATGCACACCTTGGAGTGCAGTTGTGGCCCATCGCTGGGGCACATCTTTGATACGAACCCACAGCACTAGGTGGTTTTCCAAAGTGGCCATGCAGGCTTCTTTTGCTTTCTTTGCTTCTCTCCTTTTCTTTCCCTCTCTCCCTCTTCCCTCCTCCGCCACGCTGCCCTGTTGGGTGGGTCTGACATGCACGCATGTTTTCCGGGTTTTGTGTTTATCAGTTACGCGGTTCTGCAGGCAGGCAGCGGGGGGGAGGAGAGCATCACCCTGCCTCCCCACAGCACCTCTTGTCCCGCAAAGGTATAACCGCTCTTTTTGTCTTTCTTGGTATCTGTTTTGCATGTTAGAGGCTTACCTCCAGTTGGAGAGCACAGGGCTGAAGGTTATTGAAATACCCAAGTGTGTCAGGAGGCCTTGTTGACTGACCTCTCTGTGGGGTGCTGTAGGTGTGCTGGTTGCTGGGTGGACCCATACCTAGGAGTCCCCCGACATCAGTATCTTTACATCTAAAGCCGGTCGATGCCGTAGAGAAGACTCTTCCCTCTAGTGTGGGCTGGTGCAGGTGGGTAAAGGGTGGCTGCCAGTCGACCGGGAGCCCCACGGGGAGAAGACTTGGTGGGGGCGGGGGTGTCAGCGCCACCGGCATCCCTTGTCTCTGGTGTGGTGCCCTCGTGGGTGTGGTGCCCTGGGTCCCTCGTCCACCTCTGTCTAGAGATGACAGCTCCGTGGAGCTGGAGGACGCCAAGGGATCCCATGGCTTTCACACAGCCGCATCCAGTGTTCCTGATGAGCTCACTCTTCTCAGCCCGCCCCCAGACTTACTTGCTGCAGCCAGTTCCCAAGCCCTTGGGGACCTGGCGTCAGTCAGGTGACACCTTGCTCTCCCTCCCTGCTGGCTGAAGATTCTTCTTCCTCACGTTTGTTAAGCCAGTCGCTGCTGGTCTGGTCTGTCTCCTGGCTTTGAAAACGTGGTCTTTTCCCCATTATCTTTGTCCTCCTGCGTTGTTGAGTTTTAAGAAATTGCCTCACTTTAGTTTCAGTGAGGTTTACTACCGTGTTAGTAGAGGTCCCTCCCTGAGATTTGAATTTGCATTTCCCGAACGGTTAAAAGAGTTGACATCTTTTCACACACCCATTGATCTGTTCCTTTTCAGTTTTGTGCCTGTTCAAGTCTTTTGCCCATTTTCTCAGCATTGGTTTAAAATTTATCCCCTTCTTGGTACAAGTACTGTATTCTGGATACCAACTCTTTGACAGTCTGTGGCCTAGCTCTTTATGGTATGGAATTTGGGGGAACAAAGCTCCTTAATTTTAATGGTGAATTTATTAATATCTTTGTTTGCATAATTTATGTTTTTCCCTGTCTTGTTTAAGAAATCCTTTCCTACCCTTAGGGTGCCTGCGTGGCTCAGTGGCTAAGCGTCTGACTTCTGCTCAGGGTTTGAGGGTTTGAGCCCCGCGTCAGGCTCTGTGCTCAGAGCCTGGAGCCTGCTTTGGATTCTGTGTCTCTGTCCCTCTTTGCCCCTCCCACTGGTGCTCTGTCTCTGTCTCTCTCTCTCTCTGAAAAATAAATATTAAAAAAAAAAATTACAAAAAAAATCTTCCGGGGCATCTGGGTGACTCATTCGGTTAAGCGGTCGACTTCAGCTCAGGTCATGATCTCACAGTTTGTGGGTTCGAGCCCCGCATCAGGCTCTCTGCTGACAGCTCAGGGCCTGGAGCCTGCTTCAGATTCTGTGTGTCTGTCTCTCTCTCTCTGCTCCTCCCCCGCTCACTCTCTCTGTCTCTCAAAAAAAAATAAACGTTAAAAACAAAATTAAAAAAAAAATCCTTTCCTACTCTGAAACTGTAAATATGCTCTCCCCTGTTGTAAAAACTGTGGTGTTGCCTTTCACAGTTAAGCCTTTTTTCTCCTTGCAGCTGGTTGAGGATCTGTATGATGATAAATAGGGATTCAGCTTCATTTTGTATACGGGGTAACTGATGGATCTCATATAACACCTGTCACTTATCAATGCGTCTGCCCTGTCTTTTGAAGCCGCAGTGTTAGGTTTCTGTCTGGGGGCACTTTTTTTTTTTTTAAGTTTATTTATCTTGAGAGAGAGCACGTGCAAGAGAGTGGGGGGGGGGGGGGGGAGAGAGAGAGAGAGAGAGAGAGAGAGAGGGAGAATGAATATGAATATATCTCAGGCAGGCTCCTTGAAGTCAGCCCAGAGCCCTGACTCTGGGCTTGAACTCACAAACTGTGAGATCATGACCTGAGCGCAAGTCAAGAGTGGACGCTTAACGAACTGAGCCACCAGGTGCCCCTGTCTGGGGGTACTTTTCTGGCTACAGTCTTCGGGTGCATTGGTCAGCATGTCTACCTCTGCACCATGACTGTATTCTCTTAATCTGTTTGTAGGAGCTCTACGTGCTCTCTTGCTATTTAATCAGATTCTTAACCTTTTGTTTCTTTAAACAAATTAATGAAATAGGAATTAAATGCACCATAGAGGAGTATTAAAAATCAAAAGCTCTTTGAAAAGCTTAACGAAACACCAGTTGCCACACAATTAAAAGAGACATAGCAGGAATAGGGGAGGTTAATCATTAAGAAGAAGATATTATGAACAACTCTCTGCCAATAATAATAATTTAAAAACTTCAATTACCCATGTACTGGCCGCCCTCCACCCACTTCTCTCTGCCGTTCTGGAATGTATTTCCTGCCACCCAGCCTTCTCAGAAGGAACCGTTATCAGGAACTTGGTGTCTATCATTCCTGTGTGTGCCTGTTCTGCTGGACATACACGGCATGTCTGCGGGACATTTATGAAGCACGTGCTCGATTTTCAGCCTCTACAAACAGGCCCGTGTACGGTCTGCAGCTTGCTTTCTCAGCACCGTCTTCTGAAGCACACCTGTGTTGGTAGACTGAGTTCAGCCATTTTTTATTGTTGCATAGGATTCTTCTTTCTAAATATACCACCATTTATTCATTATTAGTGGATATTTGGGTGGGTTTTCTATTACAAGCAATGCTGCTGTGAGTATCTTACATGGGGTGTATACGGTGGGGTTCTCTTAGGGATAGATGCCCACCTACCTGCTTACAGGCCCTGCTGGCTTGTTCACATGCCCGTCTTCATCCTGACGAGGTATTGTCAACTTGTGCTCCAGAGTGGTGGTAGTTTAATTGTTGAATTTGATTTTTTTTCTTCCAGTGCCTGAAGACCTCTCACTGGAAGAGAGAGAAGAACTTTTAGACATTCGTCGAAGAAAAAAGGAACTTATTGATGACATTGAGGTAAAAAAAAAAAGAAAAAAAAAAGGCCACAACCAAAAATTCCCCTTAGTTTTTGCTTTTATGTAAAACGATCACGTAGCTTCATGAAAGTGTAAAACCTGGGTATGTTGCATGTCTGTATCCTAATATGTGAAGAGACAGGGAAAGAGTTACCCAAGTCAGTCAGGCAGAGGTGGTGATTTCTGGGCAGCGTGGACTTGGGGGTGCAAATGCAGACACCACGGAACTGGAGTCAGCAGCAAGCGACACGTGACTCCAGAGTCATAAAAGGGCACTTCTGAACAATGGCAGCAGTCGACAGATTCACCGCTCTTTCAAATTGAATAAGCCCCTATTTCGTTTGCCAACATCCCCGGCATCTAGAACATTCTGTCACATTTTTGGCATGCAGATGTCCTTTGACTGAATGAGTCAATGTGCCGCCACTGAGCTGGTGGCAGCAGGGCGACAAGAGGTGGGCAGACACCATACTTGCCACGTGTGTGTGCTCGGAGCGCAGGGAGAGCGGGCCCTGCAGGAGGAGCAGAGGGGCCAGACCAGAGCCGCAGCCTCAGAGCGTCTGGGGCCGCGGCAGAAACGATCCGGGAGGCCAGGGCTGCTTCCACTTGGGGCTTCCTCGGGGAAGTTACTCAGACACAGGGCCCTTCTCGGAGAAGCTTCTTAGTCTTGGTGGCGCCAAAATAAATGTGGCCTCACAGGCCACTTGCTGCAAGAGCAAGCCGTGTCCACATAGCAGCTCCTTCCTAGGAGCCCATGTCTGAAGAAAAGAGTGGTATTCCAAATAAAAATTTCTCTGTATTTGGAAGATAATCTGTGGAACTGTATCTTGCAAGGTTACCCTTCCTTCTTGTAAAAGTCACCGTATCCCAGAATGGGTGCTTTGGTTGAGGAATAAGAATGTATCTTAAGGTTCATGGTCCTATTTGGACGTGAATAACGGTAGTGCCTGGGGAACCTTATGTAGCTCTAATGACCTAATTAAAAAAATGTTTTTAAGTTTCTTTTTAAGAGACGGAGCGAGTGGGGGAGGGGCAGAGAGAGAGAGAGGGAAAAAGGGAATCCCAAGCAGGCTCCGTGCTGTTAGTGTGAATCCTGATGTGGGGCTCGCACTCACAAACTGCGAGATCACGAGATCGTGACCTGAGCCAAAATCAAGAGTCGGACACTTAACCGGCTGAACCACCTGGGCACCCCTAATGACCTCATTTTTGAGTTGAGAACATTGAGGCCCAGAGAGGT
Source organism: Leopardus geoffroyi (assembly GCF_018350155.1). Classification (NCBI taxonomy): domain Eukaryota; kingdom Metazoa; phylum Chordata; class Mammalia; order Carnivora; family Felidae; genus Leopardus; species Leopardus geoffroyi. The sequence goes on from NC_059340.1 coordinate 4,983,875, forward strand.
TAAGAGGGCTGCCAACGGCCTCTCAGCCAGTAAGTGGCAGAGCCACATGGAGGGACAGGGGAGCCTGTCCCCTCTGCTGTTCTTGACGTATCCAAGTGCCACAGGTGATTTCTGCTGTCACCTCCTGGGCTCTGTCCATGGTGCTCTGTGTCGGGCAGAGTGGTGGACATCACCCTGCGACTGGCGGTTAGGGACCTGATACTGGTCTCTGCACGTTTAAGCTGCACCTTCTCCCTCCTCTTCGCAAGAGCTGAGGCGGCCCCGGGGCCGGGGGAGGAGTTGAAGAGCTGCAGGGAGTGAGCTGAGGACTCACCACTTCCCTTTGCTCTTGTGTCTTGCCACACCTGTGACGTCCTCCCCAGTGTCGCTTCTGGATTTTGCACACAGATGCTCTAGAATCTGCCTGGGTGACCCCTCCCTGCTTGTCCTTGATGAGCGGATGGACGATAGTGTGTTTTCTCCAGAGCTGGGGCTGCACCCGCCCAGAGGCTCTCTCTCTGCATGGATAGAAAGTACTGATGTTTCCAGACCTGTGATGTCTGGATGGGGCCTGGGGGCAGCTTGTGTCCGAAGGCTAAGATTTCTCTGAGTCTAGGAGGGGAAGGTAAAGACCCCCACCCTCCAATTTCTTTCTTCTGTTTTCACAGAGGCTGAAATACGAAATTGCTGAAGTTATGACAGAGATTGACAATCTAACTTCAGTGGAAGAAAGGTAAACAGTTGGTGTCACACTGTCCAGTAGCCAACCTCTTTTCTTGGTTTCCAGCTGTGGTGACCACCGCAGGGGCAGGGCCACAGATACAGCAGGGGCAGAGATTACAGCCTCCAGGGCGGGGCCACAGCAGGGGCTGTAAAGTTGGGATCCTGAAGTGGGGCAGCCTTTGTGAGGTGGTTGATTGCTCTGCTCTCTTCCCCTCACCCCTTCCTCCTTTCTGCAGAGGAGTTGGGGTCCTTCTCTCCTCTCCCTTCCCGGGGAAGCACAGGCCCTTCCACATTAACCTCCAAAGAAGCAGCCTTTCTGTACAGAAGGGAACTATGCTTTCCTTAAGTCGCTGTTTCTTACTCATTATTAGCTTTTTCTGAAGAAGTAATCAAATGTAGAAAAGAGCCTGGCAGCCTTGTGTGCCGCTTCTGCGGGGGGGTGGGGGGGGAGGGGGGGCAGGGCGGAGAGATAGGGAGGTGGGGGGTGGGTGGAGTGGGCAGATGGAGGGCTGGGGGCGTCTGGGTGGTTTTCTGCAGCGGAAGTACCAGAGGAGATTGTGTTCCCTTTTGCACTTGGTGCAAACGTCAGCTGATGATTTCTCAACTGTCTCAAATGTGTAGCAAAACTACCCAGAGGAACAAGCAGATAGCTATGGGGAGGAAGAAATTCAACATGGATCCCAAAAAGGTAAGCAGACATTCTGGTTTTCTGGCCTGCAAGAGATTGAGCGATTCATCCGTTTTAATGGTTCTCTCCTTCTGGACAGAGGTGGTCATACCCTCATAAAAACACTGAGTGATGTTAAATTTTTATCACGAAGGGGCTGCTAGTGAGTTGGGGGGAAGCAAAAGTGCCCATTGACCTGGTGTCTGGGCCCAAAGACCTTTCTTTGCGCGTGAGGCTCAGGGTGAGGACGGGCCTCCTGGGAGTGGCCAGCGTGTGTGGGCCTCACTGGGGCCAGGCTGAGAGGTGGGGGTCTTCCTGCTGACGTACAGCCTGAAGCCCGGGGTGGGGGTGGGGGGTGCTTGGTCAGCCAGTGGGCAGGGCTGCAGCTGGTGTGTTGGGTCTGGAGAGGGGGGTGGGTGTTCAATCATTCACCTCAGAGGACTTGATTCCTTCCATTCACCTTCGAGAGAGAAGATGTCTGCCTGAGACTGAGGAACTCTCCTGGTTTAAGCCACTACCTGGTCTTTCCTCAAGTTGGATTTTCCAGGAAAACGCCTGAAGAAGATGAAACCTTCAACACAAAGCTGCTTGTCTCTGAGGGTGAAATGAAATTGTCAGTGGGAATGATTTTGTGAATTTGATAATGACCTGAGGTTTGGAGTTAGAAGCAGTTTTGTTTTTTCCCTTAGGAGTTAGTTGGGTTTACGGAGTTGACTTAATCAGATTTGGTAAGCAGTGGAAACATCTTGAGAGATACATCACTTGTTCCAAGTTATAGCACATGATAGCATGCCAATACGTTCATGGATGAATTCAGGTCCTCTGCACAAAGGACACACAAATACACTACTGCTACTGCTACTGCTACTGCTACTACTTCTCCTTCTCCTCCTCCTCCTCCTTCTCCTCCTCCTCCTCCTCCTCCTCCATTATTATTATTATTATTATTATTATTATTATTATTTTAAGTTTGTTTATTTTGAGAAAGCAAGAATCCCAAGCAGCCTCTGCACTGTCAGCGTGGAGCCTGATGAGGCGCTCGAACTCAGGAACCGTGAGATCATGACCTGAGCTGAAATCAAGAGTTGGACCCTTAACTGACAGGCCACCCAGGCGCCCGCAAATACGCTTGTTTGTTTAATTAATTAATTTATTTAATGTTTATTTATTTTTGAGACAGAGACAGAGCACGAGTGGGGGAGGGTAGAGAAGGGGGGGGGGTGGGTAGACACAGAATCCGAAGGAGCCTCCAGGCTCCGAGCTGTCAGCACAGAGCCTGACGCGGGGCTCTAACTCACGGACCACGAGACCATGACCTGAGCTGAAGTCCGACGCTTGACCGACTGAGCCACCCAGACGCCCCAAATATGCTTATTTTTTTAGTGGTGCTGCCACTCTGCAGGAGTTCTGTCAGGTTCTTGCCTGTGTCCTTGTTCTACGTGTACTGGGAATCAGAGTTACAGTAATAAGGGCAGACTTAGATTGAACTTGCCACGTGTCACGAACTGTCTAGCACAGCACTGAGTTAGTATACTTAACCTTATGGGGTAGGTTCCATTTTTAATTCCTGTTTCACAGTTGGGGAAAGTGAGGCACAGAGCCACTGAGACTTGCCTAGTGTCTTGAGCAAGGAATCCACTTGAGACTCAGGCCCATAACCACTGCACTTAGCTCCTGCAGGACTCTGGGTTGGTTTGTAGGTAGCCCTGAGCCCAGCTGGGAGGTCCCAGAGCCCTGGTCAGCCGTGTGGATCTGTCCATGTCCACGGAGGGGTGCTCACCTGCTTTGCTTTGGCTGTGGCGAGTTGCTGTACAGGCTTCATTTTGTGTACATACTTCTCCACCTGAAGGATTTTTAAAATATTCATCATGGGTTCTGTCCAACAACTTATTATGTTGCTCAGTAAAGGCAGATGGCAAATTTAGTCTATATGTGGTCTTTTGCGGGGAAAAATTATCAAAGTCCCCTGGTTTGGTAGATGATTATAGCACTTCCCTGAGTCCACTGAGTCGGCTTGGGCCGCCATAACCAAATACCGTAGACTGGTGGCTTACGCGATAGACATTTTCACAGTCTGGATGTTGGAAATCAGATCAGGATGCCAGCGCGGCCAGGTTCTGGTGAGAGCTCTTCTCCTGACTTCAGACGGCCGCCTCCTCACTGTGTCCTCACATGGTGGAGAAAACGCGGGAGAGAGCTCCCTGGTGTCTCTTCTTACAAGGGCACCAGTTCCATCAGGTCGGAGCCTTGCTCAGACGACGTCGTCTAACTCTAATTGCCTCCCAGAGGCCCCACTTCGTGACACCATCACTGGGGGGGTTAAAGCTTCAAGACTGGAATTTTTGGGAGACACACACATTCGGTAAGAGGAGAACTTGACTCAGTCAAGGAAGCTGGAGACATTCGCCAGCCTCTCTCTTTTATTCACAGTTTCCTAGAGATGCCTTTAAAAATATAACGTATAAATCTATAACAAGCACGAGTTCACCCAGTGGACTAGAAGTTGAGGGAACCCAGAAAGACAAAAGATGAACAGTAGTCCAAAGTATACTCAGGAAAAATTGCTCTGGGAAAGGAGAGCCGTGTTGGGATCGGCTCCCTTGGGCGGCAGGGGTGGGTCCTGGGACCATAGAGGGGACGTCTAGACTGTTTGCCCTGGCTGCATTTGCGCCAGGCGGTGACGTGTGCCCCCAGGTGGGAGAGCAGGCGTCTCTTCTCGTCTGGCCTCACCGAGGAGGAGGAGAAACCCCCACTCCCAGAGACCAGTTTCTGAGCACCCCCTGGGCCCGTCACCCACTCCAGAAACCAATGGCGTTCGGTTTGGCCACCGGAGAACCTTCGGTACAAAGGTGAACGCACAACCAGGAATCACCAAATGTACAAGCTGCTTGACCTCGTGAGAGAGACGTGAAACTCCAGGAACAGAACCAACATGGAAATGTTAAAAGTAGGGCAGTTTTGTGTATTATACATCGCATCAGAGATGATAGCGTGTTGCTTGTCCTCAGTGCAAAAACGGAGTTGTGGAAAAGATCTCCGCCATCTCCGCAAAGCCTGACATGGGGCTCAAACCCCCGAACCATGAGATCGTGACCTGAGCCAAAGTCGGACACTCAGCTGACTGTTGAGTGAAGAATGACACCCTTAGAAACCTGTGGCACGGAGCAGGGATGGGGCCACGGGCAGGCTGGGCCGTGGCGCTACGTGGTTCTCTCCGGAGCTCTGGGCAGGTCCGCAAGATTGGGGAGCATGTCGGGCAGCCCCGCTTTCATCGAGCAGAAGTCCCAGGAGGAGAGAACAGAAGCCAGAGTGGAGGATGTATTTCAAAGAAATACTGGAATATTTCTGAACTAGATTAAGATAAAACCCTCAAATTTAAAGGGCTCACTGTAGGCCAAGCAGGATAAAGGTTTAAAAAACTTGTACATAGAAATGTCAAGTAAAATGCCAGGAAACTTGTGGATAAAGAGAAAATCACTGGCTTTCCAGGGACGAAAGACCAGATTAAGAAAAAAGGAATCACAACAGCAACGCTGGATAAAAGACAGCAGGGAGGAGGCGGGACTTAAAACCTAGAATTCCGTGTATCAAGACTGTTGCCCATGAGGAGACCAGTGAGGACACTTCAGATACGCAAGGACTCATGAAAGTAACCGCAAAGACCTTCTGGGAGCAGTGCACCTGGAAAAAACCACGAATCCAAGAGCAGCTGCAGGACCAAGCGGGACAGACTCAGAGAAGCCAGCAAACGTTCAGTTAAGTCTAAGTGAGAGATTGGTGAAGGAGTATTTTCAAACCAAAGGCCTAGAGTATCTCCCTACGGTTCACCCTTGAACAGCACGGGTCCAGTGAACACCTGGGTTTTTGTTTTCAATACGTACAGTTCAGGCCTGTGAATGTATTTTCTCCCCATGAGTTTCTCAGTGACATTTTCTTTTCTCCAGCTAACTATGCTAAGACTGTTACTGTGATATCGTAACCTTGTGATACTATTGTAGGAATATAGTACGTAATGTATATAAGGTATAAAATGGGTTAATTGACTGCTTATGTTATTGGTAAGGTTTCTGGTCAACGGTAGGCTTTTAGTAGTTGGGTTTTTGGGGAGTCCAAAGTTACGGGCCTCCTGGTTCGTTCAGTCAGTTGAGTATCCGACTTCAGCTCAGGTCATGATCTCACGGTTCATGGGTTTGAGCCCCGTGTTGGGCTTTGCACGGACAGTGTGGAGCCTACTTCGGGTTCTCTGTCTCCCTCTCTCTTTGCCCCTCCCCCATGCACTTTTTTTCTCTCTCTCAAAAAATAAGCAGTACAATTTTTTCTTAATTTAAAAGTTACTTGCAGGGGCGCCTGGGCAGCTCAGTTAAGCATCCACCTTTGGTTCAGGTCATGATCTCACGGCTCGTGAGTTTGAGCTGTGCGTCGGGCTCTGTGCTGACAGCTCAGAGCCTGGAGCCTGCTTCAGATTCTGTGTCTCCCTCTCTCTCTCTGCCCTTCCCCAGCTCACACTTTGTCTCTCTCTCTCAAAAATAAATGTTTAAAAAAATCTTTTTTAATTTTTTTAAATGTTTATTTAATTTTTTGAGAGGGAGAGAGACAGATCATGAGCAGGGGAAGGGCAGAGAGAGAGAGAGACACACACAGAATCGGAAGCAGGCTCCAGGCTCCGAGCTGTCAGCACAGAGTCCGACACGGGGCTCGAACCCATGAACTGTGAGATCATGACCTGAGCCGAAGTCAGCAGCTTAACCGACTGAGCCACCCAGGTGCCCCTAAAAATCTTTTTTAAAAAAGATTTATGCAGGGTGCCTGGGTGGCTCAGTCGGTTAAGCGTCTGACTTGGGCTCAGGTCATGATCTCGCGGTTCGTGAGTTCAAGCCCCGCGTCGGGCTCTGTGCTGACAGCTCGGAGCCTGGAGCCTGTTTCGGATTCTGTGTCTCCCTCTCTCTCTCTCTCTGACCCTCCCCCGTTCATACTCTGTCTCTGTCTCAAAAATAAATAAACGTTCAAAAAAAAAAAAATTTAAAAAAGATTTATGCAGACTTTTGACTCTGGAGTGTTGGAGCCCCTAACCCCTGCATTGTTTGAGGGTCAACTGTATATACGTAGCAAGGGAGAAGGGAAGGAGGGAAGTAAACGCTGGCCAAGGTGTTCTAGATGTTCACAGCTGAATGTGAGTTTAAAGTAAAATTTTAAGAGGAACCGCCAAAAACAGGGATAAGGTAGGATTTCTGAATTACTCAGAAAAATTGAATACAGAAAACTTGAATTCAACAGAAGGCTGAAAAGACATCACAAATACACAGCATAAGTGAAGGCTCAGGAACGAGTGTATCAAATCCATAAGCCCCAGAAGTTTGATTTGGCCCCGTGACCTCTTACAAGCACCTTCACATTAGGTTAAAAGGAAAACAGCAGTAAAGTCCAGGCATGTTCTGATTGAGACACACATTGAGAGCAGAAGGTGCCCAGGTTGAAAATAAGGAAATAGGGAGAGATGGGGTAGGTGTAATGGGGTGAATGGTCCCTCCCCACCCCCCCGCCTTCAGTAGATTCTACTGTTTGATTTTCTAAATAGTATTTTGAAACATTCATGTTATCTAATAATACTAGGACATTTATTAGTATTGGCCTACCGTATTCGGGTCCTGGGCTGCTAGAATAAATGGCCACAGACTTGGTGGCTTAAAACAATAGAAATGCGGTGTCTCACAGTCCCAGAGGCCAGAAGTGTGAGGTCCGGGTGTGGGCAGGTCGGTTCCTTCCAGAAGCTCTGACGGAGGGTCTGCTCTGTGCCTCCCTCCCAGCCTGTGGCGGCTGCCAGTGGTCCTTGGTGGTCCCCCGGCTTGTGGACCCATCGTTGTAGTCTCGGCGTCCACGTCACATGGACGGTGATGCCTCCCCTGCCTTGTACGAGGACGGCTTCTGTGTCTTCCTCCTCTGCTTCTGGGTCTGGTTTCTCCTGAATAAATGCTCTCTTTGACTCGAGCTTTTGCTCCATTTTCTCTGACTAGTCGCTGGCCTGGGCTTGCCCCCATTGGCTCCGTGTTTTCCGGTGCCTCTTGCAGAGGGAGCTGGAGCTTGACTTGGGGCTCCTCTGGCGCCTTCTGTACCCTTGAAGTGCAGACAGGATTACCTTGTTCCGAACCTACTTGCTCTTCTCAGATCCCAGTTTTTGAGGCTCCTCCCTGAGGACCTTCCTAGTGCTGGAATTGTAGGGCAGGTCATGAGCAGCTCTGGAGAGCTTATCACCAGGCCCAGCAGCATAGACTGATGGAGTGCCCGGGGCCTTGCGACTGCAGAAATTGCTGGGCCTACGGACTCTGGGGGCTGCTGGGAGGCTGAAGAGAGTGCAGGGCTGGACGGATACAGGACCCTCTCAGAGCGATGGCCCCACCAAGGTTGTAAGGTGCAGTAGCATGGGCAGAAGGGAAGTGGCCACGGGGACCTGGCTGCAAAACAGCCTGCAGCTTGCGGTTTCAGAACCACGGGCCACCACCCTGGCCACCGTCACAGCCACAGTGGTCATGAAACACTAGGCCAGGGATGTCGCTCCAGATGCCAGCCAGGCATACCCCAGGGAGCATCTGTTTGTGCTGGTCCCTTGGTCCCCGGATCTTGGGCTCCTTTGGATGCTCTCTGCCCCTGTTCTTGCAGTTTGGGGGGCTGTAGCATCTACCACTTGCACCCACAGCCAGTCTGTGAGCCCTTGGGACATGGAGTCCAGAGAGGCAGACCAGGGCGGCTGTGGCCTCTGACCTCTTTGCCAAGGACGTTAGGTCAGACAGTAAACCTCTGCCCTGCCACCCAGAGCTCCCCTCCCATCCGCCACGCTCCCGCACCTGCCTCACCCTGGGTGCTGGGTTCAAATGGCACTTGGGGCGATGAGATACCAGCGTCATCACTTTCGTCCCATAGCTTGTTTTCTGGGGACCTGGTGGGACAGGTGCACACTTGGGACTGGAATGCTTTGTTACGGTTTGTGCATGTCTTCTTGCTCGGGAGACGGTACCCAGGGGGTCTGTGCTCGCTTCAGCTCCCACCAGAAATAGACGAGAGTTAATTTAGGATAGTCAGACACACTGAGTTTTTGGTAAACTTTTTTATTTTTTGAAGAACAGCATATGGTGCGCAAAGTTTGAGTGCACAGCTTGACGAATTCTTACAAATTAAAATTCTCGTGTGGCCCAGAGCAATATGTGGTTGGGGGGCATTAGGAGCGTCTGTCTGTGTCCCCTCTTGGTGAGCGAATTCCACTCTGTCCCCACAGAGCAGTGTTGCTTGTCTTGAACTTGATGTAAATGGAATTAAGGTCCTCTCTGTGTCGTCCTTTTACTCCATATCACGCCTGTCAGATTGTTCCATGTAGTGCGTTTGTTCTGTCTCACTGCTGTGTAGTGTTCCATCATATGGAATCTACCAGAATAGGTTTCTCTCTCCTCACTGATTGGATGTTGGGTTGTTGCCAGTTTGGGGGAATTCTAAATAAGGCCGCTGTGGACATTCACGTGTTTGAAAAACTAAGACTTCAGATGGACCATGTGGTGGGGCGTCTAGGTGGCCCAGTTGGTTAAGCACCAGACTTCGGCTCAGGTCATGATCTTGGCATTTGTGGTTTCGAGCCCCGTGTCTGACTCCGTGCTGACAGCTCAGCATGGACCATGTGGTGTGAGGGAGCCCAGGTCCCAGGCACTGAGAGTTTCATTTGGAAAATCACCTCCGAACCTGTAGCAAAGAGATGAGAGAATTCCCTTAAGAGCTTTGCCGGCATGGATCTCGAAATCAGCTCAGAAGCTGTGTCCGAGGTAAAATTACAGTATTATTAGAACTTTTCCAGGATGAGCACAACTAATTCAGTCTTATCATGACTTCTCCGGGATGAGCAAGGCTAATTTGGGCAGAGCAGCCCCTCTGCAGTCTTTAACTTAGACGTCATCACCTGTGCCCTTTAAGGCCTTCAAGCGGGCATGAATTTTCAGTGGCTTAGACTCGGTGGCCCAGGGATCAGTGAACACATTCAGCCACAGCCGACAGAAAGTCTTGTAAACACAGCTTGCACAGTGCACTGTTTGCTCACACAGCAGAGGTGGCTGCAGTGTGACAAGTGGCTCCCAAGTGTCAGGACCCAGGCCCTGTGTTGGTCCGGGCCTTTCCCTTCGTCCGGTGGCCGTGACGGTTCCGGCCATCACATCTGCATTCGCGGCAGGAAGGAGGAAGAAGGAGCGGTGTCTGCTTGTGAGCCCCTTTTTATCAAGAAGGCACCACCTTCCCTAGGTCCTCCCTGCAGACTGCTTTCTGACCAGATCGGTCAGTTCTAGTTACAAGGTCACAAGGTCACTTCTAGTTACAAGGGAGGCTGGGAAAGTGATTATTTAGTGAGGAAAGGCAAGGAAAAAGGGGAGCTTTGGAGGGCCTGGCTTGGCTGACCACGTACAACGCGTTCCTCTTGTGCACACACGGCAGATTTGTTCTTCTGAGCTTGGGAAATTCAGTGCTGTTATTACCTCTGCCTTTAAAATCTCTAAGAACTTCCTTGTAATGGTTTGTCCAGCAACCTGTTTATTTGCCTTTTAGCCTGTTAAGTTTCCAGGAGGAATGAACTTGCTTTTCTCTGGTGGACACAATGTCCTATGGGGTGTGAGTGAGAATCCGAGCATGCTGTTATTTTTGCCTGGCCCAGCCGGTGAGATCATCACTCTAGATGTCTTTCTGTCTTTGCAAAGGAGTCTGGGCAACCCTCCTAACGAGAGCTTCCTTCCTTATGTTCTTCAGGGAATTCAGTTTCTAATAGAGAATGACCTGCTGCAGAGCTCCCCAGAGGACGTGGCCCAGTTCCTGTATAAAGGAGAAGGCCTAAATAAGACCGTGATCGGGGACTATCTGGGTGAGAGGTAAGTTGAAGGAGAAGGAGCAGCCTGACCTGGGTCCACCCTCCACATCAGGGTCTGTCTCAGTTGCCTGTGGGCCTGGGGGCACCCGTGCTGCTCCCCAGGAATGGTTTGCTCAGTCCCATCCCGTCCTCTCCTCTGCCCTGCGAGGGGAGAGGGGTGCCTCTTTGGGAGCCAGGTGGGGGTCTGTGCTCTCTGGAACTTCGCTCAGGGAGCCACAGCCTCTTCTCCGAGCCTCTTCTCCGAGCCTCAGAAGGCATCTTAGTCTTCTTTTCATGTTTGGTCCAGAAATGCACCAGATTTCCTGGTGGTTTTCCTACCCCTGTTACTTGCGGGTATGAGTAGGAAGTTAGTTAATTTTTTAAATGGTGACCAGCTGGTCAGATCTACGTTTCCAGCCTTCTCCACTTAAAGGTCTCTTTGACCTGCTTAGCAGAGCCGAGGGCAGAAGTCTCAGTAAGGCAGCACAGCCCCCAAATACGCAAAAGCAGGTTCTGGTCAAGGACCAAATGAGCATTTTTAAACAAAAGCCCACTGGTTGCTCAACCAGGGTGGTTTCTGTTTCTAGCTTTTTGAAACGATCAAAGGCGGAAAGCAGAACACTTCCCAACTCATTCTGTGAGGCCACAGTTTAAAAAAAACCTACGGGGGCATCTGGCTGGCTCCATTGGTTAAGCATCCGACTTTGGCTCAGGTCATGATCTCACGGTTTGTGGGTTCGAGCCCTGTGTTAGGCTCTGTGCTGACAGCTCAGAGCCTGGAGCCTGCTTTGGATTCTGTGTCTCCCTCTCTCTCTGCCCCCACCTCGCTTGTGCTCTGTTTCTCTCTGTCTCTCCTACAGAGGAGTATCTACAACCTAGATAGCAGTGTCTCCTATGACTGTTAGGGCAAAAACCCTCAAGTAAATATTAGTTAATCATATCCAGCAATATATAAAAATGACCATATACCTGTACTCATCCCCATGAATGCAAGGTTAGTGCAGCATACAAAAGTCAAAGTAATATACTGTATCAGTACAATAAAGCGCAAAACCCACATGATCATCCCAATAGATGCTGGAGAGGCATATGACAGCATTCACTGACTCGTGACAAAAGCATTCAACAAACCAGGAGAAGAAAGGAACTTCCTCGACATGATGTTGGGCACCTGTGACACCCCCAAGTTCACGTCATGCTTTCTCCTTAGAGCAAGAACAAGATAAGGTTGACTGCTCTCACCACTTCTCTTCAACATGGTACTGTCAGTTCTAGTTAGGCAGGAAAAAGAAATTAAAAAGCATCTAGTTTGGAAAGTAAGAAATGAAACTTTGCTTGCAGAGGACATAATCACTGTGTAGAAAATCCTGAGGAATCACTAAAAACATTAGAACTAACAAGTTCAGTATGGCTGCAGGTTACAAGACCAGTATGTCAAATTCAATTGTAGTTGTAAATGGTAGCAATGAACAAATTTGGAAGAGATATTAAGAAAACAGCTCCATTTTGTAATAATATTAAAAAGAATAAAACACTTAGGAATAAATTTGACATAGTACAAAATTTTTACTGTGAACTACAAAACATTGAAAAAAAATGAAAAGGCCTGCATAGATGGAAAGAAAGATATCCCATGTTCATGGATAGGAAGACTTAGTATTGCAAAGAGGACAATACCACCTACATTGATCTATAGATTTAACTCATTCCCTATAAAAACCCAGCTAATTTCTTTGTAGAAGTTGACAAACTCATCCCAAAATTAACGTAGACATTCATGGGAACGAAAGTAGCCACAATCATGAAAAAGAAGAACAAAGTTGCAGAACTCACATTTTTTGACAGACTGAAGCTACAGTAATTAAGATGGGGTGGTACTGGCATAAAGATAGACTTATAGGTCATGGAATAGAATTAAGAACCTAGAAATAAACCCTCACATTTACTGTCCAAAGGATTTTCAATAAAGATGTCAAGATGGTTCAGCGGGGGAAAGAATGGCTTTTTTTTTTTTAATGTTTGTTTTTAGAGAGGGAGGGAGGGTGGGAGGGATGGAGAGAGGGGGAGACACAGAATCCAAAGCAGTTTCCAGGCTCTGAGCTGTCAGCACAGAGCCCTGCGTGGGGCTCGAACCCACAAACTGCGAGATCATGACCTGAGCCAAAGTTGGGCGCTTAAATGACTGAGCCACCTAGGCATCCTAACAATAGTCTTTTCAACCAATGGTCTGATACAGCTGGATGTCCACGTGCGGAAGAATATTACTGGACCACTCAGCGTCCGCAAAAATGAAAATGGATCAAAGACCTACACATAAGAAGGAAAACTATAGAACGCTTAGAGGAAAACATAGGGGTAAACTTTTGTGACTTTGGATTAGGCAAGAGTTTCTTAGATGTGACTCCAAAAACATAAACAGCAAAAGAAAAATATAGATAAAATGGATATCATCAAACTTGAAAACTCGTGTGCTTCATAGGACCTCATCAAGAATGTGAAGAGGCAGCCCACAGAATGGGGGAAATTTTTTTATAAATCATGTATAAATCCGATAAAGACTTCTATCCAGAATATATGAAGAAGTCTTAATCACTCAATAATAAAAAGACAGTTATAAAATGAGCAAAGTCTCGGAATAGATGTTTCTCCCAAGAGGATCCATAAATCAGTTTATGATAAGGTCATAAGGAGAATGGCTAATAAGCACATGATGGGATGGTCAACATCATTAGCTGTCCGGGAGCTGCAGATCAAAACCACAGTGGGATACTACTTGACATCTACTGAGGTGTCTATAGTAATAATTTTAAAAGACCGTTAAGATTCTGTGTCTCCCTCTTTCTCTCTGCCACTCCCCTGTTTGCGCTGTGCCCCTCTCTCAAAAATGAACATACGTTAACAAAAAATGTTGCCAAGGATGTGGAGAAATCAGTCATACGCTGCTAGTTGGATAAAAAAGTGGCTGTGGCACTTCCTGAAAATACTAAAGTCACCATGTGACCCGGGTTTATACCCAAGAGAAATAAAAACCTATGTGTGCACAAATGCTTGTGCACAAATGTTCATAGCCACCTAATTCTTGATAGCCAAAGAGTGGAAACCGTTCAGATCCATCAACTCAGATATCCCTCAGCTGACGGACGAACACGATGTGGTATGTCCATACAGTGGGGTATTACGTGGCAGCGAGGAGAAGCAGAGGCCTGATATGTGCCGCAATCTGGACGAACACACTAAGATCGTAAAAGAAGCCAGTCACGAAGACCACGTATTGTGTTCCTCCATTTATATGGAGTGCTCAGAAGAGGTGAATTCACGCAAAGAGCAGACCAGTGGTTGCCTGGGGCTGGCAGAGGGCGAGGAGAAGGGGCTGGGGTTTCTTTTTGGGGTGTTAAAAGTATTCAGGAATGGATCGTGGTGATGGTTGCACAGATACACTTGAAACCATCGAATGGTACCCTTGAAATTGGACAGTCGTATGGAGTGGGAATTAGGTTTGAATGGAGCTGCTAAAAAGGACAAAAACCAAACCAAACCACAAAACCTGATGAGTGACCCAGGGATTGTGGCTCCTCCTTGAATCTCAGCTTCCATGAGGGCCTGAGTCTGAGCTCTCCGCCGCTCTCTGGCAGGCACATGAGATTAACTGCAGAACTTGTGTGAAGTGCAGTCCGGCAATTTCCTGTAGTCTACAAATACTGAGTGCCTGCAGGATTGGAGTTCCAAAAAACGCGAAGTTCTGAGTCCATGCCAGACTCCATTTTAGGCCCATGGGTTGTGCTTAAAAAAAAAAAAAAAAAAAAAAAAAAAAAAAAAAAAAAAAAGCATTCGCCCACTCGGGGAGCTGTAATCTGCCAGAACGACACAGGCATTACGTGATAAGCATAATAAATACGAAAACCGTTTCTGTCCTTTGTTGGAAGGTGATGGGGCGGAGTAGAGGCGCATAAGGGCTTTGGGTGAGCTGAGGTAGGGGTGTTAGTAGCCGGTTGTGATGGGCTGGTCAGGGTCCTGTCATTGACAACATGATGTTTGTGCAAGGGCAGAGAGGGGACGAGGGTGTTCTGCAGGCAAGTGTTGTGTTGGAGGCCAGCAGGACAGGCAGAGGGTCATGGGTGGGAGTGTGCCTTACCTAGTGTGTTTGGGGCCGTGTGGCTGGAACAGAGGGAGGGGAAGGGTGACAGAGGTTCTCAGGGTGACGATGGCGCCCTCTGTCCATCCCTGGGGGGACAGGGAAGGACGTGGTCTGAGTCACAACTCGAGCCGACCACTCTGGAATAGACTGTTGAGTGGTGGGTGAGCAACAGCAGAAGCAGTGGGGCCAGCAGGGAGTGGCTCCCACCAGGCTGGGGTGAGCGGGGTCGGCGGTGGGGTCGGGGTGAGAAGTGCTCAGGTTCCGGGTTTGAGGTCGAGCTGGGTTTGAGATCAAGCTGGCGGGAAGTTCTGGCGGTGGAGCCACCATCAACAGAGACCAGCAGCAGCCGTGGGCCTGGTCATTGGGGCCGGTTGACCCCTTGGGGGCCTGCTTGGGTGGGGGGCATCCAGGTGGAAGGTTCAGAGAAGGGGCCCGCAGGAGACAGAAGCCCCAGTGTGGCTGGCTCAGAGGTGGTGTTTAAATCCATGGGGAGTGTGGCTGGAGCTGAAGAGTAGACCCAGGACTGAGCCTCAGGAGCGCCTCTCGACGGAGGACAAATAGGCAGCTGGAGTAGGGCTTGATTTTCTTCTCTGGTCCCGCCCTCGGGTCTGGAGGCCCTCAGCTCCTTCCCTGGGGGCGTGTGATAACCCGGCTGTCCTCTTGCCAAGAGGCAGGCGTTGGGAGAGTGGGTGGGGGTTTGCCTTTAACGCAGACCCTTGTGGCTCTAACCTGGCTGCCTGCTGCCATTCCTGAGGTGCTCCCACCGGGACCGCGCCCTTTCTGGTGCCCTGGTGCCATCTCATCAGGCCATTGGCCAACCCCTGTGGTGTTGGGCCTGCTCCCCGGGCTTTGTCACTGGTGCTCATGGGCCGTGAGCCTGCTGCTTCCTGGGGCGCTGCATCAGTGCCCCGTGTGCGCAGGACCCCACGGCCTCAGCAGCTTCCCCCCGGCCGGCCGCCCAGCTCAGGGAAAAGAGGGTACAGTGCTCTGAGCCTGTGCCCCGCGCAGCCCTGCGGGTGGCTGCCGGGGTTCCCTTTGCTGGTGGCGCTGAGCCACAGCCATTCCTTGTGGTTGACTGATGGCGCACTGGCCTGGCATCTCCGAGGGGAAGGCGGACCCCTGACTTGTGGCTGCGGCCTTGCCGAGGCCACGCCGCCCTGTGGCAGCTACAGCGTTTCTCTGCCTGAGGTGTCCTTACTGTCCCTTGTGACCATAACCTGGGGAAGCAGGGTGGAGTGAAATCCCAGTCCCAGCGAAGCACATTGTTGGCCTCTTTCACGTTTATGTAAAAGTTCAGGCCCTTTATTCTCACGCTTAGTTTGGTTTTAAAAGCTCTTCCAAACTGACCCAGCTTCGGACCCGGTACTGGGCCCCCTCAGCCCACCTGTGAAGCATGGACGCTGTCTGAGGCCACTGCTCAGGAAACTCAGGAGACCACGTGCATCTTGCCCTTTGGGCCCTGTGCTGCCGCAGGGCCTGGGCATGGCTGTGGCAGCCGCCTGGGGTGTCCCGACGGCCTCCCTACCCTGGCCGCACTGACTGTGATGTAAACTAATGTCCTGTCGAGTCCCCTCTGCCCGAAGCCTGAGACCAGACGTGCGGTCACGCCGATCCTAACTTTGAGTTACGCGGCATGAAAAACCACAAACATTTGCTGTAGGAAATGTCTTCCTTTTGAAAGGATTGAAATCCTGTGCAGTGGCCTCGGACCGCATTTGCTTTCTTTCCCAGGGACGATTTCAACATTAAAGTTCTTCAAGCGTTTGTCGAGCTCCATGAGTTTGCTGATCTGAACCTCGTCCAAGCCTTAAGGTAAGTGTTGGAGCATCAGCTGTTCTCGAGAAGGTGGGGGGCAGCTGCAGCCAGAGGCCGGGTGCTCACAGCACAGAGGCCCGCGACAGGCACTCTCGGACCCAGCTGGTGCCTGCCCTGGTGGGACCGCCGGTGTGCACTCTGGCCCCAGCCCCTTTGCTCTTCTGTGCTCTCCCCTGGTATTTGACAGTCAGGTGCGCACTTTCTTCCCAGAAAGCTCTGCGGCTCAGTCTCTGTGCCACCTGGGTACAGGCCCGCTTCTTGCTGCATTTGGTCTAAATCAGCAGCCTCGTGGGTGCCTTCCCTGCGCGTGCCCCCCCACCCCCCAGGTGTGACAGCAAACCTGTGGATGCTCAGCCATCAGAGGCGGCCCCCTGGTCCCTGTCTTGTCCTGGTAAAGCCAGGTGTCACTGCGTATCAGGCTGAGTGGGGGAGGATGGCCCTCAGACACTCCTGCGTGGCCCTGAGCCACGCTGGCCGCTGCTGTGGAAGTGCCCGGCCATCCCTCTGGTTGTGCCCTTGAGGCACCATCCTGTACACTCCGCTCTTCTGCAGCACCGACAGCATCCGTTTCCTTCTCCGGTGCCCCCCGCTGGGGCTCCGATGGCTGTGCGCTGAGCCAGGGCCACACAGGCTCCGTCGGGTCTGGCTCCAGCTGGTCAGTCGCGGGCCTAGAGCCGGGGCTTCCAGGTGGGGATGCCAGCCGGCCCTGTAGTGAGTGGTGCCAGGCTGCCCCCAGCGCCCCAGGTCCCTCTGCCGGCCGCCCTGCTGTCCTGTGTCCCCGCACCCAGCAGCCTTTACCGTGGAAACGCCATCATCCCCTCCTGTCCATTTCTCCGCAGGCAGTTCCTGTGGAGCTTCCGACTTCCGGGTGAGGCTCAGAAAATCGACCGCATGATGGAGGCGTTTGCGTCCCGCTACTGCCTGTGCAACCCGGGCGTCTTCCAGTCCACAGGTCGGTGAGGGCCGGGTCCCGGCGCCCCACCAGAGCCCTCTGCCCAGGCTCCGCTGGCCTGGCGGACGGCTGAGCGCCCCTGCGCCCTCTGCCCTCTTTCAGACACCTGCTACGTGCTGTCCTTCGCCATCATCATGCTCAACACCAGCCTCCACAACCACAACGTGCGGGACAAGCCCACAGCCGAGCGCTTCGTCACCATGAACCGCGGCATCAACGAGGGAGGAGACCTCCCAGAGGAGCTGCTGCGGGTGAGCCCCCCCTGCCCCGGGCCCCCCCGCTTCGCACTGGCCCGCACTCCACCGAGCCCGGTGCCTGCCACCCTTGGGGACATGGTGCAGATGGGCTCTTTCTCCCCCGCCCGCATCTCTGAGCTCCCCGTGGCCTGTGTTCCTCACAGAACCTGTACGAGAGCATCAAGAACGAGCCGTTTAAGATCCCGGAGGACGACGGCAACGACCTGACACACACGTTCTTCAACCCCGACCGCGAGGGCTGGCTCCTGAAGCTGGGTGAGTGGCGGCCGGCGGGCGGGACCCGCGCTCGGAGCCCCCAGCCCTCGGCAGCCAAGGCCCCCGACCAAAGGCAGAAACGTTAAAGGCGAAGGCCGATGGGCCAAGTCCACCCGCGGCGGCCGGCCGCTCGCCCCAGACTCGATGGCTGCCGCTTTGAGCCCCGCCCTGTCCGCACGAGGCCATCCTGTCCGTGTCCACGGCGGAGAATAACGCCCGGGCTGCACGAGCGTCCCAGAAAACTGCTCAGTTAGCATCCAGATACGCCCAAGGCAGTTTTCTGCACCAGACGCAGGTGCCTTTCCTGCGAGAACCTGCGTGCCTCTCTCTTGGTTTGGTGTGGCTGATTTTTGATGCGTGGTTTAAATGTGCCTTCTTGTTTTCCTTCTGCCTGTGGCTCCCACCTTTCTGTTCTGTGACGGGCTGTCCCTGCTTGTTCTGCGTTAGGAGGTACGTACCCAGTGGCTTCCTGCCCTCCCCTAGCTGCTCACTCCTCTCTCGTTCTCTCTCCCCCGTTGGTCTGTGTGAAGCTTTGATTTGTGGCTGCCATTCATCTGACCCATGTGGCTTTGGACTTGCTGGGGTTAGCGTCATGCAGGGTGCAGTGAATGTGACACCCACAGCCCTGGGGTGGCCGGAATGCCAGCCTTTCTGCGCCCGGGAGCGCATGGGGAATGCCACGTGGGAACGAGCTTGCCCCTCTGTGTCTTTAGGGCCCGAGCGGCCACGAGCCTGCTGGTCATCTCCAATTTCGTGCCTCACCGGGTGCCTCTCATACTAACCAAACAGCGCATGTCTGCACCACCCCTGGACAGGGCCTGGGGATGGTCAAGAGGATTCCTAACCATTGACACAGAAATAGAATAGCGTTGATATTTTCTGGGCAATTTTAGAAATTGGTAGGAGGGTTTTTTTGTTTTATTTTTACACTGGGCGGGGTGGGGTGGGATCTTGGCCTTTCTGTGACACGTCACAACTGTACGTCATCCGGGCACTCTGAGAGCACATTGTAAGATACCAGGCTTGAGAGAAGCCCCGCGATTTTGTGGTTTTAATCAAGGGGAGGGTAAAGAGGCGTGAAGGCCTGTGAAGGCCATGGCTCCGCCGTTCGGATTTGGGGTCTTGCTCTGACTTTTCTCTGGCTGCGCTGAGGTTTGGGAGAGTTCTGGACCTTGGCCAAGAAACCCAGAGCCATAGCCGTGGACCTGAAGGCCTGAGCCCCCTTTGAGATGCATCTGACTCTCTGGTCATATCAGTTCTGGGGCCCCCAGGGGAGGCCAGAGCAGGGACGTGTCTAAAACCCCCGCAGCAGCACCTGGGCCCCTCCCGGCCCTGCGTTGCCAGGGAACGCCCCTCGAAGGGCAGTGATGGCACAAGCCCGCCCGGCAGCTGGTGTGGCCTCAGCACCCGTGGGAGACGGACCTGCTTCTAAAGACAGAACAAAACGACGGGCATAAAGGCACACCAGGGCTTGCACCCCAGCCTGTGTCCTGGCTACTCATCTAATCGGGCCCCAGAACCCGCGTCCCGAGCACCCTTAGGGGACAGAGCCAGCTGGGTGGTGAGTGGGTGCCGAGGATCCCCGGGGAGCCTGCTCCTTCCGTGCTCCACCGCCGTGTGCGCATGCGTGAGAGGGGGCGGTCCCGCAGTCACTAAGCTAGTGGTGATTGGTCACCCGCCGGCCAGCCGAGAGACTGCCCGGGAGCCCCCACCCCAGACGCACAGCAAGCCCGCTGCTGCCTCCCTGTCCCGGATGGCCCCTCTGTTGGCAGAGCTGCAGCCAGAGAGCGGACTTCGCAGGGGACTGGTGTCCCCGGAGCTGCTGGGGCCTACGCACAGTCCCGCCCGTGGGCTGCCTCCCAGCAGTTCTGACGCTGGCCTGGCCACCAGGGACAGTGGCTGGTGTTGGGCTCTGAGGGCCAAGAAAGCAGTCAATCTGGAAGCCGATGCTGAAGATGCGTTGGTTTGGCCAGGGTGCTCTTGCTGCGCTCGGCTCTGGGCCCCCACCCAGCACAGGGCAGACCTAGGCCCGGACCCGGAGGCGCTTGGCCACAGGCCTACATCAGGGCCTAGGAAATGTGTGCTCCCTGCACCCACGCAAATCGGGACGGAGGTCACCGCCTGACCTTACTTCTTTGTTTCTCGTCATAAGCTTAGTCTTGGGGCAGGTGGCACTTTTGAAAGGCCTGGATGTTTTGCGGGAGCGTAGGAACATTGTAGTGTCGCTTACGGATCAGCGAAGTGCCTCATAGTCACCAAGTTTTGAGAACGAGTCGGTTGTGTTGAAAACACAGGAACGCGGATCAGAGCTGAACTGTCACGTGGAGTGTGTGTTGCAGGGTGTGCGTGTGCGTGTGCCTGGGAACGGCCATGGAACTAGGAGGAGGTTCGTGGGGTGGGGAAGCCAGGCTCCTTTCTGCAGGCGTGCGTGGTGTGGTATGTGTCCCTGTCTCCCGAAGCTCAGCCAGAAACACAGAAGCAGAGCCTGTCTGTTCCCTGCAGCCAAATCTCTGAGCCCAGGGGTGTGACGCCAGCCTGCTCTCTGTGCTGCACGGGTACCTGGGATGGGGCTGGGAGGCCCCTTGGCCAGGAGAACTGGACTAGGGATCAGGCTCCCCAAGACGTGCCACTGAACCCCAGGAGCAGCAGGGTAGGAGCCCAGGGGCAAAATGCTGAGAAGCCTTCCTGGCAAAGCCGCTTCTCCTGGGGAGGGGGGGTGGGTCACGGGGTCGCCGATAGGGCCTCAGGGTGAGCAGAACACATAGGCCGCCACCTAGCGACCCAGTGGCGGGAGCGCAGAGAAGAGGGGGCACTGGACAGATGGACAGCACGGGGAGCCCCTGGGAGGATTCTCCAAGAATGTGCTCGTGAGGCTCAGTGGACGGCAGGTGCTGGCGAGAGTGTCGGGGCTCAGGCCAGCACGGTGTGACCTGAAGGAAGGGCCTGGGTGCGGCACACGGTCAGATCCTCCTGACAGGGACCCAAGGGGGGTGGGGCGTGGAGCTGGGGGGTGTCTGCCGGGGGTTGGGGGGAGCAGCAGCTGGCCCTTCCTCCCCCGCTCGGCTGCGGCGTCCTCCACTGTGCCCGGCGTGCCCCATGCAGCCAGCCTGCCTGAGGCCGTCGGGAGGAGGTCAGGTGTCTGACTGGTGAGGCAGGGAGTGAGGGACCCCAGAGGGGTCTCCCGAGGGCCTGGCCAGTGGCCCTGACTCTCCCCGCACAGCGGGTGGTGTCTTGCCTGCCGGGGTTTCTGCCCACACCAGGGCCAGGGCGCTCTCTTGCCTCAGCCCCAGGAGGACCTGGGAGCTGGCAAGTGTCCTTTCTTGTCCTTCCATGCCCCCGCGCCCCCCACCCCGTGATCCCCTTGTCCTGTCTCCATGCCTGTGTCCCTCAGCCCTCTTGGCACTCACCCAGATAGAGGTGGTGAGCTAGACCTTGGCTGTCACCTTGGGGAGTGACCGGGCAGGGAGGGTCACTTCTTGTGCCCCTGGATTGCTTGAGTCTGTTACCACGTGCGTCGTCTTCTCTCAGATTTTGTTTTTTTAACTTCATGTCAAAAGTAAGGGCTAGAAATTGAAGCCAGTTCGTGCCAAATATTTAAGGGTAAAAAAGGACTTCCTTTTCCATAGTGAAAGGAGAGTAGGTGCAGATAGATGATCTGTGTGTGTGTGTGTGTGTGTGTGTGTGTGTGTGTGTGTGTGTGTGCGCGCGCGCGAGCGCTTCACATGCATCCCGTATCTTGTTAAGAGATTAATTCAATCTAATAATTCCCTGGACCGAGGAGTAATTGATGTTGATGGATCCCAGGGCCACCCAGAGCCCTGAGGTAATGGGATTACGTCCTGGACAGGCCCCGGGGAGCCGCACTGACTTCATCTTGTCATTTCCATGTGGGGAAATTAAGCCCATTCATCATGACTAACTTTTCCCGAAAGCAGGTTTGGAATGCACTTGAGTTACCTAGGAGGCCCAGGGGGCCACGGTGGGGGTGCATGCGGGGCCCCCAGCAGCACGCCGCGCCCTCCTGTCGCCAGCCGGCCGAGAGGGGCCTGCAGGGCCCCCGGCCGCACAGCTTGGCCAGGACGTGGCCGAGCGTCGGGCGGAGTGTCGAACAGGTTCACCAGGAAGGAAACTAAAGGCCAGGCCCGGCTCCCGATGGCATTTGTGAAAATGGGTATTTGTAGGCCTCGGGTCGTGCGCCCGCCCCGGGCCCTGGCTCACGAGCTCCTTCCGCTTTTAGGAGGGCGGGTGAAGACCTGGAAGCGGCGCTGGTTCATCCTGACCGACAACTGCCTCTACTACTTCGAGTACACGACGGTGAGTACCGGGCGGGCCGCCCGCCCTCCGTGTCCCCGGCCCCTGCGCCGCCGCCCCGAGCGAGGCTGGCTGTGCGCTCTTCTCTCGTAGGACAAGGAGCCCAGGGGAATCATCCCCCTGGAAAACCTCAGCATCAGGGAGGTGGAAGACCCGCGCAAACCGGTAAGCGGGCCCTGCCCTTGGCTCCTCGCCCGGCGGCGGCCCCCCCCCGCCCCCCGCGCACGCTGACGGCCCTCTGTCTGTCTCGCCAGAACTGTTTCGAGCTTTACAACCCGAGCCACAAAGGCCAGGTCATCAAGGCCTGCAAAACGGAGGCGGACGGCCGAGTGGTGGAGGGCAACCACGTGGTGTACCGGATCTCCGCCCCGAGCCCCGAGGAGAAGGAGGAGTGGATGAAGTCCATCAGGTGCGCGCCAGCCCCGCTCGAGCCCGAAGGCTCCGCGTCCTCGCAGCGCGCGAGCGCGCACGTCCGTACGCCTGCGCGTGCGTGTGTGGGCGGGCGTGCACGTGCGCGCACGCATCTGTGGGAGGGCACGCACGTGTGTAGGCGTGCACGCGCGCTTCCGAGGGCAGCGCCCGCCCTGTGCCCGCGGAGACGGGGAGGCTCGAGCCTGCTCTGCCTGGAGGGCTGCGGGTGCCTTCTTCCCGCCTGAGGGTTTCCTCCCCCGCCCCCCCTTCCCCCCCCAGAGCGAGCATCAGCAGGGATCCTTTCTATGACATGTTGGCCACGAGGAAGAGGAGGATTGCCAATAAGAAATAGATCTTTCCTGGCCCGAACCGGTGAAAACAGAAGCCAAGACTCCACGACGACGGAAAGTGACTGGGAGCCTCCCCCGACCCCCCCCCCCCCAGCGCCGCCGGCCCCGCCTCGGTCTCCCGCCTCCTCGCTGGAGACGGCGCGTGCGCAGTGGGAGCGCCACCCCGAGCCCCCGAGGAGCGTTCTGTGCGCGGCGGCCGATGTCCAGATGCCCTCCTCCTGGTCCCAGCCCGCGGTGGCACCTGCCGGCTCCTTCGAGGGAACCTCGTGCCAGTCGTGCCGCCCTTGGCTCACCCGTGGCAGCGTTCGCCGTTCCAGAAGCCGCTGTTTTATATCTGAACAAGAAAGGAAACGCTACCACTTTTTTATTCAGAGTTTTTTCTCAGATATATAGGATTATAGCTTTTATATGCCTTTTTATACTCTGAAATTATAACGAAGGATACTTACTTTCTAACACTAGTATTTTTAGAATGGCAGCTATAAATGTAACTCGTGGACGCAAGTATATACTGTGCACTGAAGAAGTCGTCTATACATGCACCTGCCGCCCTGCGTTGGGGGGGGGGGGGGCGTGGGCGGCTATGTGGGGTGCTTTCGTGGTGGTCCTCGGGGTGGAGGGACGTTTCCGGGCAGGGGCCGGGCTCCAGGTGGCCAGATCCCGGGGGACTCGTCATCAGCTCAGACTCTGTGGCCCCACAGATCCTTACTGAAAAGGCCAATTGTTACAATGTAAGTGCTGGTTCTGGGTGTGAATCCTGTGGCTGCGGTCACACACGGGGTGTGTTGAGCCCCATGAGACCGCCGCTGTGGGACTTTGGCCCCCAACCAGCAGTTGCGTGTGGTTCAGTGGAACCGTGCGTCGTTCAGACTGACGGACCGGTCTTCGCTATTTAAAACCTTTCGGCAAAACAGATCGTTCTTTTACTGACCTACTAGTTTGACCAGATCTCTTAGCATAACGAGTAGACGAGTAACCAGAGCAGATCTTACTCCTCGTTTTTAGAGACTTTAATCTCTTGCCATGAGGACGGAAGGGGAGCGCTGTGGGATGAAGGTGCGTGGCACTTAGGGTCTCCTGTAAATAGCGTGAAAGCCCAGATGCACGCTGGTGGTGGAACTTGAGAAGATCCGCGATCAGACGGTTGTCAGGCTGCCGATGATGTAACAGGTGCTCAGGACGTCTGCCCGAGGGAGGACGGGGCTCAGAGCCGGCCGGGGGCACCGCTGGGCGAGGCTGGGGTGCTGGGCGCTGGGGCGGTGCCTCTGCCTCTTCCGGACGGGGCCGGTGACGGATGCTGCCGGGACCCTCTTGGCCACATTCCGGCGGTGGGTCCCCGTGTCTGTGCCCTTTAGAGGTCACGAGCTGTCATGTGCAAAATGAAAGTCCCGGAAAGCAGACCTCGGACCGGACCGTCGGCACCTATGTGAAGATTTTAAGTAGAAGTAACTGCTCTGCGAGTTGCCTTGGTGCTGACACTGACTGGCCGTGGGCCCCTGGCCTCGGCACCACTGACCTTGACGTAGCTTTAAGTCACGCTGGATGCAAAGGGGTCTGGGCCCGGGCCTCTCTGACATGCCTCAAACTGATTTTTTGTTTCCTTCCCAAGCTTTTAGGCTTTGTTACCGTCCTGATACCTCAAATTCGAAACTTTAGTTTTGGAGAAAGGCGAGTCCGCATTCTTGAAATGCCTGGCTGGTATATATGCAACTCTGGCCTCCAGTCTTCCACGAAAGCCGACGGCGCCCGGAGCACGCGCCCGCCGCCCCCACCGTCGCCGACCAGTGGGGCCGCCCGCCCCTCTCCCGGGCTGCCCAGGGCGCCGAGGGATCAGTGGTTGGCGCGGGGACGCGCTCCCTCTCTCGTCCCCGGGTAGGCCCCTGGGGATACAGGCTTTCTGTCTTCGGGGTTTGGCCTCTGTAGGGTTGGGAGAAGCGAGCTTTGGGAAACCCCCGTAGGAATTCTCTGGTCGCCGGTGAAGGAGCCTCGCGTGACGGCTCTTTTCCCGGGAACCGTGCAGAGGCCGTGGTGCTTAGAATCTGTCACTTGCTGTCAGTGTTCCGTGAGATCTCTAACTCCGGGTTTTGCGTGGCAGTATTAACGCGGGGCAAGCCGGTGGTCACCCCGCTACGCCGTCAGGCGGGCGGGTGGCCGCGTCTCTCCTCCCTGCCCCCACGTCCTCCCAGTGCTAGCATTTTAGTCCCAACTCTGGCCAAAGACAAGCTTCCCTCCGGAGACCAGGGGCAGGAGGCGGAGAAGGGGGTGCTCTGGGCCGAAGACCGCGGCTGCCACGGCCCCGCCGGCCTCCGTTTACCCTCACCCAGGCGAGCGTCAGTGTCTTCGGGATCGCGGCACATCCTGGAACAGTCCAACGTGGTACCAAACGGAGTCAAAATAGCTATTTATAGATGAAGCAGCATTTAATGCTTCATATAAAGCAATGCATATTTTTAAAAGTTAAAATGCATAGATCTATAGAGATGTGCTTTGCTGAGAAGTTAGGTCTGTTGTAGACCGGAAACCACATGTTGTGATTTCACATTGTCTTATTTTTTCTTAGGCATTTCTATTTACGGTAAATATAGTTAATATGTAAATAATGTACATAGAGATTTCCGGAGTGTTATTCGGTGTATATACCCCCACAACCTGCATGAAGAAATACCCCGTCATCGATATTTTGTTGTATCATTGGAGGGTGTATGGCCGTCAAATTGCAAATACCGTGTTCACAAAATAAAAAAAGGCGTTGTTCAGACAAGACCGTCTGGGACTTGGTTCTTGAAAATGGATTGTGGGGTCCCGCGGCCTGCTCCCCGCCCCTCCCCCACCCCCCTCCAGGCCCAGGAAGGCCGGGAGGGGGGAGGGGGCGGCTTGGGCTCCAGACGGTTCTGGAACAGGTGAGAAGGGTCTGCTGAGCAAACGGGGAAAACAGCGGTAAAGAAGAAGACACAAGATGTTGAATTTGCTGCCATTTATATACTATATAAACTTTACATGCTGTGTATTTACAGTGGGGCGAGTGCTTTTTTTAATCTTTAAAAAAACAAAGATCAAACTTTAGACATCTCTGAACAACACAAACTGTATAAACCATACAGATTATTCAGATACAAACTGTATTAAATACAGTTTTCCCCACTCCGTCTCCTGATGCAGGACCAGTGAATTATAAGTGTATCACAGTTTGATAGCATATCCATATTAAAAATAAAATCACAGTATGATTTTGTCTGTAACTAGAAACTTTAAGGGACCAAGCTGACAACTCAGACTCCAATATCGTAGTCAAGACAAGAGACACTGCATAAAAAAGTGTTAAGTAATAAAAACATACTGTAGGCTTTACAAATAACGTTTGGATTATACATTCATAATGTAAATACTCATCATAACTGGTAAATCGATTGGAATAGTTCCACAAAGTTCAAAAACAGAACTTGTCTATAAAATACATTTTCAAATCTTGAATACAACTAAAATATGAAGCAAATTAGTTTCTAGTATCAGACATTACAGAAAACAGACTGCTCCCAAGTCTAGTCGAGAGCTCGTGAATCTTTAAATAAGTCTTTAAATTAAATATACACACTGTCAGTTTGTTTGTACTTTTACTAATTCCATGGTTTCCCGGCTGCTCTCGCACCGGAGGTCTGGCTTGAAGGAGCTTTTCCATGGAATGCGAGCAGTCCACCTGAGTCTGATTAAGCAGCATTGAGATGTTCCAGTCCAGGGCGTCACTGTCCGTGGGATTTATGTACACGCTGTTTACAACGGTCAGCAGTTGTAGAAAGGGTTCGTCCGTTTGGAATAAGGGGAATTAAGAAAAGGTAAAAACTAAAAAAAAGTCCTCCATGGTAAAATCTGTACAGTATTTACTAAAGAAGCACCACGCAGATTTGAACAGAGTTATTTCTACATTTATAATTTAAGCTGGGTTGGGGATGGCTTCTGTTGAACACGCTGAATCTGAAAGACAAGAGGCGGCAAGCAGCGGGCGTTAGTACCTCCCGGGGCGGGCGGCGGGGCGGCGGGGCGGCTCCCCCGCCACCACCCCAGTCGGGGCCTTCCTTCCCGCACAGTCCGGGCTCCCTGGGGAAGCGCTTCTTCCCGACCACGGGCCCTCTGCCTTCCGGAAGGGCGGAGAAGGAAGCGGGCCGTTCCGGACAGACGTGCGGAGGGAGCCACCTGCTGGGCCCGAGCCCGGCTGCCGCTAATCCTCTCCGGCCTTAAATCCCCTCTCGCTAGAGAAGAGCCTGATTCCTTAATCGGGCTTCGGTCTTTTCCTTAAGACACACGGACTAAGCAGGTTAGTTAACTGCACGTTAATCCTCCGCAGACGCTTCAGTGAGCTCCGTTTCAAATCCCCCCTGCGGCCTGGGGGCCACACGGGACGACGTCCCCTCTCCGGAGAGAAGGGCACGCTCTCCCGCCTCCCTCGGCTGACGCGGGCCGCCGACCTGCACTACTCTCTCCCCGGGCCGCCGCGTCACGGTCCGGGAGCGACCCGCCGGACGCCGTCCGAGTCCCGATCGGTCACGAGGCGCCCCGACCTCGTTCAAATAACGCCGAGTCCTTCCGAAATCAGTGTGATTTCTGGGTGCGCGCGCGGACTCGGCGCTCCCGGCCGGGCGCCAGCAGGCGAGCGTGTCCGGCGTGGGGTCCGCCAAGCCCTCGCTCCCGAAGCACGGGGACCGGTGGCCGCGGGTAGGATGGCGACTCCAGGGGGCTGCTCTCCTAGGCCGGCGGGGCAGGCCGGGCAGCGGAAAGGGGCTTCTCCGTCTGGGTGGATTCTGGCGCTTTCCGCTCTCCCTCGTTTTCTTACGACGAGGGGAGGAGGGAACCGGGTGGCGCCGCCCGGCGACACGAAACGGGGCCGGACCCGAGGAGGCGGGCCGAGGTCTGAGCGCGGCTCCGCGCGGCGCCGGCCTGGGGGAGCCTCCCGCACCTGCTCCCCGCGGCACTGCCTGGTCCCCGAGGCCCCCAACTCCTCATCTGCGTCCCCGCGGCACCTCCACAAGCAATTATGAAACGTACAGATAGAAAACCGCTTACCATAACTAGTGAGTTTTTTGTTTTGAGGCCAAGTTTTCAATCACCTAGAAAGCAAAGATCAGGAAAGAGATTTTAATGACGGTTTTGCAGAATGTTTCGTGCCTGCTGCTGTGTGGGCGCAAGTGATTACAATCAGAACCCCTTCTCGGCGGCTGGGTGCTCGCTGCCCGAAATCCGTCCCCGCACGGGACGAGGACGAGACGAGCCGGCGCGCGCTGTCGCCAAGCCTTCTACTGGAAACAAGACCTTCCGTGATGGCTGAGATGCACCGAAAGCCGTGCCTGTGGGGACGGGGCCCTCTCCGCCCACACCCATCAGCACTGTCCCCGCAGGAGAGAGCAGATCTCAGGCCAAAGAAACCAGGCAGCGTGTCGTGGGGCCAGAAGACGGGAGTCTGACAGGTCACGTTACCAGGAACAGGGGACACGTGGCAGGTGGGCCACAGGGTGTGTCATCCTCAGCCAGAAGACAGGGATGTTTGGCATGGAAGGCCAAGCAGGTGGTCCCTGTCCTTGAAGAGGACAGGATGGGACAGGCACGCGGATTCCTCCGTCTGCTCTCCCCAGAAGCGCTGGCCGCACACCAGCCTTCGAGTGCCATCGCCCAGGACACAAAGGGCCACCGCTCGACACAGAGGCGTATCGCAGCCCCTAGGGACACACGTGTGGCCCCCAAATGCCAACGGCTCAGGCTCACACTCAACCCGTTTTCCCTCCGGAGCCACCAATGTGTGCTGGCGGCCACCGACCGTGGTCCTCACCAGGCACCTGCAGCCCCGGGGTGGGGGGGGTGGGGGGGGTCTGGCAACAGGCAGAATGGCTGGGACGCCGCCCGCCACTTCCTCCCAAGTACTAGGCGGTGGTCAGAAGGGACTTGACCCTCACCAGGCCAAGCCCCTTTCCCAAATCACCAAAAGGGTCACGGGACACCGATCTGAAACTCCGTATCATCAACACCTTAAAAAAAGCCCAGGGCAGACAATGGCCCCGCGTCACCGTCTGGCCGGCCACGGCCACGCTTCTCTGCCCCGAGCCTCCCATGTCCCTCCCGCTGGGACACTGCCTCCCTCACGCTCGGGGCCCATCTGTCCCTCCTCGGTCAACAACCACACCGACCGGGGGCCACTGGAGGGACCGGTCTGCCCTCAAAACACACAACCAAAGGGCCTCTGGGTCACCAAGACGCCGCATCAAAGTCCCAAGAGCACACCTCAGGCGTCTGGGGCCGTTTGTACAAAAGGCCGGAGGACAACCGTCTTCCCCTTTGGGTGCCTCCAG
Source organism: Leopardus geoffroyi (assembly GCF_018350155.1). NCBI lineage: Eukaryota > Metazoa > Chordata > Mammalia > Carnivora > Felidae > Leopardus > Leopardus geoffroyi. The sequence continues at coordinate 5,012,928 of NC_059340.1, forward strand.
CCATTTAAAACCCGGAAAGCCTTTCTTAGCTGGCAGGCCACACGGGGACCAGCGGGGACACCTCGCCCGGCCCGTGGGTCACCCGCACAAACCGGATCGAGGGACGGGGGCGGCTCTAAGTGCGGTGTGAGGACAGAGGGCGGAGACAGCGGTGCAAGGCGGTAAGAAGCCAGCCCCCGCGGCGCCCCGGCCTGGGGGGAGCCGCGCAGCAGGAGCCAGCGCCCCGCAGCCCAGGTGCCCCGAGAGGCCAGGCCGGCCGACAGCGACAGCGGACGTTCCTAATGACCCGAGCCCTCGAACTGAGTTTAAGCTCGCACTCCGAGGTCTAGAGGTTTAAGAAAGAAAATACCGTGAAAACGTTTCTATCAGAAATGGCTTAGAAACAGAAGTTCTGGTCCTTCAGGAGCCACACACACACCCCCAGAGCCACAACCTCCAGCGGCCTCGTCACAGAGGCTCTGCTGAGCCCGGCTCCACGTCACCGAGGTTCTCCATCAGCACTAAGGGACCGGTTCCGGGTCCCCACACCGCGCCACCGAAGCCCGCGCTCTGCCTGGGAGCCGGGGCTGGACCGGGGCGGCGGGGCTCCTACCGAAGGGTCCACCCTTTCGTGCCACGTGAGGGTCTCTTCCCGCGTGTCAGCAAGAAATCGTTTCTATATTCTTAATTCCAAGTATCGCCTCTTACCCTGGCCACACTCAGACAGAGGACACCTGTCATCCCTGCTTCCCATCCTTAAATGTTTTCTCTTCTCACAGAAAGGCCCAACGCCTTCCAGAGGCAGCCCATCAGTGAGGGGGAAAGCGCCGTCCGTTCTCCGGAAACGGTCAACAGTCTCATGGCTGGCGGCCTTGGGGAGGTGTGGCTCTGAGTCTTTAACAAAGTCCTCGGATTTCCTTGAGTGCCTCTTCTTTTTCTTCTTCTTTTTTTTGTGTCTGTGGAGGTCGGCATCAGAGCACGCGACCGAAAGATCGGAATCCTGCTGATGCCTGCAGAGGAATAAGCCACAACTCAAACCACCACAAAACCAAAACCGCCTCAGAGAGGCCCGGTCCTTGGCCTTGCACCCGCCACCGCAGACCCTTGCCACACACACACACACACACACACACACACACACACCCTGGTGAATCCTACCCGATGCTGTGCTGCGCTCCCCGCAGGGGATTTTCAAGCCCGGGGTGTAAAGTCACCAACCCGGACCCCACCTGCCCTGCCTCCCGCTCTGCCCCGGGGCTGAGGTCGTTGGCCACAGGTCCAGAGGAAGGGTTTCGCTAACTTCTCTGAAACCAGTGGCTGAGGGGAAAAAATGCTTTTCCCGGAGCCTCAGGCACCGAGGAGGGAGGGAGGTCCCCCTCGGGTAAGGGCGGCTGTCTACCTACGGCTCCCGGTGATCCTGCCCCTGCCCCGGGGTCTCCGTCTCGAGAGGCGTCACATTTCTAGTTAAGACGCGTAGCAACGCCGCTCGTGCTCAGTCATCTCGTCACGGAGAAGTCATTTTCCAGACAATCTCTGACCCGTTTAGCTTTTTAAAAATACAAAAACAAGCTTCCCAACTAGACTGCAAACTGAGACACGGAGCCAGAGGAACGGACCAGGCCGAGGCGACAGGTGCTCGTCCCGGACCCGCGCCGTTGGCGGGCCGGCAAAGGCCGAGGGACGGTGGCCTCCTCTGCCTGCCTGCCTGCCTGGCGGTCCCTGAGTTGGAAGGAAACGTTAACGGGTAGGAAAACGGGAACTACGTCTGCCGAGTAAGATTACGAACACCGGTTACGAGGTCAGAGACTCCCAAGTTCTCACGTACAGACCACCGCACACTTACTCCCGCGGATTATCGAGCGCGGACCAAAACCGGCATCGTTTTGGAAAGAGGTTTTTAGGCACTTTCCGATCCCGTGAAGTAAGATACGGCTTACAAGCGGGGCTACAGCCCGCAGAGATCTACGGCAGGGGACTCCGAGGCCCGCGGAGGTGGGGACGCGGCGCAGGAAGCGGACACGGGGCGCCGGCGGCCTCTCCCTCACCTGGAATCTCGGTCTCGGTGTTTGTCTTTGGATTTCTTTTTCTTCTTTGATTTTTTGTGCTTCTTCGCTTTCGGCTCTTCTAAAGGCTCCTTCTGTGCGCCTCTCCAGGCTCTCTTTTCTCCGCGACCGTCGCCGTTTTCCAGGCTGTCGTACCTCCGTTTCCGCGACTTGACGTTCTCGTGGTCGTGAAACCGGCCGGCGAGGTCACAGGTGTCGTCTTCGGCTCCGGGCGCGATCTTCTCGTGGGGGTGCTTCTCGGGGTAGGGGAGGGGCGCGGGGGGCGGGCCTGCGCGGGGGCTGAAGCGGTGCCGACCCTTCCCCTTAGCGGCCGCCTCGCAGCCCTTCCTGCTCCTGTAGCAGTCCCGGTAGGGCCGGCCGGCCGCGGCCGCCTTGTCGTACGGGCGCTCGTGGAAGGGCCTCCACTCCCGCGCCGCGTACAGGGCGTACCTGTCGTGGTAATACCGGCACTTGTCCCAGCGCAGCTTCTCGGGGTAGTACTTCTCCCGGGCCCAGGGGTGCTCGCCCTCCGAGTGGTGGTACCGGCCCCACTCCTGCTCCGAGCCGCCCCGGCTCCGAGGGTGGTGGTGGCCGTACCTGGCCAGGGAGCGCGGCTCGCCGGGGCTGGCCCGCTCGCCGTGGCAGGGGTGGTGCTGGCTCCCGCCGCAGTGCTCCGTCCTGTAGCGGTCCTGCCTGGGCCGCTCCCTCGTGTACGAGCGCCGCTTTCGGTGGTAGCGGTCCTCGGTCTTGCTCCGGCTCTCCCTCGCGCGTTCTCCGCTGGAGGAACGATCTCTTCGGTTGCGATAATGTCCTCGGTCAACTCTTCTGAGGATACTGATTTTTTCCTTAACCGGAGAGCGATCTGGAACTTTCTGTCCCACCTTATTTTCTTCACGTTTTTCACTGTGACTCTGCTCGGGGCCCCCTTCCGAGCGATGCTCTGTACCCGTGTCTACTTGGGGAGAGAGGAGGTCGGCGGCGGGCGCGCCCGCGCCCTTCCAAGGGCCCTCCGTGTCCGTGTCCGCGCGCTTGTCTCCGCTGACGCAGAAGGGCTCGTGCTCACAGGCGCCCTCGGAACGAGCCGGGGGACTTGGGCTCGAACCCTGCGCCGCCTCCACGGCGGCCGAGGCCCGCGGGCTGTCTGTGCGCGTCCCTGATGCAGCCTGGGCTGGTCTGCTCTGGTCGTCTGTTAAATCCCCGGGGCCGCACGGCTTAGGGAGCGGATCGTCCCCCGCGCCGTTCCTGGTGCTGCCGCAGAGATCGTCGGCACCGGGGGAAAACTCCTCGGGTTTTGCTGCAAGGTTTTCAGAGACTTCTTCTTTGGTAGATTGGATGCTGGGGTCCGAGGGTGGCGAGGCCTTCTTTAATTTGCTGCTAAGACTCGTGAGCGTCTCCGGTTTCTCCCGGGAATCAGGAGAGGGGCTGCCAGGCTCGAGCTCTGCGCCGGGACCCTCTGCAGGACCTTCCTCGGTTCCAGGTGAACTGCAGCCCCGGCAAAACAGAGAAATCGACACATCAGTCATTGGCTCCATTGTTCTAGAGCCCACGGGGACAAAAACTTCCAAGACCTTCAGTGACTAAATGATCTATGCCTTTAACATACCTGGCTCTACTCGATATGGGGCTTCTCCATTTTGGAAATTTCGGCATTTTCCCTTTCCCTCGTTAAATAAAAATAAAAATCTTCCTATCAGGCTCATCTACTATCCCGCTTTTCAGCTATGGTAACTCTGCAGTTCTAGGCTCCTTCTGTCTTCGGATACACTTCTAATCCCTAGTACCTATGAGGCATCGGGAAAGCAGGACGATGGCTGGAGGCTCGGACTTTCCTCCTGCATCTCTCCTGAGCGTCAGAGCTAGAGTTGCTGCCTCCCAACAGAGCCAACAGCTCCTTGAACTACTTATGAACTGGGAGCAATCAGGGAGGCTTCAGAAAACCTTCCTGTGGTAAACGAACTCTGCCCTCAACTGCTACAGAGCTCCCGAGGCATTGTCAAGGTTAATGCAAGTTGGCAGCAAACAATAAAAACCCTACAGTGGCCCCACTTTTTCGTGGGAAGATACCTGGGAGAGAGAACACAGATGAGATCAGTACAGGACAAGTTACCTCCAGCGTGTCAGTGAGATTCTTGAGCCCGCGTGTACACACCCACTGGGTGACGATACACGCGTGGCTGTGTTTATACAACCATCTACGGCCATCCTCACACATATTACATTTGGGGGCAAACTAAGCTAGACTAGGAGAGAAACAACAGGAGAGTCATTACAAAGTCACTGAGGGTTCAGGCTGTCTCCTCTTTAAGGTAAACTGGAGGGACGCCTGGGTGGCTCAGTCGGCTGGGCATCCGACTCATGTTCGGCTCATGTCTTGATCTCGCGGTCTGTGGGTCTGGGCCCCGCGTCAGGCTCTGTGCTGACAGCTCAGAGCCCCGAAGCCTGCTTGGGATTCTGTGTCTCCCTCTCTCTCTCTGCCCCTCCCCTGCTGTGCTCCGTCTCTCTCTCTCTCTCAAAAATAAACATTAAGAAAATAAAATTAAAAATTAAAAAAATATACATACCAATTAAAAAAACAAAACATTAAATGGGGAGATACACTCTCATCTATGAATGCAATTTCAGAATTGTACAAGGAGCATAACAAAATATTTGCAACTTGGTAGAGTCGAGAAGCCCTGCCCTATACCCTCAACGAGTCTTCAATGTGTTTGTCATTAGAAGGATTAAGTGAGACAGTCAGTGCTAGCTGTCCGATTCAGAAGCGGGCTGTGACAACCCCAAGCCAGAGACACGAGGCTGGGCAGGAGGAAATGTTACCTCGAGGACATCGTTTTCATGGAAAAATTATCAGCCCGATAGATTTTTTCTTTCCTAAGAGGCACTTAACACATTCTACAGGTTATTCACATCGTTCACGGTAAGGCCCACGCAGGTTCCCCAAGGCTCACGGGAAGGCTCACGCAGAGTTCACAGAGCGCACCCGCCGCGGGGTTTCGTTGCCTCGCTGTTGATCGTCTTACCTCGTCTCTTCGGTGGCGCCTTTCACTTTGCTGCCGAGTTTGAAGGTCTCTAAGATGTTGTCTTCCGGGAGAGGGGGCAGGGGAGCGGGCATCGACTACAACGAAAAACAAAGCTCTCTCAGCTCTAGCAGCCGCCGGGCGCCTCCTGAAATCCAGCCAAGCGAGCGGCTGTCCGTGAGAGTCGAGGCAAAGCTCCCCCCGCCCCCTGCCTGACCCCCAAAATGCTCACCTTTCCGGGAAGACCATTCGCCTTAGAAAAGGGATTTTCTGAGTGTAGGGCAGGCTGGACTGGGCAGCGGGCACCATCGCAGGGCAGACCGTTCTCTTTCAGGTCGCTGTCCGGACTGTCAGCACCATTTAGAGCAACAGGCTCTCGAAGCTCGAGCGGAGAGGCCTCGTCGTCTTCAGCATCCTGCACGGAAGAGTTCGAGCTCTCGATCGTACCGAGACCGTTCTCCTTGCCCAGGCCCTTTGCCTCCTCGTCAGACTCCTCGGACGACTCGGCACCGTAGGGCACCAGGACACTGGAGCGCAGCTTGGACTTGCCGTTCATCACAGGCTTAGAACAGGACTCACTCGGGGTCATCTGCTTCGTGACTTTGCTAGAAACTGCCGTCAGAGATGCGCTCGAGGTAGACTGCATTGCAGAACTGGTGACGGTGGAGGAGGGAACCGGCTTGCTCGGGGTGTCCAGAGAAGGGCCGTGAAGGCTGGGCTGAGACTGGCCTTGGCGAACAGGCAACTTGTTGTGAATACTGATCGTGATTTTTTGTTTCTTGGGATGTTCTGGAATCACAGAGGGCCTGTTAACGGACCAGTTCTGAACAGAAGTCGAAGCATTAACAGACCCGGCCCGGCTGACACTGGAATTTCCACTAGGACTTGACATGGAGCTGCTCGGGGCTTCTTTCAATGGTCCGGTCCCATTTAAGTGAGGTGGGTTCTGGAAGAAAGAAGACCTCAGCTGCTGAGAGCCTCAGGGATGGTCACAGACATAGCACCCACTCTGGTGGGGGGCCCTTCCCATCTTGCTCATCTTTTTCTTTTTTGGAATACCAAGTTCCCCACACCGAGAAACACCCCCTCCTCTTGTCCACTCCCGACCACCATGAACTTTCCATGGGTTAATCAACACACTGGGACAACTACTGCTGTCAGAGAGCAACCCCAGACCGGATCCTTTCTGCTCCAACCTGACAGAAACGAACAGGCCCCCTGAGGCACGGAGACGCGTACGTTCACCTCGGTTGTGTTTCTCGGGAGCCCAATGCTGTACAGACAGAGTGCCAGCCCGTGGAGAATTACCACTGGCCAAGGGAGCCGGGGAGACGGGTCACACGGGCAGACACGCCAGAGCTGCTTCAGGCACCGTGCCCCCCGCCTGCCCTGTCACCTCTGAATCCTACTCACAGGTGTTTTGCTCCAGACCCCACCCGCGCTGCTCTAACCTCGAGGGGCAAACTGGCAGTCACGGGTGAGACCTCGTTCACAGAACAGTTCTGTTTGGCCTTCGCGAAGTTTTCTTAAAGAAACACTGGAAGGCTTCACGGGAAGGAAAACCAAACACCTTGAAGCATCAGTATTAGCCACCTGCCACACGGGGCACGTGCTCTCCAGCTGGCCAGTGTCCTGATGTCACTGTTAAGCAGAGCCCAGTGCGGGAGCCCGTGATCTTCCCAGCTCCCAGAGGCATCTGATTTGTGACTCTGGCTCCATCCCAAGCCCTGTCCGACGTCCATAAAACACAGCGTACAGCTCGACAGTCTGTCGATTCAAAACAAACTACACTCAAACTGAAAGGCTGGTAAAGCCGCAGTCTGGGTGGCGGGGGCAGTTCCACACGCGGGCCGGCTGTCCGCAGTCACCACAGAAGATGAGCACAAGTCAGGCCTTCCCTCCTGTAGACTCGGGCGGCTTGTCACCCAAGCAGACCACGGATTCTCCAAGAGGCCACCGGGGAGTGTGCCCGACCCAGCTGGATGGCGGACAGAGCCACACTACTGAGGGGCTAGATGGACATACGGAAAGTATTCTTTTTGTGAAAGGGTCACTCTCCTGGAGTCTGGCACTCACCTGCCAAAGATTTAGTCCCCGAAGTGAACGCAAGTCCAAAGTGAGAGCTAAAAGCTCTAGCATTTAAACCTACTTATACCCGGACTTTTTTCCTCATCATTACTTCCACACACTGAAATCTGTATGTTTGAAGTATTTTATAAAACACGGCTGGAAGAATCTTTTCGGACAAGAAATCCACTCGTACCAGGACACGGCAACTGCTGCAACGTTAGCAAGAGGCTCTGAATGACGCGAAAGCAAGCACAACACAGAGATGATGCTACCTGTGCAACGTTACCTTTATCACATGAGAGGGAAGCTGTGGTCCCATAAACCCTGATGCGGCCTGTTTGTTGCTGACAACCCGCTGGCTGATTACGGGTCGGGGCGAGGACTGGCCGGGGCTGTGAGTGGAATGCGTGAGTTCACCTCCATTTTTCACATCGTGGGACCTGGGGACAGATAGTGACAGCGCTTAGGGTTTCGCAGTGCATCTTCCCAGAAGAGGTTCATCTCTAGCCCCTCACAGGTAGCTGCAATGCAGAGCTTTGCACAGGGTCCTCTCTGGGTCAAGGTGGGCGGCAGGTGCTCACAACAAAGGTAAGTGTGCAAAGGTTTTGTTCTTTTAATTTCAGTTTTAAGCAATCTCCACACCCAACGTGAGACTCGAACTCCCATCAAATGGTATTTTAAATTGTGTATTCTGAAGATGACGCTACCTGAAGGATATTTTTCTTTTCTGTTTACATTTTTTCTAATTATAAATACATGCCATTACAGAAAATCTGCATCCAGAAGTTAGAAAAAAAAAAAAAAATACTGTGCCTCACCTCACCCATCAGAGACATCTACTATTCAGATTTACTGGAATATTCTCCAAGCTTTAGCCTATAATGATGTTTTCAATATCAGTGTGAAAAATTTCAAATTGCTTTTTTCTCCGTATATATTGAGCTTTCTTGTATCATTTAAAAAAAAAAAAAAAAAAAGGCACTGGGGCATCTGGGTGGCCCAGGTTAAGCCTCTGGCTTCGGCTCAGGTCATCATCTCGTGGCTCGTGAGTTCGATCCCTACATCAGGCTCTGAGCTTGACAGCTCAGAGCCTGGAGCCTGCTTGGGTTTCTGTGTCTCCCTCTCTCTCTGCTCCTCCCCTGCTCGTGCTCTCTCAAAAATAAACAAATGTTAAAATTTTTAAAAAAGGCATCATAAAAATCATTTTTAACAGCTGCATAGCAGTCCAACGCATGGATACGCTATAATTTATGAGCTCATCCTGCTGACGTCCGAGATTTTAGGATGTTCCCAGCTTTCGGCTACTATGAATGAATGCCACAGAGCAAACGTCAATCGTTTTCCAAGGCCGTGCATTACCAGACATGGAATTAGTGAGTCAGAGTACGCAGCAGCCACAGGAGAAGAGTGAGTGGCGCCCACCCAAGCCCGGCCCAGGAGGGTCACCGGCTGCCTGTGCTCGGTGGTAGAGAGGCGCCCACACCCAGGTCCTCAGAGTCCCCCTTCTGGAGGCCTCCATGCCCAGGCCCGAGCCGTTCGCCGCCAGCAGCAGCAGCCCCCCCTTCGCCATCACCTGCCCTTCCTCTGCGTGTTTCACCGTCCACCTGCCAAGGAGCTGGGAGCTAAATCAAACTCCTAATCCGTACTCAAAACACGACCTTCCTTACTCTGTTGGCACCTCTGAGCTGCTGTTTTAAAAACAACCAAATTCTGAATTTAAATATGCTGATGAGATGAAGAGAAATGGCGTAACAGAAAATGCAAAAATGTGTTTTCCTGAGGATACCTGATATAAAAGAGTACGTAAGCTTGTTGACTGAGTACCGATCTAATATCACTGGTAGATACGATGGAGTCGTTCATTTGATACCAGAGGCCATTGCTAGCCTGCAAAAGAGAGCCAATAAAAGAGAGATTAGACAGCATTAAAGAGGAAACACCAAGCAAGAGAAATGTAAGAAGAATGGGCTTTCATATTCTAACTGTGAAAGTCCCACCTTGCCCCCTAAGAATGCCAGTGCTGCCTTGAGAAAGAGTTATTAGCAAAATCTGCACAGCTTACTTTGATGTAGCAGAAGTAGTGGCCAGCATGGCAGTTAAAGCCAGTGTGGACCAGTACTGCATACAGGACATAAATAATCGGTTCCCCGTTTGGTTGAGACATGTACGGTCGGATGTCAAGGTACTCAGGGTATTTCACATCCTAAACAGAAACGGAGAGGGGGAAAAAGGAACATCATTTCCGAGGGCACAGATCGCTCTGCACAAGCACGTGGAGACCCGCGGAGACCCAACACGCTGAGCTGCGTGTCAGAAGACATGACCGGCCCGGAGCCCGCCTGCGCCCGCACCTATTCAACATGCTCCCACTGTATTCTTGATTTCCTCTAAACACACAAGGATCTCATCTTAAGTGAATCGTCTGAACCCGTCCGAGAGAGAGAGCAGCGGTACACTACCTCTGGACTTTAGTCTCACTTACTTCTACTATTTCAGGAAGAGACTGTGGTGTCTCTTGCGTGCTACTCATTTCTGATACTTTCACTCTTCGGAAAGTAGAAAGAAAACAGGAAAATTCAGCGTGCTACCATCAAAAACCACGAACAAACGGGAAAGCACACTTTGGCGAAAAGAGTGTGAGATCCAGCAGGGACGTCCTCTTTGGATTTCAAATGACACCAGCTCTCCCTGTCTGTCCCCACCTTCACTGACGCTGAAGCCCAAACGCAGAGCACAGGCACCAGTTTTATCATCACAGAGTCTAGCCAGCTAAAGCAGACACAAAGTACATACACTCATAAACACACGGACCATCACTAGCCCAACGCTTTGACAGTTTTTCGCCCACGACCGAATACTAGAAGAACTTAGAAGACCCGGTCACAGAACTGTTCAGTTAGGTCATTTATAACCCTTAATAGTCACTGACACTTCAGTCTTGAAAGACTCAACATAAGAAGTTATTAATAATATTATCTACATACCTTAGCGATTTTGCCACCAGTAAAATTTGCAAACCGTTTCAGAGAAAGTGTAAGAACATTAGAGGATCTGTGTATAGTAAACCTCTTGGAAGCTGGAACCATCTTTTTACACCTTGAAATGAACAGAAACAAAGGATTAGGAAGACATGTATATACATATATATACACACACACACATATATATACACACGTGTATATATATGTGTGTGTGTGTATATATATGTGTGTGTGTACACACACACACACACACACACACACATTTTTGGTATTTTAGTCTTTCCCTGGTTATGTCTTTCAAACATTTCCCACCAAACCCAAGAGAAAGATACTAGCTAAGAAACAGCAGCCTTCTCAACCAACAGCGAAAATACTAAAACTTACAATACAGGGGAGATTGCTCAATTAGCATGAAAGAAAAAAGGAAGCTAGAACAATTTCCGAGAAGCCACATAGAAACTGGTTATTTTAAAATTAGGTTAATACAAACTTCTCTCAGTTCACAACAAACTTAAATTTTCAGGCTGATACAATTCTTTGCAGACAAAGCCCTATCCACAGACAAAAGGAATAAAAGTGAAGATTAGAATGTCCATGGAGTTTAAACGAAGGAGAAATGCCTACGGTAGTAGGCAACTTCTTTCCTCGCAAAACGAGTACCTCATAATGGTTACCTACGCCACCTGATGCTAAAGTGAAAATCTATTAAAACCTATGAAATAGGACTTTCTTAAAATACAGGCTCTCTTGACTTCACAGGCAAACATATTAATGAGTAATCAAAACTAGAGGTTTCTAGCAGATACTACCCCAAATCCTGGGTAAGAACCAGAAAGAGCCTTAACTACCCCGGGTGAGGGGGACTCCCACTCCATCACCGCCTCCCCTGCCCGCCACGGACGGTTGCCCAGGCCGTGCCTTCCCATGCGGCGGCTGCTGTGTGCTTCCTACTCCAGGCAAACCTGCCCAGGAAGGCGGCCTCCGCTGCGTCTCCCAAGGGCAACCCTCTCGAGAAGAGTGAGCACTGAGACACCAGGCGTTGTGGCCCTCGAGGAAGAGGGGCCCGGCGCCTTCCGGGCGACAGAAAAGCTAACGAGAGTCCGGCCCCGCCGCGCAGACCACGTACTTGCTGCACTTGTACGAGTTTTCCCCGTCGAGCTGCTCGGGCTTCACGAACTGCTCCAGCGCCTTGTTCACACTCTGAGCAGCCTGGGGAGAGAGGAGAAGCGTCAGGGCCACAGCACCTCTCACTGACACTTGATAGCAAAAAGGAAAAAGAGGGCTCAAAGGTATGAAAGCAGATGGGGGTGTGTTGGGAAAAAGAACATTTCCTGTCATCACGATGTTCGCTTTCATACACACACACAACCAGTGATCTCCGCTGGCTAAGAAACAAGCAGATTAAAGCGAACCGTCCGTGAGGAGTTGCTCGCTGCAGCATCGTTTAAGTTAGCATGGAACCGGACGCACCAAACACGCACCGGCCAGGAGCCAGGCGGCCGCTCACGGCACGGCCGTCCCCGCGCACACGCAGTGAGGCGGTCACGCGCCCAACTGAGACGTCACGCCGGTCTGGAAGCATGAGTAACATGCTTGCAACAGTTTCTATCACACCGTTAAGGGCTCATTCTGAGGAACGGGACCGCCTACGAGTCCGCAATGTTTCTCGCTTCTGTCGTTAAGCACGAAGTACATTTGTAATCAGAAAAATAAAAAGCTTAACAAAAAATAGGAGCTGAGACAATGCGAGGAGCCAAAGAGTTTCTAAAAAATTACCATCATCTAAATTGGGCTAAACCAGGCATCAGATTCTGATTTTGTCATGATGCCAAGTGAAAAGTCAAAGGCGAGAAAAAGATTAAGTGTTCTACGTCTGTAAGATACCTACTCCAAATCTGACATAATCTCCTCTGAATCAAGTCTCAGAGTAGTAAGATTTTCAATGTGTATTTTCTAGCACGTGTAGTCTGAGTTATAAATGAACTACAAAGTTACATCAAGTCTGACTGCCTTCTCCTAATCTCACCACCACAATTAGCAAACTTACCTTTATCTCCAACGTTATATCGAGATACGGATCGAACGTATCTGAGACACCTTTGCAATTTAAACACTTAACTGAAACAAAAATAAAATGCAAAGAATAAGCAAAGCGTCGTCATTATGGCACTACCAACTACTGAAACGACAGAACACAAAAATACCACTTCAAAATAAAAAATTAAAGTACGTTTTTTTTTTTTTTTTCCAGATTGGGCAAACAACTGTAATACCACACACAGTGTGAGTCAGTGTCGAGAATGCAGCCCACACACACTGCTGGTTGGAAAGGGAACGGGTAGAACCTCCTAGAAGGACGACATGGCAGTACCACGATGTAGAACACATACCCTTTCATGCAGAAATTCTAATCCTAAGAATTCATCCTACTTATACACTTTCACATGAACATAAAGGCATTGCACAGGGATATTCACTGACAGTAAGAACAACAACAAAAAGTTTGAAACAACCTCAATATCCATTGTTACAAGGGGGCTCAAGCGGAATTCTACTTCGGCTGTGAAAGACTGTTACCCACATGTACTGAAATGGACCAAGATTTCTAATGTTAAGAGAAAAATGAGAGAGGTCTATCTAATACACTCCCAGTGTGCTCATGCACAGGAGAGTGCTGGAAGGATGCACTACAAACTGAGATATGGGTTGCCTTTGAGGAAGGGGCTTGGGAGTCTGGGCTGGATTGGGAGGCACACTTTCCATTGCTAACCCTGTCCGCCTGCACTTTTTTAACCACATGCATGTATCACTTTACCAACTTTTTTTTTTTTTTAACGTTTATTTATTTTTGAGACAGAGACAGAGTGTGAGCAGGGGAGGGGTAGAGAGAGAGGGAGACAAGGGATCTGAAACAGGTTCCAGGCTCTTAGCTATCAGCACAGAGCCCAACACAGGGCTCGAACTCAAGACCCCATGACACCATGACTTGAGCCGAAGTCAGACGCTTAACCAATTGAGCCACCCAGGAGCCCCCACTTTACCAACTTTTAAACAAGACTTTACCTCTAGATCTTAGGTATCCTCCAAATATCTGACAAACGAGTGTGGTAGCCTGGGTGTGTCTGTCTAATCTGAAAAACAAAGTGATATGAGACAGTTCAACAAAAATTACAGATGCTATGACAAAGCTTTAAAAGCATGGACTTCTATAAAAGAACGAGAATTCAAATAAGAAGCCACAAAATAAAAAGACACCAGAATGCGAGGCCGCCAGAGAATAGTCTTGTCTGGACCAGAACGCAGGGAGGGTTTGGGGAGGCAACCCGAAAGAGGTAGGACAGTACTGAGAAGGGACCTGACACTGAGGCAGGCACCTGTGCTGGAAGCAAGTGGCAAGACTGTGCCGCTGGGCGTGTGGCCCCGCTGGTGAAGGCAGGGGACACGGAGCCTTCTCCTCTGCTCTGGGGTCAGTCATCCGGTCAAGCGGAGCCCAGCCGAGGCAGGGCCAGCAGAACAGGAGATCTACCAGGTGAGCTCAGGCAACAGCAAGTGGGTTGGGATTTGGTATCTAGTTGTATTTGCAATCTTCCTCTTGAGTCTGCATTTAGATTTTAAGGAAGAAACTGCAGAAATTGGTAACTGACCAGACTAAGATGCAGGGAACACACACCAATTTCATAGGCTGGAGATGAGCAGAAAAAATGCTGGGCACAACTAGAAAGGAGAAGTGGTTAGTTTTAGATCTGCAAAGGGATGCTGGTGCTCAGAAATTAAGTAACGGCAAAACCAATATCCAATCCCTGACACTGGTTATTAAATCCAAATTGTTACAGTAAGCATACCTTTAAAATATTTTCACCATTTTATTTTTTTACATGGTACTTTATTTTTTTTTTCAAGTTTATTTTATTTACTTTGAGAGCATGTGTGCACATGCGTGGGAGGAGGGGCAGGGGGAGGAGCAGAGTGGAAGAGAGAGAATTCCCAGCAGGCTTAGCACTGTCAGCACAGAGCCCGACGTGGGGCTTGAACTCACGAACCGTGAGAGCATGACCTGAGCTGAAAACCAAGAGTCGGACGCTTCACTGACTGAGCCACCCAAGCACCCCTAACCACTTAAAAATAATGGCAATCATGTGAGGAAGAGGCAGCGCAAGGTCAAAAGGGAAGCAAACACAGAGCTCTGCGCATCCATCATAAAAGGCGAGACTGAACTCGGTAAGCCAGCGATGTCGAGGGAAGAGGTGAGCGATGCTTTGCTGTACTCACTTATTGCTGCCATTCAAGCATGCTTTTTGCATAGCATCAACAGTGTACTGAAGGAATTCATGGGCATCTTCTTGGTTTCCAAAGCGGAAGTGCCTAGCTATACCTGTGAAGTTTAAGTGAAGACAGAGCTTTATCATCACATACAATCCACCTCGGCTGTGCCCCCATCCCCCCAGGCGTTCCATCCCGTGACCATCTGTCGGTGAGAAAACGCCTGTAATTACTTTATGAGTTGACTAACACAAACTGCCTGAGAATGGCTAGAACCATGCCCCTGAAGACCATTAGGAGTGCATGTGGGCTAGAGCTCCTGAGAGCCCAGAGACTCTAGGTCATCAGCAAGTTAATAAAATTATAGCTGACTAAATTCAACTTTGGCTGTATGGTCTCAAAAATTTGTTCACAATGTTACGTTAGTGCCCACAATCCTACTAAATTTGGTGCTAGGGCTCCCTAAGAGAATTCACGGCAAACATAAATGTCTACGCTTCTGTCCCAATAACCCACAGAACACCCCGCATCTCAGTTCCACGGCAGCCCTGCAGCCCTATTTCTAACTGAGCAGCTGCAAGACAGAATGACATAATGAAACACAAGAGTATAAACAATGTCACAATAAAGCATCAACAGAGCAAGTTCTATAGATGAATATACAGAAATACAAATTCGCTGGAGTCACAGGAAACTGCCAGTGTTCCGCCAGTTCTGCCTACAAAAATGGCAATCTCATGATCCAACCACATGTCAGGGGGTTATGTGAGCTCGTGAATATGGGTGCAAACAGCAATGACCTTTTCTTAAAGTCTAGGTTTAAAAATATTAATCGTTCTTTATATACACAAAATTAAACAAACAAAATTACCCCTGGCTAAAATTCTGCCGGGATCCGACACTGTTTAAAAAATGTTTGCACTGTCTCCTCTGGCCTGTTAATAAAGCCAAGGGCCAATAGAACACCTCTTAATCTTGAGCAGCTTTTTAGGCAAAAGGATTATAGATTGTCACTGTATAATTATCCACCCCTGTAATTACGCAGCTAGATTCCAGATTAACAGTTAGGGTTTCCTTTTTATTTGCATGCATTTTTTTCTCCTAACTCAGTTAATTAAGATGATGTAAAAGTTTACTGCAAAAACACACAGAAAGTGTGTTAAAAAATTTCACGCACCCTATCAGGATCATTATAATGCAAAAGAAAATTTTAAAGTCATTTAAAAATTAAATAGAAAAAGCAAAATTTATCTACAAATTTGCTCAGTTATGAGTTTAAATGTTGCTTTAAGAGTAGAGTTAACTCAAGTTTGATAATTCCTGACGCTATAGGTTAATACTCATTCACTGAATTGAAACGAATCCAAAAATATTTAAAGAAACCTATGGGACAATATTATAGTATAGCTCAGCATAGAAATCCAAATAGCTAGGGGAAAAAAAAAAATCACTGTAAAACTTACCAAGGATTTTATTAAAAAAGTGAGTTTTAATAATTTAAATTTGCTTATACTAAACTGAATGCTTTATTACACTGTCATCTTTTAGGGTTTCAAAATGTGTTTCTACACTAAACATTTTACTGAAAATTTGTTATGAATTAAAGATATATCCACGTATGATAAGACGTTTGTTTTCTGCAATACACCAGGGGCTCATCTTTTACCAGTTGGGCCGTTAAGACCAATTACCTAATAAATACTGAAATAAATTACTAGCCATGATACTTACGCCGCATCTCATTAATGACAAACATCGGCTTAATAACATCCCCAGGATTACTGAGTGCCTGGGTGATATGTGCTTGCATGGTACACATCATACAAAATCCTTCTGCGTGACCTGAAAGATAACGATGATAATCCTCCAAATTAGCAAAATATGGCTATACAGACACCACGGACCACTTTAAATAAGGGGCGCACTCCTGAAATGAATTAATGACAATGGCTACTGTGTGTCACACCTTGAGCTAGCGTCATTCATTCTCACCTAATTCTCCAACAGGCCTAAGTGATCAATATATACGGGCTCAATTTCATAAGAGAAAAACAGACTCAGAGAGTTAAAACTTTGCCCAATGTCAGATTAAGTGGATGACACATGCTGAACTCAAATATTTTCTTCATTTTCAAAGCTTGTGCTCTTAACTACTCTTCATACTGGGAAAAATAGGTTTTCTCTTATACTACCATTTGTCTCAAACAGTAAAAAAAAAAAAAAAAAAAAAAAAAAAAGTCTCCATACAAGAAGTTCAAAGCCTTTCTGTAAATATTCTGGTCTTGTTGGACATGTACAGGGGTCTCTGTTACACATTTCTTCCTTTTTACAACTTCTAAAAAACGTGAAAACCATTCTTAGCTCATGACTAACTGGTTCTACTGATATCCCGTGAGTAGAGGCCACAAATGCTGCTAACCATCCTACAAAAAACCCAGGCCACCCCCCACAACAAAGCATTATCTGGTTCCAAACATCAGTAGTGCTGAGATTGAGAAACTCACCTTAAACTAAATCCTGCTCAGTACCTGCCTCACAAAGAGCCTTGAAAGGTTCAAACTCTTTCCAACTGATACAACTGTGTCCCAGAATAAAGCTCAAAAATATTTATAGGAATCAAAAAGAAAAAAAAAAAACCTTCCACACCCAAAAACATAACATTCTAATTAAAGACTACAAGGCATGAAAAATGCAGGAATGACCAATAACATGGAGAAAATAAACAGAAACAGACCCAGAAATGGCACAGATAATAAAATCAAGAGACAAAGACATTAAAAAAATAAATTATATACACATTCATGTGTTCAAGGAGGTAGAAAAAAGCAAAAGCATGTTCGGGGGAGCCATGGAAACAGATCCAAATGTACTTTACAGGTGAAAGGTAGAATCTCTGAGATGAAAAACACAGATGAGATTAATAACAGATTAGACAGAAGAGAAGAAAACATTAGTGAACTTGAAGACTCAGCAACAGAAATAATCCATAACGAAACACATACACACACAAACTCAGAACAACAAAAACATTAGCATATCAGTGAGCAGTGGGACTCCAAGTTAGTCCCTAAAAATACATATAATTGGAGTATGAAGGAACAGAGTATTTCAGGAAATAATGACTGTCTATAGAGAGCACAAAGGAGATTTAGAGAATGATGCTACGGTTTTGTTTCCTGAAAAGGTGATGGTTTGCATGAATCTATACCTGTGTTAAAATTCATTGAACTGTGCACCAAAAAGTTTAACATTACTCTAATGACAAAAATAACAATTTTTTAAATGACTGGAAGTCATGCAAATTTCAAACAGTACGTCTACAGATCTAAGAGTCTCAGTAAGTCCCAAACAGAAAAAGACACAAGAAAACTACACAAAAACTAGTCAGACTGCTTAGGACAGTGATAAAGACAGCATCATAAAACAGTGAGTAAAACAAGCAAAACAAAACATGTATACAGAAACAAAGCTAAAACTGACAACAGACTTCTTGTCAGAAACAACACGGAACAGAAAACAGCACAGTAACATCTTTCAGGTATTAGAAGAATAATGTTCTTCTCACACTGTATAGAGCACAGAATTCGAGGCCCCATGAAAACATCTTTCTAACACAAAGATGAGACTTTCACTTCTGGGAAGACAGAGGAGAGGTTCTTCCTCCCATTCCTCTGCGAAATAGAAAAGCCCTGGACGTTGTCTGTAAAACAAATATAAGAAGGCAGTGAAAGACAGAGGAAAAGACAAGCTAGCAACTGTGGAACCCAGAGAATGACATTGTGGCAAGTTCCCTGGGTTTTCTTTGTGCCTCAGATAGTCCAGAGCTAAAGAAGCTAGCAACCTGGAAACACCAACAAATAGAATAAAGCCCCAATGAAAGCCTGCTTTCTGCAGCCAAAAGACCAGCGTGGCAAGACAGAAAACTTTTAGACAGTAATTCTCTACTCTAGCCACACACCACAGAAAAACAATGACTCCCAGACCCCTAGGCCAGCAAAGGCCAAGTAGGCAGCCTAAACTTCCACTTGCCAGGCTGTAATGGGGCACCCAACCCACTCACTCGGAGTAGTGTTAGAGAAGGTGGATTAGGAGCTAGAACTTTCATCCATGTGGAGTGATAACAATCACACCTCATCCCACAGCAAAGATCAGGTGAGGAACCTGGACTTGGATGCCAGCCCCTGGTAGTGAAGACGACTCCCTCCAATTCGCCATTGGGATAGTATCAGAATCAGGACTTTCGACATCACCCAGTGGTACAAAGCTGCTGTGGTGTCAGTGGAGACCAGGTGGAGAGCAGGAACGAGGAGCCCCAACCTCCCCCTGCCCCCATGCTTCACGGGCAGAAGCCTGGACTTCTACCTCAACCTAATACTGCTTCCTTTGCCAGAGTGCTATCGCAGAAAGCCCGCTGAAGCAATCATTAGGTAAGATCCACATAAAACCTGTAACACAAAAGCGTCCAGGTTTCAACTGAAAATCACTCATCATTTCTCAAATGAGTGAAAAAAGACAATAAAGAGATGATGCCTGCACTGAGATGATACAGATGTCAGAATTATCTAGCAAAGGTTTTAAAGAAACCAAGATAAAAATGGCTCAGCTGATAATTACAAACACACTAGGAACAACTGAAAAATACAGAAAGACTCAACAAAGAAATAGGAGATATGAAGAACCAAGTGGAAACTTTAGAAACAAAAAATACAATAATCAAAATAAACTCAGTGAATAAGTTAGAAGAATAGAGATTGCAGAAGAAACAAATCAGTCACCATGAAGACAGAACAGCAGAAATTACCCACTCTGAAGAATGGAGAGAAAAGAGACTGGTGGGGGCGGGGGGGGGGGGGGGCAATGAACAGAGCCTCAGGGACCTGTGGGACTCTAACAAAACATGTAGCACACATGTCATCAGACTCCCAGAGGAGCCCCAGAGGGCTGAAAAAGTATTACACGGAAGGAAGGCTGAAAATTTCCCGAATGTGGTAAAAAATAGAAGTCTATAGATTCAAGAAGCTGAGCAAATCCCAAACAGGAAAAAAAAACCTATCCCAAAACATGTCATAACTAAACTTCTGAAAACTAAAGACAGAATCTTGAAAGCGGTGAAAGAAAACAGTACACTACCTATGAAAGTGTGTGTGTATGTGTGTGTGTGTATGAAATAAACAAGAAAAATGACAGACTTCAGATCAAAAATGGTGGAGGCCAGAGGAAGTGGCACAATTTTCAAGGTCTGAATGAAAAGGAGTATCCGCCCAGAACCCTACACACAGTGGAAATACCCTTCAGGAATGAAGGCAAAATCAAGACGTTCTCAGATGAAGCAAAAACTAAGAAAATCTGGGGGCGCCTGGGTGGCTCAGTCGGTTGAGCATCCGACTTCGGCTCGGGTCATGATCTCGTAGTCCATGAGTTCAAGCCCCGCGTCGGGCTCTGTGCTGACCGCTAAGAGCCTGGAGCCTGCTTCAGATTCTGTGCCTGCCTCTCTCTCTCTGCCCCTCCCCTGCTCACGCTCTGTCTCTCAAAAATAATGTTAAAAAAAAAATTAAAAAAACAAAGAAAATCTGTCACCAGTACACATACCTTAAAAGAATGACTAAAAGAATTCTCTCAACAAAAAGGGAATGATTTTTTAAAAACAGAAACCCTGGAACATCAAAAAGGAGGAAAGAAATAGTAACAAAAAATAAAGGCAAATATAATAGGCTTTCTTTTTCTCAAGTTTCTAACTTATGTGACGATCAAAAAAATTGTAACACTGTCACTGATATGGTTCTAAATGTAAGTGGACGAAATATTTAATTACCTGACAATTAGGGGAGACTAAAGAGAGGTAGAAGTTAAGGTTTCTACACTTACCTTTATTTGGTAAAATGACACCAGTAGACTCTGATAAGTTACGTATATATAATGCAAACCTAGAGTAACCACTAAAAAGACTACATATACTCAAAAATGTTAAAAATAAATCAAAACAAAATTATAAAAAAATATTCACGTAACCCACAGGAAGGCAGGGAGAAGGAAACAAAAACAAAAAACAGAGAGAAAACAAAATGACAGACTTAAGTCCTGATTTGTCAATAAGCTTAAAAATGTAAATGTTTTAAACATACCAATTAAAAAAACCCAGATTAACAAAGTAGATGGGATAACGTGACTCAATCATATGACACCTCCATTTTATATATATATATATATGTATATATATACACATATACATATATATGTGTATATATGTACGTACATATATACACATATATATACATATATACATATATATATGTATATATGTACGTATATATACATATATATGTGTATATATATACATACGTACATACACACATGTGTATATATATACATACATATATACACATATATATGTATATATATACATACATATATATATACACACACAAAAACTTACAGCAATCCTCAATGTGTTTTTACCAAACAACAAAGCTGCAATACACATGAACCAAAACAGACATAGAGAAATCCACAACTAGAGCTGCAAACCTCAACATCCTTCTGTCAATAAATGAACAATGAGAAAATCAGCAAGGATACAGAACTCAGCAGTATCATCAGCCAATGGGATATGGACAACTTATAGAACACTCCAGACAACAGCACTATACAAATTCATTTCAAGGGTTCATGGAACATATACCAAGACAGACCGTATCCTGGGCCACAGAACAAACCTCAAAAAATTGAAGAGAGTGGAACCTGGGTGGCCCAGTCAGTTGAGTGCTGAACTTAAGTTCAGGTCGTGATCTCACGGTTTGTGAGTTTGAGCCCCCCACTGCGATCACTGCTCTCAGTGCAGAGCCTGCTTTGGATGCTCTGTCCCCCTTTCTCTGTCCCTCCCCTGCTTGTGCACACGTGATCGCTTGAGCTCTCCCTCGCTCTCAAAAAAAATAAATAAATAAATAAAATAAATAACACATTTAAAAATTTTAAGAGAATTGAAATAATAAAGGATATGTTTTCTACCACACTGGAATCATAAAAGAAATTAGAGAAAGATAACAGGAAAATCAATAAATACCTGGAAACTAAGTAACATGCTTCTATATAATCCATGGATCAAAAAATAAGTATCAAGGGAAACTTAAAAATGCACTGAACTAATGAAAAAACAACGTATCAAAAATGCAGAGACACAGCTAAAGCATTGCTGAAAGGGCAACGTACGGGTATTGCCAATATCAGAAACAAAACCCTGCAGATACAAAAAATTGAATTTGTAATTTAAAAACTCTCAAAAAGGACAGCTCCAGACCAAGATAGCTTCACTGATAAAGGCTACCAAATGTTTAAATATGAACCTACATCAAGTCCACACAATCTCTTCAAAAATCCAGAGGAGTTAATGTATCCCAAATTCATTTTTTATAAAACTAGTATTACCCTGATAATGAACCAAACAAATATGGTACAAAGTTAGAGAACAGACCACCATCTCTCATGAATAGATACGTAAAATTCCTTAATAAAATATTACAAGTAAAATTCAGCAAAACTCAAAAACGATTACGCATCAGGGGAGAGAGGGGAAGATGTCACGGACTAGGAGGACCCGAGGCTCAACTCGTCCCACGAATACAAGATAACTGTCAAGTCATCCCAAATACCCTAGAAATTGATCTGAGAACTGGAAGAACAAACTCCACAACTAGAGGCAGAGGAGAGGCCACATGAAGGAGGAGGAAGAGCAGAGCCACAGACTGGGAGAGAAAATGTGGCTCCTGCAGTAGGGAGGGAGCTGCAGTCACTGAAGAGGGCAGGGCAAGAGACATACTGGCACACAGGGCAGTGCAAGGGGAGAAGAATCCCCAGAGCAACTGGCTCGCAAAGCAAAAGGTTCCAAATTTCCTGAGTTCTTACCACCCGAAGGGTTTAAAGCCTGGAGTTTTAAAGGTCAGAGTAAGTGGCTCTGGTAGAGATCAGAAGACACTGCTGCTGCTCTTGGAGAAAACAGACCTACGGCGTGGAAACAAGATCTGATGAGTGCCTGAGGCACACAGTAGGGAGGTTAGCTGCTCATCACAGAGCATGTCCAAGAAAGAGGGTGTTCACAGAGAGACCCCCTTGGGAACAAACACACTGGCCACCAGCATTTCCTTCCCTCTGCCCTGCAGTGTAAACAAGGAGCCACCTGTGGGAACCAGGACAGCACCAACACTCACTACCTAACATGCTGACGCTAAGCCCTCCCCGCCCCCCCCCCCCCCCCCCCATGCTCTGGAAGAACCTCCCTTCCCAGTCACACTTGCCACAGTCCCAGTGCAGCAGGTCCCTCCCCCAGAAGACCAAACTAAACCCCTGCTAACCTCCATCCCCCCAGCCAGGAGTTTTTCAAGGCCTCAGTTCTGGGTGGCAGCAGCAACAGGTCTCATTTTACAAGCAGATCAGGGCACACCCAGTTAAAACTCATCACATTCAGGCCAGGGACCAAACACTGCCCACAACAGGCAAAGAGAGCCTCTGCAGACAATCAGCCTGAAAGGTAAAGTGGCCAGAATACAACAGCAGAGCACACACAGCTCACGGTGGAGACATTCCTGGCAGCGCCAGGCCTTGGGGAACAGGAGATACTACACTGCGGGGCACTATGTGACCTCTCCATAAAGTCATTACCCTCCAAAACCAGGAACCATAGGTCACTTTCCTAACACACAGAAACAAGCACAGGGACTTAGACATAATGAGAAGACAAGGAATTTGCCCCAAATGAAAGAACAGGAAGGCCATGGCCAGAGATCTGAGTGGAACAGTTTTAAGTAACACAGCTGACGGAGAATTTAAAGCAATGATCATAAGGATACCAGCTGGACTTGAGAAAAGAGTGGAGGACATCAGTGAGACCATTAACAGAGATGAGGAATAACATAGCAGAGATAAAGGGCTCAATAAATGAAATGAGAAACATGCTTGATGGAATAAACAGCAGGTTGGAAGAAGCAGAGGAACAAATGAATGGCCTAAAAGAGTAATGGAAAGTTATCAAGCTGAACAAAAGAGAGAAAAAAGAATTATGCAAAACAAGAATAGGCTTAGGGAATTCAGTGACTCCATCAAACATAACATTCATATTGGGATCCCAGAAGAAGAGAAAAAAAGAGGCTGAGATTTTATTTGAAGAAATAATAGCTGACAACTTCCTTAATCTGGGGAAGGAAATAGGTATCTTGATCCAGGAGGCACAGAGAACCCCCAACAAAATCAACAAAAGTAGATCCACACCAAGACGTATTGTAATGGCAAAATATAGTGATAAAAAAAAATATTAAAATATTAAAAAATATTAAAAGCACTATGAAATTACAAGTCAACCACAAGAAAAAATCTGGAAAGACCACAAATACATGGATTAAAAAACATCATACTAAACAATGAATGGGTCAACCAGGAAATCAAAGACGAAATTTAAAAAGTAGAGGCACATGGGTGGCTCAGTTAAGTGTCTGACTCTTGATTTTGGTTCAGGTCATGATCCCATGTTTTGTGAAATCGAGCCTTGTGTCAGGCTCTGGGGTGACAGCATGGAGCCTGTTTGGGATTCCCTTTCCACCTCTCTCTCTCTCTGTTCCCCTCCTACTTGTGCATGTACACACATGCTCTCTCAAAATAAACATTCAAAAAAGGTTTTTTTTTTTAATAAATTAAAAAGCAATGGAAACAAATGAAAATGAAAACATAGTGGTCCAAAACCTTTCAGATGTAGCAAAAGCACTTCTAAGAGGGAAGATTACAACAATACAGGCTTACCTCAAGAAGCAAAAAAAAAATCTCAAATAAACAACCTAACCTTGCACCTAAAGGAGCTAGAAAAAGAACAACAAACAAAACAAAAAACCAGCAAAAGGAAGGAAATAATATAGATTAGAACAGAAATAAATGACACACAAACTAAAAAAATAATAGAATGGGTCAGTGAAGCCAAGAGCTGGTTCTTAAAAAAAAAAAAAAAAAAAAATCAATAAAATTGATAAACCTCTAGCCAGACTTTACCAAGAAAAAAAGAGAAAGGACTCAAACAAATAAAATCACAAATGAGAGTGGAGAAACAACCAGCACCACAGAAATACAGTTAAGAGAATATTATGAAAAACTATGTGCCAACAAATTGGACAACCTGGAAGAAATGGATAAATTCCTAGAAACATACAAACTATCAAAACTGAAAGAGGAAGAAACAGAAAACTTAGACCAATAACCAGCAAAGAAATTGAATCAGTAATCAAAAAGCTCCCAACAAACCAAAGTTCAGGGCCAAATGGCTTCACAGGCAAATTCTACCAAACATTTAAAGAAGAATACCTATTTTTCTCAAGCTATGCTAAAAAACAAAAAAGGAAGGAAAACTTCCAAACTTATTCCATGAGGCCAACATTACCCTGATACCAAAACCAGATAAAGACTCCACTAAAAAGAGAACCACAGGCCAAAAGCCCTCATGAACATGGGTGCAAAAATCCTCAATAAAATACTAACAAACTGAATCCAACAATACATTAAAAAAATCATTCACCATGATCAAGTGGGATTTATTTCTGGGTTGCAAAGGAGGTTCAGTATTTGCACATTAATGTAATGCATCACATCAATTAAAAAAAACAAAACCATACGATCATTTCAACAGATGCAGGTTAAAGTACAACATCCAATTCATGATAAAACTGTCAACAAAGTAAGTTTAAAGAGACCATACCTCAACATAATAAAGGCCATGTATGAAAAACTCACAGCTAGTATCATCCTCAATGGGAAAAAACTGAGAGCTTTCCCTCTATGTTCAGCAACAAGACAGGGATGTCAGTCTCACCACTGTTATCCAACACAGTACGGGAAGTCCTAGCCATAGCAATCAGACATGAAACAAAACAAAAGGCATCCAAACTGGTAAGAAGTCAAACTGTCAGTACTTGCAGATGACACGATACTCAATATAGAAAACCTGAAAAGACTCCACCAAAAAACTACTAGAACTGACCAATGAATTCAGTGAAGTCATAGATACAAAATCAATGTACAGAAATCTGTTGCATTTCTATACACCAATAATGAACCGGCAGAAAGAAAAATTAAGAAGTCTATCCCATTTACAATTGCACCAAAAACAATGATACCTAGGAATGAACCTAACCAAAGAAGAGAAAGAGCTGCACTTTGAAAACTATAAAACACTGATGAAAGAAACAGAAGAGGACACAAAGACATGGAAAGACACTCCATGTACATGGACTGGAAAAATATTGTTAAAATGTCTATGCTACCCATAGCAATCTACACATTTAATGCAATCCCTATCAAAATACCAACAGCAATTTTCAAAGAATTAGGACAAACAATCTTAAAATTTGTATGGAACCACAAAAGACCCCAAATAGCCAAAGCAATCTTGAAAAAGAAAAGCAAAGCTGGAGGCATTACGATTCCAGACTTCAAGTTATATTACAAAGCTGTAGTGGTCAAAACAGTACGGTACCAGCACAAAAACAGATATATGGATCAATAGAACACAATAGAAAATCCAGAAATGGGGGCGCCTGGGTGGCTCGGTGGGTTAAGCGTCCGACTTCGGCTCAGGTCATGATCTCGCGGTCCGTGAGTTCGAGCCCCGCGTCGGGCTCTGTGCTGACAGCTCAGAGCCTGGAGCCTGTTTCCGATTCTGTGTCTCCCTCTCTCTCTCTGCCCCTCCCCCCATTCATGCTCTGTCTCTGTCTCAAAAATAAATAAAACATTAAAAAAATTTTTTTTAAATAAAAAAAATTAAAAAAAAAGAAAATCCAGAAATGAACCCACAATTACACTGTCAATTAATCTCAGACAAAGCAGAAAAGAATATCCAATTGGAAAAAGTGTCTTCAACAAGTGGTACTGGGAAAACTGTCAGTAACATGCAAAAGAATGAAACTGGGCCACTTTCTTACACCAACACAAAACCAAATTCAAAATGGACTAAAGACCTAAATATGAGACCTGAAACCATAAAAATCCTAGAAGAGAGCACAGTAAGTAACCTCTTTGACATCAGTCATAGCAACATCTTTCTAGACATGTCTCCTGAGGCAAGGGAAACAAAAGCAAAAAGAAACTATTGGGACTTCATCAAAATAAAAAGCTTCTGCCCAGCGGAGGAAACAATCAACAAAATTAAAAGGCAGCCCATGGAATAGAAGATATTTGCAAATGACATATCCAATTAAGGGATAGAATCCAAAATATATAAAGAACTTGTAAAACTCAACACCCAAAAAACAACTAATCTAATTAAAAGATGGGCAGAAGGTATGAACAGACACTTCTCCAATACAACATCCAGATGGCCAACAGACACGTGAAAAGATGCTCGTGACCACTCATCGTCAGGGAAATGCAAATCAAAACCATAATGAGTTACCACCTCACACCTGTCAGAATGGCTAAAATCAACAACACAAGAAACAACAGTGTTGGCAAGGATGCAGAGAAAAAGGAACCCTTGTGTACTGTCGATGGAATGCAAACTGGTGCAACCACTCTAGGAAAGAGTATGGAGCATCCTCAAAAAGTTAAAAAGAGAACTACCCTACAATCCAGCAATTGCACTACTGGGTATTTACCCAAAGAATACAGAAGCACTAATTCATGCATAACGCATCCCTATGTTCACAACAGCATTACTTACAATAACCAAGATATGGAAGCAGCCCAAGTGTCCACTGATTGATGAGCAGATAAAGAAGATGGAATATATACCCACAATGGAATATTAAGTCAGAGAAAGAATGAATTTTTGTCATTTGCAATGACATGAACGTACTTAGAGAGCATAATACTAAGCATAAAAAGTCAGTCAGGGGTGCCTGGGTGGCTCAGTTGGTTAAGCGTCCGGACTCCTGATTTCAACTCAGGTCACAATCTTGTGGTTTGTGGGGTCAATCCCCGCATCAGGCCCTACTTAGAGCACAGAGCCTGAGTGAGATTCTCTCTCTCTCTCTGTCCCTCCCCTACTTGTGCACATGTGCAATCTCACTCTCTCAAGATAAACACTAAAAGTCAGAGAAAAACAAATACATGATTTCACTCACGTGTAATTTCAGAAACCAAACAAGCAAAGGGAAAAAAAGAAGGGAGAGAGATAAACCAAGAAACACTCTTAACTACAGAGAACAAACTGATGGTTACCAGAGGGGAGGTGAGTAGGGGGATGGGTGAAATAGTTATGATGAGGACTGGCAGATTAAATAAAAACTTTTAAAAATAGTAATACTAACTCCAATGACCAAATGGAGTTTATTCCAGGGATATAAAGACAACTGAATACTGGAATTGGAACATCTACCAGTATAATCTACCATATTAACAGGCTAAAGAAGAAATATCACATGATCACATCAATCTGATATAGAAAAAGCATTTGACAAAAATCAACACTTATTCATGATAGAAAGCAGAAAGCAGAAAAACAGAAATAGAACTTCTTTAACTTAATAAAGAGCATATACCATAAAACCTACTGCTAATATCAAACTAACTGCTCTTCTTTCTAATAACAAACAAGGCAAGGATGTCCACTCTCATTCTTACTCAACATAGTGCTGGAATTGTAGCCAGTGAAATAAGACAAGAAAAGGAAATAAAACGCATACCAATCAGTAAGGAATGAGTAAAACTGTCCACACTTGCCTATAACAGGACTAAGAGAAAAATCCAAGGAGTCTAAAAAATAAAAAATAAAAAAAAATGCCTAGAACTAATAAGTGAGTTTGGCAAGATCACAAAATATAAGATTAACATACAAAAATAAAATGTATCTTTATATACCAGCAATTAACATGTGGACACCAAAACTAAAAATATAATGCCACTTACAATCCCTCAAAAAATATTCAGGTGTAAATCTAACAAAATAAGACAAAACATGCTGAAACTACACAACAGGGATGAAAGTAAAGAAGATTTAAATAAATGGAGAAACATACCATATTCACAGATGGAAAATGTCAACCTAAGATGTCAACTCTCTCCAAATTGAGATTCAGCTTTAACACAGCTCCTATCAAAATTGCAGCAAGATTTTTTTGTAGGTATAGACACTATTATTCTATAACTTACATGGAAAGACAAAACACCAAGAATAGCTAAAACAGTTTTGAAAGAGAATAAGTGAGTGGAATCATCCTATCTGATATCAAGACTTATGACATAGCTACTGTATGGAGGGACAGACATATACTTCAAGAGAACAGAATAGGAAACCCAGAAACAGACCCACACAAATACGCCCAAGTGATTTTTTACAAAGATGTGAAAGCAATTCAACAGAGAGAAGACAGCCTTTTCAACAAATGGTGCTGGACTAACAGACATTTATAGACAAACAACTAACTTCACCCAAACCTCACATTATACAAAAATTAACTTAAATGGATTACACACCTAAAGTGTAAAAGTATAAAATTTTTAGGAAAAAAAAAAAAAAAAAAAAAACCAGGAGACAATCTTTAGGATCAAGAACTAGGCAAAGATACTTTTAACTAAACTTAAACTAGGGGTGCCTGGATGGCTAGGTTGGTTAAGCATCCGACTCTTGATTTTGGCTCAGGTCACAATCTCACCACTCAGGGGTTTGAGCCCTGCATCAGGCTCTCTCTGCCCCTCCTGTGCTCACTCAGTCTCTCTCTCTCTCTCTCTCTGCCCCTCCTGTGTGCGCTCTCTCAAAAATAAACTAAAAAACAAACAAAAAACCATAAACTAAACCAAAAGCATAATCCATGAAAGGTAAGATCAGATTTCACTAAAATTAAAAACTTTTGTTCTGTGAAAAACCTTGTTAAGGGGATGAAAAGACAGGCCTCGGACTAGAAGAAACTATTTGGAACCTGTATATCCAACAAAGGCCTGGTTACCTAAACTATAGGAAGAACTCTCAAAACTCAACAGAATAAAAACAAAGACTGCAATAGAGAATAAGCAAATGATAGCAAAGAGATATTTCACCAAAGAGGACATACAGATGGCATATAAACGCATGGAAACAAGTTCAAGACCTTTAGGCATTAGGGAAATACAAATTGAAACCACAAGATACCATTATATACTTATCGTACGGCTAAAATGAAAAACAGTGACAACACCAAATGCTGGCAAAAACGCAGAGAAACTACTGGAGCGTCTGGGCGGCCCAGTCGGTTTAAGGGTCAGAGTCTTGATTTTGGCTCAGGTCATGATCTCACGGTTCAGGAGATCAAGCTTTGTGCCAGGCTCTGTGCTGACAGCACGAAAACTGCTTGGGATTCTCTCTCTCCCGTTCTCTCTCAAAATAAATAAATTTAGGGGCGCCTGGGTGGCTCAGTCGGTTAAGCGTCCGACTTCAGCTCAGGTCACAATCTCGCGGTCCGTGAGTTCGAGCCCCGCGTCACGCTCTGTGCTGACTGCTCAGAGCCTGGAGCCTGTTTCAGATTCTGTCTCCCTCTCTCTCTGACCCTCCCCCGTTCATGCTCTGTCTCTCTCTGTCTCAAAAATAAATAAACGTGAAAAAAAAAATTTTTTTTAATAAATAAATAAATAAATTTAAATAAACAAACTTTTTTCTTTTAAATGCAGAGAAACTGGAAGTCTCACCCATTGCTGGTAGGACTGTAAAAATGGTCAGCCACTCTGAAAAACTGGCAGTTTCTTATAAAATCAAACACGCGCCTACCATATGAGCGAGTGAGTGCAGTCCTGGGCATTTACTCCAGAGAAACAGACATGTTCACACGCATGTTGTATGCTCTAATGCTTACAGCAGCTCTATTCATAATATCCCCAAACCGGACATAAGCCAGATGTCCTTTTATGGATGAGTGGTTAAAACAAGCCATGCTATGTCCACACCATAGACTACTACTCAACAATAAAATAAATACAATTTTAAAAACCCACACACAAATTATTAATACAACCTAAATGAATCTTCAGAGAATTATGCTGACTGAAAAGCCAATCCCAAAATGTTATATACTGCATAACTCAATATGTATATATATGACATTCTTGAAATGACAAAATTATAGAAATGAAAAATAGTTTAGTGGCTTCCAGGGGCTAAAGGAGGAGGTCGGGGCACAAGGAAAGTGGGCTTGGCTACAAACGGGGAATATGACAGATTCTGTAATGATGGAAATGTTCTGTATCCTGACTGTACCGACGTCAATACCCTGGTTGAGATCCTGAAATAATGGTGTTACTACTGGGTAAACTGGGAAAGGCACATGAGATGTCTTTGTGTTATTTCTCACAACTGCATGCGAATCTACAATAAGGTTAGCTTTAAAAAGGCAAAATAATGACATTTCAGACTGAGAATGAAACCAATTACAGCAAAAAGCATAGTTCCTCACTAGCAAGCAAAGTTAGGGAAGTCCTTTGGTCCTCAGGAAAAATACCAGATGGGAATCTACATCTACGCAAAGGAACAAAAGCAGTGGATATGGTAAGTGAACAGGTAAGTATAGAAGATTTCTAAACAAACCTTAACTATTTAAAGCAAAACCTTTATAATTTCTTTAAGGCAAAAATAACACAATATGTTGTCTGATTACAAGGCAGGTAGAACTAAAATGAACGACAACAAGAGCACAAATGCCAGGAGTGGGAAGATGAAAAGTGCATCGTCACAAAGCCCTTACCACACACAAGCGAAACATCAGTTGAAGGTAAACTGTGATCGTTTAAAGATGCACGCCAAACCCTAAAGCAACCACTAAAAGTAGAAAGCAAAGTTACAGAAAACATGCCAATAAAAGAGATTAAATATCATATCATAAATAAACATCATAAAATTACTTATTCCGGGGCACCTGGGTGGCTCAGTCAGTTAAGCGTCCGACTTCGGCTCAGGGCTTGATCTCGTGGCTCATGAGTTTGAGCCCCGCTTCAGGCTCTGTGCTGACAGCTCAGAGCCTGGAGCCTGCTTCAGATTCTGTGATGCCCTCTCCCTCGGCCCCTCCTCTGTTCCCTCTCTCTCTCTCTCTCTCAAAAATAAGTAAAACATTAAAAAGAATTTTTTAAGAATCATAAAATTACTCATTCCAAAAGAAGGCAGAAAAAGATGAAAAAGAGGACAAGGAATAAATGGAACTAATAGAAAACAAATGACAAGATGGTAAAATAAACCCACCCCTATTAATAATCTCATTAAATTCCAATGGCTTATACCCCAAAATAAAACATGGAGACTGTAAGAAAAAAATTACCTGATAGGTTATTTATACAAGAAATCCACTTTAAGTATAAACACAAGTAGGTTAAATGTAAAAACATGGAAAAAGATACACCATGCAAACATCAATCATAAAAAAAACTGGAGAGGCTCTATTTACATCAAAGTAAATTTCAGAACAAAGCATATTATTTGGGATAAAGAGGGTAATTTCATAAATTATAAATAAGTCACTTCACCAAGAGCTCATAATAATCTTAGGTGAGTGACAGAGCTCCAAAGAGCTCCATAAGGCAAAATTAATAAAATAGGGAAAAAAACCAAATTCACAAATGTATTTCATTTCAACAGACCTCTCTCAAAATGTGATAGCATGAGTAGAAAAGCAGTAAGGACATAGAAGACAGCTTCAACAACATTATCAAATAACTGACCATAATCAGCATTTATAGAAACAAGACAACACAGACACTACACATCCTTATTAAGTAAATAATAATAATTAAGTGAGGTGGGACAGTCACCAAGCTAGACCACGCTCTGGCACATAAAACAAACCTCAAGTTTAAAAGGATTCAAACAATAAAAAGTATACTCTGACCACAACAGAATTAAATTAGCTATCAGTAACAGGACAATTTCTGGAAAAATCCTCAAACATTTGGCAACTCAACAATACACCTCTAAATAACCGCAAGGGCAATTAGAAAGTATGTTGACTGGAATAAATGTGAATACATGAAATACTGAAATGTCTGCGATACAACTAAAGCAGTACTTAAAGGGAAATTTATAGCACTCAAAAGACTGGAAAAGATCTCAAATTAAATGACCTAAGCTTCCCCTTTAAGAAACTAGAATTGAGCGTATTAAATCCAGAGTGGGCAAGAGAAAAGGAATAATAAAAATAGTAATGAACATCAATGATACAGAAAACAAAATAACAATGAAACCAAGAGCTGGTTTTCTGAGAAGATCAGTAATAAGATGACTAAAACTCTAATCAGCTTGATCAGGAAAAAAGGAGGGGAGTCATGAACATCAGGAATAAGAGAAAGAAAATCACTATAGATCCTAAAAAAATTAAAAAAGGATAACAGAACATGATGAACAAGTTTACGCCGACACATTCAACAAGACAAATTCCTTGAGAGACACAAACTAATCAAAGCTCCCTGATGAAAAAAAAAGATAACCTGAAGAGGCCTCTATCTATTAAAGACCTTAAAAATGTAGTTAAAAACCTACCCGTGAGAAAACTCCAAGGCCCAAACACGTAAGAAATAACCCCAATTCTACACAAATTCTTCTAGGAAACAGAAGAAAATAATCCCAACATATTTCGTAATGCCACCATTACCCTGATGCCAAAGTCAGACAAAAGCATAAGAAACTATAGATTAATATTCATCATGAACACAAAAGTTAAAAAATGTGTAGCAAATCCAATGATACATGGAAATCATAAGACATCATGACCAAGTTGGGCTCATCTCAGGAATGCAAATTTGGCTTAACATTCAAGTACAACACTCAGCCTCAGCATGATAAGACTCTACAGCTAACAGCATACGTAAAAGCCAAAGACTAAAATAAAACGCCTTCCCCCTAAAGTGAAGCAGGAGACATCTAGGTCCACCACATCCATTCAACACTGTAAAGGAGGTGCTGGCCAGGGCACCACAGCAAGAAACAGCAAGCAGACTGGACATGCAGAAATAAAATTGTCCTTATTCATAGATCACACGATCGTCTCTACATAAAATCTCAAGAAACCTTTAAAACACACACACACACACACACACACACACACAGTTACTAGAATTAATAAATTTACCACAGTCGCAAGACCTAAGATCAATATCCAAAAGTCACTGGCATTTTTATATTCTAGGAACAAACAATCAGAAATCGAAATTCAAAAAATATTACCATTTATAACAGCTTCCAAAAATACGCAATACTTAGGGACAAGTCTGACAAGGAATGTGCACATTGTACTTGTACGCTGAGAACTAAGCCCCACTGCTAAAAACATTAAAGAAACGCCAAGTAAATGGAGGCATATACCTTGTTCGGGGGCAGAAAACAACGCTGTATAGATGTCAGTTCACCCCAAGTTAATTCACAGATTCAACACAATACCAATCAAAATCCCAGGAAGCTCTTTTGTAGAAATCGACCAATTGAGTCCAAAACACATTTGGAAATGCCAGAGACCAAAAAATGGCTAAAACAACTTTGAAAAAGGAGAACAAAGTTGGAAGACTTACCTGATTTCAAAACTATTAAACATCTAGCAATCCAGACACTGTGGTGGTGTTGAGACAGAACAGTGGATCAGTGTAACAGAACAGAGTCCGGAAATAGATCCGTATGAACATGGTCAATTGATTTTTCACAAAGAAGCAAAGACAATTCAGTGAAGACAGAACTATCTCTTGAACAAAGAGTGCAGGAACAACTGGATATCCATACTGAAAACCAGGACCTTCGATCCATTCTCCACACCACAAACAGAAATTAACTCAAAATGGATCACTGACCAGTATAAAAGCTCAAACTATCAAATTTGTAAAAGAATACAGACAAAACCTTTGTGACCACTGGTGAGGCAAAGACTTAATAGAACACTTAAAACACGACTGATGAAAAGAAACAGTAGAGACGTGGAATTCTTCAAAGGACAGTGTGAGGAGAACATTCTCCCCCCACTGCAAGACAGTCTGCAAATGACCCATAGCTGATAAAGGACTTGTACACAGAACATATAAAAAGCTCTCAACACCCAACAACAAGAAAACCACCCAATTTTAAATCAAGCAAAAGCTTCAGCCAAAAAAGTATACGGATGGCAATTAGCTGTATGGAAAGATGTTCAATGTCATTAGTCATTAGGGAAGTGCAAATTAAGATCACGGTAAGGTAGTACTTGATACCTATTAGAGCGGCTGATGTTGGAAAGAATGACCGTGCCAAATATTAGGCGACATACGGGACAAACTTTCATTCACTGCTAGTGGAAATGTAAGATGCCATGGTCCCTGTGTGAAACAGACTGGAAGTTTATGTCCAGGTTAAGTACATACATACCATAGGACCAAGCCATTCCACTCCTACATATTTACCCAAGAGAAATGAAAACATCTCTTTCCAAAGACCTGTTTATACACGTTCGCCACAGCTTAATTTGTGACAGTCCCAAATAAGAAACAACCCAAACGCCCGTCAACAGGTGGAGAGACAAAATGTGGCACATCCATACGATGAAATACTACTCAACAGTAAATACTGTTGAT
Organism: Leopardus geoffroyi; assembly: GCF_018350155.1. NCBI lineage: Eukaryota > Metazoa > Chordata > Mammalia > Carnivora > Felidae > Leopardus > Leopardus geoffroyi. The sequence continues at coordinate 5,047,782 of NC_059340.1, forward strand.
ACATGTGACAACATGGAATAATGTTGAAATAACTGTACTAACTGAAGGAAGCCAGGCAATGTGTGAATACATGCCTCCATAATTCCACTACATGACACTCTAAAAAATACAAACCAATCTATAGTAGACAGAGAGCATATCAGTGGCTGCCTGGGCTGGAGGGGATGCAGGGCAGGAAGGGGTGGAAGGGAGTGATTTCAAAGGAGGGCTGGGTAACTTTAGGGGGTGATGAATACATTCACTATCTTAATTGTGGTGATAGTTTCATGGGAGTATGCAAACGTCAGAATGCATCAAACATGTATTTTAAATATGTGCAATTTATATCAATGACACCTCAGTAAAGCTAAATAAAGGTAAATATACCTAAATACACATATAATTACGTATAATAAACAAATGTACCTGAATTACATACGTAATTATGCCTTGATATACCTAAACAAAGGAAAAACAGAAAGAAAGAGAAAACTACCAACAGCATAAAAGACAGGCACCCAATTCTGGACACCCGGAGCTTCTGAATTTTTGTGTTGGTCCTGTCTCTCACTGTCCAAGTGCCAGTGCTGGGTTTTCATCCACACCCTACTTTCATTAAACGCAAAAGTGATGGGAAAGCTGTCTGTGGGGAACGAATTATGAACTCAGAAGGGAGAAAATGAGGGCAAACAAAACGTTCGTTCTGTAACTTAAAACCCCTTGGCATACCAAATACCTCTGGGCAGTGAGATTCTAGGTGATTTTCCTTTGGTTTATTTAAAATTTTCTGTACTTTCCAAATTCTTTACAAGCGTTATTTTGCTCTTTGGGGGGAAAACAGTTTTAAAAGAACCAGTTTAAATTCTCTATTAATTAAAGAACCATTCCAAAAGAAACCAAAGGCATTCTCATCCTGATAATTAATGAACAGCACCTGAACACACACAAATCTCAGTATTAATGTAGATCAAAGAACAGGGAGGTTTCCCTTAAAAGGGATGAAGGATGTTTATGATATATTTACAAGGTCAAACCTCAAAAACTGGCTATGTCCTAACTTCTGAATTCCACTAGTCAACCACTGCGCTGGTTGTCACCTATTAAAGACAGATTTTAACTGATTTCCTGCCCTTCAGGTTGAAAGCTGAGCTCACATACCAAAGGGAAAGTCCTGTATGGATTTCCAGAAGGCTGGGGGCCGTAACGGGAGGTTCCTCTCCAGGAAGGCTTATAAGCCTGTAACTGAATCAAGCCTTACAACACAGGATGGAAACCGGGAGAGGCAGCATTTCTGAACTCCGCTTGTCCCGAGCTGTCGGTGGCAGACATTTATGTCACATTTTTTAGCAAGTGTAGAAAGCCAGCAGGGGGTTCAGAAATGCCAAATGCTGATAAAATATGTTTCTTTTTAAACAACTTCACAGGTCAAATTAGGTGCAAAACGCTTTTGAAGCAACCTGAGTACAGTTCATAAGAGTCCTCCTCAATGGTTTCTAAGAGAACCAATTTCCTAGTGATTGAGAAATCTTGGCTTAAGTCTTCACTTTCCCTGCACAGGAAAAAGGGAAGTAGGCTAGCACGCCACAACATCACACAAGTAACATGACCCAGAACACTTACATGTCTTGGAGTGCTCATGTGATAGCATGTAATTGGCAAGAGGCGGCGTGTAAGTCAAACACTGCAACGCTGCATTGGCAAAACAGGTGTTGCCCAAATTCTGGAGCCCGGCTCCAACTCTGTGAGTTTGTTGCCACTTAAGACAAATTTTCTCAGATGGGAAAAGAACTTTTTGTGGAGGAGCAATGCCATCACCTAGGGCTAAAAAAACAAACAAGAAATATTTAAAAACAAAGCTTTACATGCTTCTCAAGCTAAATAAACAGCAACACATCAAACGGAATCTGATCAGGATTAGGTCACTACGGGCTAACCAGAAATACAGGGAAGAAAGGGACGTTTTAAAAGACAGATCTTAGAGGGGCGCCTGGGTGGCTCAATCCGGTAAGCATTCGACTCTTGATGTTGACTCAGGTCATGATCTCTCGGTTCCCTGTGTGGTGCTTGTGCTGACAGCACAGAGCCTGCCTGGGACTCACTCACTCTCTCTCTCTCTCTCTCTCTCTCTCTCTCTCGCCCTCCCTCCCTCCCTCCCTCCACCCCTCCTGCACACGCACATGTGTGCTTTCTCTGTAAGAAATAAACATTTAAAAAATAAATAAGTGAAAGATCCTTGAATGTGGGAAATCTAAATAATTTGCTTTCTTCAATAAGTAAACTGCAAGGACAAAATGGGATGTTAAAAAAAACTTAAAAACACTTGCCAAATGCAAAGTATAGACCTTGTCCGTTGATTTCAACAAGCCAGCTGTTACAAAAAAAGTATATGGCAATCAGAAATTTTAATGTTGACTCGATTTTTAACATAAAGATGGTTTATTTTTTTTTTTTAATTTAATGTTTATTTATTTTTGAGAGAGAGAGTGCAGAGGGGTAGAAACAGAGGGAGAGAGAGAGACACACACACACACACACACACACACACACACACACACACACACAGAATCGGAAGGAGCTCCAGGCTCTGAGCTGTCAGCACAGAGCCCCAGGCAGGGCTCGAACCACACGAACCATGAGATCGTGACCTGAGCCAAAGTCAGACACTTAACCCACTGAGCCACCTAGGCGCTCTGATGTTTCAATTTTTAGGAAATGATTATTTATGTATAACACTAAAATATTAATAGATAAAATATGAAGTCTTGGGCTTGCTTTATAATGCTGGCGAGGGGAGTAAATGGGGGAGGGTATAACTGGCTATGAATTGATAAATGTCAAAACTGACTGATCACTACATGAGAGCCCACTATAATTACTTTTACGTCTACTTAAAAGTTTGCCACCACTATACATACAAAATGCAAAGTCCACTCTCTGTAACATTTGCTGCAGATGCTTCTACTCAGTACCACCACCACCATCATTGCCCTCTTCACCAGCAATGTGCTTACAGAGTCCTTAGTAGCTGTCAAACAGTCTCGATTCTAAGACCTGGTAGTGACGTCATCCCCATCTGACCAGGAAGGAAACAGGGTCTGAACTTAGGCTGCTGGGCATCACGACTGACATTCACAAGTACGCTGTACGTGGTCTAAAAGGTTTTTGTTTTTCTATTTTCAATGCTGATAATAAACAGATTACTAATGATAACCAGGTTAAAAGAACTTAGGTGAAGCTCAAAAAAACAACTTATTTAGGAAAGTTCCCCATCATCCATGCGAAGACTACTTTTCTGAAGTTGGCCATGTTCTTGGTGCCGCCAGATGTTGAAATGCCTTAATGGAGGATTCTCCATTTTAAAAGAGAAATTAATGAGTGTGAGTGCGCACAGGTAGGCTTCAGCTCAGTGGGAATGGAAAGCAAAACCAGGAAAAAAGAAAGGAGTCCCCAGAGAGTGGGGGAAGAGCTCCCAAAAGGGCATGGCAGGGTGAGGGGAGGTAAGGCCTGAGGAGGAGAAAGGAGCCCCAGCAAGTAACGGGAAGCTGGAGTCAGCGAAAAGAAGTTCTGTGGGAAAGTCTTGCTGGTGAAGGTCTCTAAACTCTATGTGTAACATTCAATTACACTGTTTATTTTGTGATATAAATTTTCCTCCCACCCAAACACCTTCAGCAAATCACCTCACAGTATCACTTTTACTATGAGGGTGCAAAACAGCATTAAGAGCCACATTATTCTAAGCCAAACGACTATCTGAGCAGGAACGAATCTACTTTCTTTGCATTTCAAAGCTCCAAATTCACAAGTCTCAGAAGGACCCACTAAAGTGTCAATGTCTCATTTAGCCGGTGAGTTTTAACAAATGTAACATTTACATTATCTCCTCTCTTTCAAAGAGCTTTATCACCACAGATGATTTTAACTGGCAAAAAACCCCCACAAACCAAAAAACCAAAACCAAACAAACAAACACCCCATGGTTGGGTAGAGCCATTTGACAAAATGCAACCGTTTTAAAAAATATCTTTGAAATTTTAAAACACAGACATCTACTTAGGGAACTATGGTTAATTGACAAGTTAACCAAAGGCTTGCCCACCCCAAATCTCACCAAGATAAAGTTTATCCTTCAAAAAATAACAAAAGAAACTACAAATATTTTAATAATTAAACATAATCTGCGCTGTTACGATACCTAGCGAATCAGGAGCATGCAGCACAGGAAAAGGACGCCTGTCAAATAACGTAACTGCTGGCACTCGGGTGGCAGTCTATCTTGGCAAAAGGAACCCCTCTCTGAAACTACCGACCAACGGACAGCATTTATCCAAGAGATCTTGGAGGGTTCCTGTCTCCAAAAAGTAGTACCTTGATCCTTCTGTGGTGACGGCTTTGATTTATCAGGTACAGATGAACTGGAATAAACTACAGCACCAGGTACTGGTCCTAGAGAAAGCGTGTGATTTGAGACATCATTTAACGAAGACACGGCCCCCCAGCTGGCAGAACCTGCATCCATGTCTCCAGGTGAGGCCGCCTCCGAGCTGCCAGGCTGATTCTGATAGGCTGGTGGGTCTGAGGATTCAGAAGCTTTGTCAACTATGGTCATTGTTCAACTCTGCAAAAGACGAAACGCATACAGTTGTTTCATAAAGTGAGAAAAGGGATCTACTTTATTATGAGATCTTAGAAAATTATCCTAGCCACACTTAATTACTGTCAAACAAGTCACCGTAATATAAAGGCAGCAGTATTTTTTAGGTCCAAAATCACTTCCTTGGGACAGTTAGCACCGTGCTCATCTAAACATGTCAGCATTTTTAAATTATAAGCCCTTCAATGAAATATTTGATTAGATCTTGTCATTCTATTCCAAGACCTCTGAAAGTCTCACGTTTCTGTTTATAATCAGGTACCTCAATTTCCAATTCTGTATATTTACCAAGAACCTACATATTCTTTCCTTATTGCTTAAAACTAGCATGTGAAATGTGCCAATCCATTTGACTCAATTTTAATTTCATACAGAATTCACCAGGGAAAAATCTCAACTCCATGAAGAGAAAAATCTAGCTTTAATTTTGAACTTAAGTTCAAAATGACTTGTTTGAAACACATTTAAAAAAAAAAAAAGCAAGTCTCGCGGCATCTGGGTGGCTCAGTGAGTTAAGCATCTGACTCTAGATTTTGGCTCAGCTCATGATCTCTTGGTTCGTGAGACCGAGCCCCACATGGGGTTCTGTGCTGACCGTGCAGAGCATGCTTGGGATTCGGTCTTCCTCTCTCTCTGCCCCTCCCTTGCTCGCTCATTATCTCTCTCAAAATAAATAAACTAAAAAGAAAAAAAGCAAGTCTCACATTTGAAAATTTTTTCTGAGTAGGCTCATTTATTTGGTGTATATACACGACTTTTTTTAAGTGAAGCCCATATCATAAAACATTACTGACATTAAACTTGAACACAAATACTTATTATAAAAGTAATTATGTTTTCTCTCTGGATCTTATTTCTCAATCCTGGGGCTACTACTAATTACGCATTTTCTATGTGCTGGACACTGTGTTAATCATGAACACACATTAACTTAAACTTCATGATGGACCTGACCTGTGAGAGACTGCACAGACTCCACGGGGTCTATAAAACGGAGCGACTCTGACCCAAACTAGTCAGTCCCTGGGACAAGGCGCCCGGCCCAACATCCCCGGCTAGGGCTCCCTCCAGCTCTACGGACCTAGTCAACGGAGTACAGGAATGTAAACTGCCCAGGGAAACCCAATCTCGTGTGCCACTCCTCCCTAAGTACCCTTTCTCCCTGGCCTGGCCCGGCGCCCCCCACCCAGCATCTTAACACCCAGACTTGTCGCTGCCTGACCCGGGAACCTCTCCACACGCTCCCCACCTTCCATTCTCACCTGCTCTCTCTGGGCTCTCCCTCGCAGTTCTTCCTCGCCTAACTCCCCTCCATCCTTCCACCTCCGGCCGGTTAACACTTCCACTTTTCAGCTTAGAATCCATCTCCTCTGGGACGCCTTCCTTGACGACATCCGTCCCCCAAGGCCGGGTCGGCAGCCCTCCCGCAGGCCCCCACGGCAGCCTGGTGCGGATTCTGCGGTAGCGCTTCCGCCCCGACTTACTCCACGGCGGCTCCACCCGTGGCTCCCCATCAGGCTTGCATTTCTACCCCCTGACCTGGCACCCAGAACGCTTTCCACACATGCGCCCAACAAACGAATGAATCCCGAGGATAGGAAGGAACCAGCGTTTGCATTTAGCACCGGTCTGTGCTCAGTGACTTGCATACACTATCTCATTCACATACTGTATCTCGTTTCTACTCTGAAGCAGGAATAGCCTTTAAAACGTGTTTTTAAAAATATTCAATACAGTCAAGTTGAAGGATGATAAACATCCACATGTGTGCCACCTCAACAAATGCTGTGGTGCACAGTCTGCTCACAAGAAGGTTTAAAGAAAAGCCTCAATTCTATTGTAATTTAAAATTACGGCATAATTATAGCCCCCCCGCCCCGAAAGCACAACCTTGAGAAATTTTGGGGATCTTATGTAGAAATAAAAAAGTAGACGTTAGATTAGATCTTAATAAAATCAGAAATGAATTGTAAGTCAACCTAAGATACAGGATCTTCATTCAGGAGGAAAGCTTGAGCTGTGTTATCCAAATAAAGTCTACTCCATGGAACACAGTGAAGGCAAGAGTAAGAAAACAAAAGAAGAGGAAGAGGAGGAGCAAAAAGAAGAAAGCCAAAACAGAGTACTGAGGAAAGGTTAATTCAGCCTTATTTACAATAACATTTAATAGCAAAAACCTCGGTTTTCCCAGGATAAACATCCCTTCAGGACAATCATTAACAAATGGCCAAATAAAGCCATTTTACTTGCTCTGATTGCCATGGGGGAGGGGGGTGTCTTAAATGAAAATAATTAAGGAAAGCCTACTACTCAATCATCAATAACCATTTACCATTATAATTTGGGGAAAACAAACCCAAACTATCCATTTGTCTTCATTTGTATATTCAGCCAATGATTACTTATTCTAAAACCATCAAGTATCAAACTCAATTATGTCTGCTAAAGAGATAACCCTTCTAGAAGCCAAGCAATACTGTATACAACCTAAGACTCATAAGATTCATACGGTTACGTGTTCTTTACTCTCAGTACAGCTTCTAAGAGTCACTGTTATATCAGGACTTTTAAGCAACTACTTCAAAGAAAAGTTAAGATTTCTCTCAGCATCTTGTGATGATATACAAAAAGTTACAAAACCATGTGTGAAATAAACAAGTACACGAATCAAGGTTGGATGTGCCCGGAGGAATGAGACAACAAATCGGCTTTACAAATGTTTCCTTTACTTTAACTACAATCTTTTATTCAAAAGTTTTTAAATGCTCAGTCCCTTAAATGATATTTCTATCAAATACCAGAATGCATTATTCTTTCTCGTTTTAAAAGTAAGCATATGGCTGTTTTAAACCTTGTAGCACTCCACATAAAGGTAACAATGTCAATATATGTAAAAAAAAAAAAAGAAAGAAAGAAAGAAAGGAAGAAAGAAAAAGAAAGAAACCGATACACTCTGCTTCTTCATAAACAATGTAATCCACGTTCTTGTAACATTTCTACTTAAGAGGAAAACACACAAGCTTTAAAAAGATAACAGCCTTGATTTCAATTACTTTTCAGTAAATGAAACGACTAGCCTTAAACCCTTACAAACCACTGTGGACTTGATTCAGTGATAAGAAAAGAAAGCGAAACTGACCTTAAATAAAAAACAAATCAGTAAAACTGATTATTCCTATCTCCTATGCACTTTGAATGAGTGATAGTCAAAAGAGTAAAATTATAGGTTCAAAATTTACAACTCAAAAATCCGGAGACTCCACGAAAATGCACGAGAACCTGTAATACTGCTGTTACCTTGAAAAAGAGGTGTTAACGAAACAGTTTCTCGACCAGCTTTACTGTTACCTGAGTGTATCCACTTTAAATAACCAACATGTTTCCCCATTAAACAAGTAAACCCTGAGGCCTCCCTGAACAGAAAAGAGCTATTCAACAAAAGTGATGTCTACTGCATTCATTATAACAAGGTGAAAGTCCTAGATTGTAAAACTTCGGTCCCGTCAAATTTTCATCTCAAACATCTGAAACTGATCACCCTCTCCCGCGACCCCTTCCAGGTAACCTGGCTCTTCTTGCCCCGAAAATAAAGAACAGGACCGAGGCGCACACGCTTTTGGGGACGCGCCGCCGGGGCCGGCCGGCCCCTCCTCTCCGCCCCCCCCCCCCCCGCCTCCCCCGAGGGTGCCCGCTCCGCCCCGGCGGCCGGCGTGGGGAACTCGGACACTCGGTGGCGGAGCCAGGTGGATGGCCCCGCGAGGGGCGACCGGCGTGCCGCGAAGGGGCGCCGGGGTGGGAAAGTTTGTCTGTCTCTGGGGGGTGGAGTGGGGGTGGGGAGGCGAGCCCGGGGCTCCGAGGGCCGCTCGGGGGCGGGAGGTGGCAGCCACGCGGGGGGCGGCGGGCGGGCCGGGGACGCCGGGCTCCGCGGCCGGCGGCCGGCACACGCCCACCGCGGGCGGACCCGTGCGGGCCAGGCCGCCCCGGAGCCGCCAGCCCGGCCCGGCCCACGGGCCGAGGGGGCGGGCTGGGGCCGGGTGGGGGCGGGAGGGCAGTGTCCATAGCAACCAGGGGGGTCTGGCCTCCCCGCGCAGCCCGGCTCTCCCGGCGCCCGACCGCCCCGGCCGCCGCCCCCTCCCCAGCGGCCTGGCCGGGCCGGCACAAGCGGCGCTGCCACCGGCGCCGCGGGGTCCCGGGCGGCCCGCGGCTGCGGAGGGGGCGGCGGGCGAGGGGCCGCGCCAGTCCCCGGCGGGCCGCGCCGGCTCAGGGGCGGCCGGGCCAGCTGCGGCCGAGGCGAGCGGGGCGCTCGGCGGGCCCCACGCCGGCCAGCGGCGGGCGGGAAGGAGGCGGGAGCTTACCTGACCCGGCTCGGCGCTCGCTCCATCCCCCTCGGCCGCCGCCGCCGCCGCCGCCGCACACAGCCCAGCCGCCCGGCGGGGGACAATGACGTGCCTCCATCCGGGCACCGCCGCCGCCGCCTCCGGGTCAGCGCCGCGCCCGCAGCGCCCCGCCGGGCCGCCAGGGGGCGCGCCAGGGCCGCGCCCGCACGCGCCGCCGCCCAGGGGCCGTCGCACAAGAGGCGCGGCGCGCAGCTAACGGGCCGAGCAAGCGCGGGAGGGGCCGTCGTCAAAGCGCCGCGGGCGCAGGCTGGCGCGCGCGTCACTGGAGCGCCGGGGCGCCGCGGAAGGGGCGCGCTGATTGGCCGAGCCAAGCCGCGCGGCGCGGGCCGGGGCGGTCCTTCCCCCCGAGCCGTCGGCGGGAGCGGATCGAGCGGCGCACGGCGGCCGCGGGGCCCGAGCCAGGCTCTGACTGCGCCTGGGCCCGTCCGGCCTAAGCGGGGACGCGGCGGACCTGGACGCCCCCCAAACGGACGTGGCTCGGGGAGAGTCTCTCGCGCGCGCCGCGCCGCTACCCCTGCGGCACTCGTCCCTCGGCCTAGCGACCCAGCATTTAAGGACGCCGGAGCCAGCCGGGCGCCAGCTCGCAGACTTCATAAACTGCGTGACCGGAAAAGGCCAGGCCCCTGCCCAGCCCGTCTGGACTGCGCCTCATCCAAGCACTGCACACTCCTTGGGGCAACTAGACCAGGTCTTGCTCCCCAGTGCCGGATCCACACTCCCCACCACTTACTGGATGTCTCCACGGCGAGAACTAATTAATTCAGCGCTGCAGCGCGCCTCTCCTTCGCGTCCCCGCTCCTCCCTGATGGTCCTGGGAGGACCTTCTCTGCTTTAAGGACCAGGCACTCCTACACTAACCTGAGTCCTTCCCATGGCCTAACTAACCCCTTACACCAAGCCCCACCCGCCCCACCTACCCTGAGACTGTGACCCGGACCCTCCCGGAGGCTACCTCCTCGCCACGCCCATTCCCTCAGTCTCCTTTCTGCTCCCCTCCTAGTCTTTACTCTCTTTTCAACCGTTATTTTTCTGTGACTTCCGTGATCATCCTTGATCTCGCAAAAACACAGGTCAGACGTTGCTTCTGCCTCTTCTCGACCCACAGAACAGTCTAAACTCCTTCACCTGACACTGAAGCCCCGGTGGCCTTTCCTCTTGTGTGTGTCCCAGCCCGAAGAGACATCTTCCTACAAACACCCTATTCCTACATCTGCTTCTAGAAGCCCTGCTTGAACCCCCATCAGAATCTTACTGCTCCCCCTACAGACCACACATATTTTTATGGTGGCACTTAATTCACTATTGTTATGGAAAGAAATCACTTGTGTGATTACAGTATCACCTGTGTGCTTGGAGCAGAACACTGAAGTCGTTTGAGGACACAAAAAGGGGAAAGGTGAATTCCAAACCTCCAAAATTCAGTGCCCACTTTTGGGATTAACACCGCAACTTCCTGATGAAGAATGGTTATGGAATTTCACCTTCGTGGCCCTTTCAACACTAATAAGAAGTCTGCAAGAGCAGGAGGGCCATAGGCGTGGACGCAGTAATTTACTTGCCTTCCCCAAATGACTTTCAGATGATTAAATACAGAAGGAGAAGGAATTAAAGAGCCAGATCCTTAATATTCATCTAAGTCTTGTGGTAGTTCAAACTGCTACCCTTGGAAGTCACAGGAGACGTTTGCCTTCTAATTTCATTTTCCGTTTTGCATTCCGTTGACAAGCTGCCCCACAGCCCTCCTCTTAATACAGTACCCGAGCAACTTAGATAGGAAAGGGGGCTTTTTACAACACCATCCCTTAGCGTTCTCTACCAGACAGGCTCTTGTGGGCGGGGTTACTGACCCCTCTCCACCCTCCTCTGTGCCTTGAAAGCAGAGGGCTTTTTCCTCCAAAGAGTTTGAGTCCCGATTATTATAACAGACTGACAACATAAGTGGAGAGGTTGCAAGGGATATTAGGAAGTCCATGAGCTGGTCTGTAACTGAGATAGTAAGCCAAACTGCCCCAGAAACTTGTTTTCTTCCACAAAGTGAGTGCTATTTGGAGATTTCACTTTGCCTCAGTGTTGACAAACTGTGTGACCTACAGAGATTACTTAGCCTGTTGCCTTTATCAAAACTGCCTTTATGCTGGAGGCAAACTCACCCCAAATGCCCCACCTCCCAATTCAGATAAAGAACAGAAAGTGTCCCAGTGATACATTAGATTTTGCGAGAACCTCCAGACACTTAGGGAGCCTATAGCGGGTGCTGTAAATGCCCCACCAGATCCCCTTTATCCCGCTGATACACCCCTTACCCTCCCAGCTGCGGAGTGTTAGCTGCTAATAAGTCACAGCTGCCCCTTCTCTCACCAGCTGTTCCTGGCTGAAGGGGGAGCTGCCTCATGGGGAAGTTGACTCTGCCTCCCACCACCCCCCCCCCTTGCAGCCTACACCGGTGGCCTACTGACAAAGAGGTCCTGAAAGGCCTTGCCTCAAGTTGTGACCCAACTAGCGGTGCAGCGCAGGCTCCAGAGGTCCAGTCGGATCAGAAAGAAGTTCGTCTTCCACTACATCCCTGCTTGACTCCTTCCCTGCCCTCTTCCTTCCCTTTCCCTCCAGAGCACACCCTTCATATAGTACGTGCATCTGAATTCTGTTTCAAGCCTGGCTTAAGATGGCAGGTACCAGGAAAGGTCCTAGGAAGCAGAGTCTAAGGATAAGATTCCAGGTGACAGGTGAGACACTGGTCGCCATGAAGCTGTATAAAAATCCCACCCAGGGGAAGATGGGAGGGGAGGTGGATAGAAGGGCATAGGCTGGCCTATTCAATCTCCCTGGTGTTTGGGAATGTGGGGAAAATAGCCATTGAAAGAACTGTGAAATTCGATGACTGGTCCTTTAAAGAAGGAGCATGGCAGGTCCTGGGCAGTTAGTCATCAATATAAAGCAAAGCATAAAAGCCAGAGAGATGTTTTAATGCCTTGTCGCAACCATCATCTGCAGTCAGAGGACAGGCAGTCCTGAGGACCAGGCCCAGGGGTCCGCTTAGAAGAAGCAGAACCATAAAGTGATGGACTCGGAGGGGCGCCTGGGTGGCTCAGTTGGTTAAGCGTCCGAACCTTGATTTTGGCTCAAATCGTGATTTCTCGGTCTCGTAAGTTTGAGCCCTGCTTCCGGTTCTGCACAAGCATCATGGAGCCTGCTTGGGTTCTCTCTCTCTGCCCCTTTCCCACTCACACTGTCTCTGTCTCTCTCAAAATAAATAATTGAAACTTTAAAATTAAAAAAAAGAAAGAAGTGATTGACTTCTCAGCCATGGTCGGTCACCAACACCAAAGTCAGGGCTCAGATAAAGAAGAGGTAGGACACCAAGACTAGGGATGATAAGTTAACCACAATGAACTTCAGATTGCTCTGAACCCTTTGGGCTTTCAGAAGCGGCCCAGCCCAGCCCCCCAACCTAAAGACGAGGCAGAAGCCTCAAATGAGACAAGTACTCTACAATACAGTGCTTTCTTTAGGATCTGCCCACAGGCCCCATGGCCACCAGACCGTCACTAAGGTTAGGTCTCAGTATGGCCCGATTGGATAAATGTTAGGCCTACTTAGGGAGGAGAGCAATGATACATTGAAGTAGCCAGGGCCTGGCTGATATATACCAGCAGGACCGTAAGTAATCCTGTAAATGGATCTCAAGGGACTCGATCAAGAGGAGGGGAGCGGTAATAAGGGATATAGAGGCACCCTCCCACAATACTGATCTAACACTTTGTTAAGGGCCTCCAGTGGCCAGTACTGATACACTGTACGCATAGTACTTGGCAAAAAGAAGTGAGCCACACTAAGTCATGACACACCAAGAGTTCCATGGAAGATAGTGGAAGAAGGGCTCAATAGGCCGAGGGAAGTGCACATCGGAGAATGGATACTACCAACTGACTATCCTACGAGCTGAAAAGGCCTGGGGGGCACTTTGCTTAACAAGGCCAAGGGGGTGGGGGCACCGTCAGCTTGAAGAAACTCAGTGGTGGCTATCATCTGTAGGCCAGAGGAGGGATAGGATCCTAGAATGACAGAGGTGAATGGCAGCACTTACCCCTCAGAATCGAGGTGGGCATGAGTGGGCAGCAGGATCAGAGTGGCAGATACGAGCATCTGACTCGCAGGGATCCACGGAGGAGGCTAACAGATCATGGGGCAAGGTAGATGGGCAGTCAACAAAGACATACTACCTACAATCAAAGGATATACATATGTAAAATCTGGATGTGCAGAAGGCTGAGGTCACCTGACTTTCCCAGTGGAAAGTCAAAATCACCATTTGATAAAAGAGAAGCCAGATCCATAGAAGTGTATACAATAGTGATTCTCCAAATCCTTCAACAAAGAAAAGCTCCTTCTTTGCTAAGAGAGTAGTAACGTGGGGACAAGACACACATTGGATCTGTGGGCCCCAGCGGTCATTTCCCAAGTTTCCAAACTTAACATCCGAATGGTCATACTTCCAGGTTGACAGAACCCTCACATTGGTTCCTTGACCTGTAGAGTATGAGCCAGTCTAGCAGAAAAAGCAAGGTGGAAGCCTTCACCCTCTCTTTGCCCTCTCTGGCCAAAAGAATAACTCTTCAGGGAATGGCTGAGAATATTAGTGCTGTACCTTATGGATATAAAGGCTGCAGGGCTATTGGTCTTTGTCACATGCCCATTTAACTCACCAGTCTGGCCCCTGAAAAAAACTGGGTGAGTCAGGGAGGATGACAATCGACCACTGCGAGTGTAACTATCAAGGACTCATCTAGCACCGACTTAATTCCACCACCCAGGCCACCCTGTCCCTGGGAACTCCACACCCACAATAGAATGGAGTACTTAGAATCTCTCAATCTTTGCCCTACGCCCCTTGGAACAAACAAAACCAGGCCCTTTACCTCTTACGGCTTTTACTCACCATCACTATGAACAAAGAGAAAATAAGATAAACATGAAAAAAATGGAGTAGTCATAAAGCACATTCAAAAGAAGTACCTACAGTATTTTGACACAAAAAGAAGAAAAGAAAGAGTGCTCAGATGACACCATCAATAGACTTGTCCCTGCAGCCTGGGCTGAGATACAGTCATCACAGAGTGCTGTTTGGGGACAGACAGACTAGATATAAATTCCGGCTCCAGCTTTCATTTATTAGTTGAGTTCTTTGGTCTTGCTTTGGACTCTCGTGAAATGAAAGGCTTGTTTAACTTATCAAAGCCGACTTTATCCTAATGGATAATTAACACCCCCTCCCCCCAACCCAACATAAGATATTAAAGCCCAAAAGTTTTCAAGGAAAGATACATTTGATTTTCTGAGGACCACAGTCTCCTATGAAGGAAATCTGAGACTATGACTCAACAAATCTTAGACCAGGTTTATTTTGAGGTTAATAGATCCCAAGTCACTCCTTTATGTATTGCCAAAATATTAATTTAGAACTCAGAATAAACCATGCACTGGAGATACTGTATCTACTTTCCAGAGGCCATTCTGTTTAGAATACAGAGTTATACATAATTAGTTACTCCACATTGTGACAATGCTCTAAATTAAGAAGGTAAAGTTTAGAGGCGTTGGGAATAACCCTCCCAGTAGATGACATTCAGGAAAAATTTTATGAAGGTGGTGACACTGAAAATGAGTCCTTGAGGGTTGAATAGAACTTTTTACAGGCAAAAAAGGGATAGGAAAAGGATGCCAGGATTTGAGGAGCAAATACTATTTGGGAGCAAAGTCTGTCACCCCTTAGATCTGTTGCCCTTAGGGGCGCCTGGGTGGCTCAGTCAATTGAACGTCCCACTTCGGATCAGGTCATGATCTCACAGCTCATGGGTTTGAGCTCTGCATCGGGCTCTGTGCTGACAGCTCAGAGCCTGGAGCCTGCTTTGGATTCTGTGTCACCCCTTCTCTCTCCCTCTCCCCCACTCTCTCTATCTCTAAATAAATGTAAAAAAAAAAAAAATTTAAGAACTCTGTTGACCTTGGAAATGTGCACAAATGAACACTGATAATACAGTTGATAGCAAGGAGAAGGTTCAATGTGTAACTTGATTCAGCAGACCAGGGGTTTCAAAGGAGAAACTGAGTGGTCTAATCAGGTCTAACTGGCTGGTTGAGGCTATAAGGAAAAATCTCACTTCCTAGATTTACAATGGAAATAAACACCTGTCCAATTCATGAACATGAATGCATGTTATCCTAAGCAATGATTAAACACAGTCCTGGAAGTTTGCCCCCCACCCAAAAAAACCCACAAGATATTTCAATCAGAACGGAGAAGACGTATCTTCATCTGTATACCGCAACTTGAAAAAAAGAGAAAATATGTGAGCCCCCTGAAGAGTTTTCAGAAAAGTGGCTGATTAAAACATGAATATAAAAAAATCAATTGAATGTGAATTTACTTAATGCCATGGAATTGTACACTTGAAAATGGTTAAAATGATGAACATTTTTTGTTTATTTACTATTTATTTAGGGGGGGAAGGAGGGGCAGAGAGAGAGTGAGAATGAGAATCCCAGGCAGGCTCCACACGCGGCTCCGCGGGCTTAGTGTGACTCATTTCCACAAGCCTGGCTGAAATCAAGAGTCGGGTGCTTAACCGACTGAGCCACCCAGGCACCCTGATAAATTTTGTGTTCCGTTTTACCACAGTAAAAAAGCCAACCGGAATCTATATACTAGCAATATCTAATTAGAAAAATAACAAACATAATCATGGGGTTAGGGTTAGGCTAAGGCTTTAAAATGCTAAGGAATAAATAATAAACTTGAAAAATGTGCAGGGCCTAAAACTTATGATCAAGGGTCCTAAAGATTTTCCGAATGAAAAGATTTTCTGAGTGTACTTCAGTTTTTAAAGATTATAAGTACAACATGACTAATCCCAAAGAATTCTTTCCAGAACTCAATAAGATACCTATAGTATGAAGATGAAAATACATTTATTTTTTTAATTTTTTAATGTTTATTTATTTTTGAGAGAGAGTGTGACTGGGGGACGGGCGTAGTGAGAGGGAGACACAGAATCTGAAGCAGGCTCCCAGCTGTCAGCACAGAGCCCAAAAAGGGGCTCAAACCCACAAACCGTGAGATCATGACCTGAGCTGAAGTCGGATGCTTAACCGACTGGGCCACCCAGGCGCCCCAAGATTAAGATCAATTTACAAATGCAATGCAGTTAGTCCTAAAAGGACTCCCGTGGCACTTACTAAGATGTTTCAATATGCATCTGTGCAATCAAGCCATTCATTAATAAACCCCAAACTTAACTGTATACAGCTCCTATCTCTTGAAACAGTTCACACTTGCATTCATGCAGCAAATACCCACCTAGCATCTACTCTGGAAGTCAGGGAGAGAAATGATGTGTTAGTTCCTGCCCTCAGTGAACTTTAGGGTGTTTATATAAAGCAGCTGTCAGCAACAAGTCCCAAAACTGCAGGAAGAAAATGTGGGGGGGGGGGAATAATAGGATTGGGGGGGGCAGATCAGTAGGAAAGGAAGTTCAGAGTGGGCTTTCCTGCAGCCCACCGAGACTGAGCCCTGCAGATTGAGTGGCAACGTGCAAGGTGAAATTAGTGGGGGCAATTCAGAGCAGAGAGACTCTGAGACAGAGATGGGAAGAGCGAGTCGAGAGAGGTAAGGCAAGGAAAGGGCGTGGAGCCCGACGCAGGGCTCAATCTCATGACAGTGAGATCATGACCTGAGTCGAAATCAAGAGTCGGACGCTTAACCTACTGAGTCACCCAGGTGCCCCGTGTTTCTTATTTTTCTAATCCTAATTCTAACTCACCCTGGTGAGTATTTGAAGGAAACTTTGTCAGAACTCTCAGAAAAATTTCTCACCATACGGCTGAACTTGGCAAAAGATGCCCCAGGAAGAAGGCCAAAAGTTTCTCTGTTCGGAAGAATGACAATCAATGTCTGACGACAGACTCAAGTCTCCACAGAGTTTACAAAAGACAATACTACCAGTTGTTAACCATTAACCAGAGGTTATTATGTGCCAGACATTACTTCTAAAGATTTACACATGTTGATTTATTCAATCCTTGCAACTACCCCATGAGGTAGGTATTATAAGCGTTTCCATTTTATGGGTGAGTTAAGTGAGGCAAAGAGAGGTTAACTAAGTGGTTCAAGGTCATACAAGCTAATAAATGGAAGAATCCACATTCTTTTTTTTTTTTTAATTTTTTTTTAACGTTTATTTATTTTTGAGACAGGGAGAGTCAGAGCATGAACAGGGGAGGGTCAGAGAGAGGGAGACACAGAATATGAAGCAGGCTGTGGGCTCTGAGCTGTCAGCACAGAGCCCGACGCGGGGCTAGAACTCACGGACCGCGAGATCATGACCTGAGCCCAAGTCGGCCGCTTAACCGACTGAGCCACCCAGGCGCCCCAGAATCCACATTCTTAAAGCTCCAAGCCGACTCTGTCCTGGAGAACTCTCTGTAATGATGATAAAATCCTGTGCTAACAGAGTGGCCACTGGTCACCTGCAGTCGTGGACTACTTGAAACGTGGCATGGTATGCCTGAGGAGGAACTAGATTCAAATTTTATTTAATTTTAACTAATTTAAAATTTTTAACATGTATTCATTTTTGAGAGACAGAGAAAGAGTGGGAGCGGGGGAGGGGCAGAGAGAGAGGGAGACACAGAATCCCAAGCAGGCTCCAGGCTCCGAGCCGTCGGCACAGAGCCTGACATGGGGCTCGAACCTGATCCGGAGTCAGGTTCAACTGACTCTAAGCATTCAACTCTTGAACTTGGCTCAGGTCATGATCTCACGGTTTGTGAGATCGAGCCAGGCGTCAGCTTGGGATTCTCTCCCTCTGTCTCTGCCCCTCTCTGACTCGTGCACGTGCTCTCTCTCTCTCTCTCTCTCTCTCAAAATCAATAAATAAACATTAAAAAAAACACTGCAAGAAACAACTTAAGTGAGAGAACGTCTAAGACCATGAAATACATACAGCTCAGATGAAGGGAAGGGAGAAATCTGGTAAGAATTACAAAATGCGGACATCAGGGAGGAGAGGCCCGGCAAATACATGAAATACAACACAGACCGACTCTGCCTGGGATCACGGATTTTTTTTTCTGGTCTTCAACCTACTCTTGTGGGCTCTGAATAAGCAGCCGGGACTAATGCTATCCAATAAAATATAAAGTGAGCCACATATGTATTTCTAAATTTTCTAGTAGTCACATTTAAAAAGGGTGTTTTTTTTTTAAGTGAGATTAATTTTAATAATATATTTGATTTAATCCAAAACACTCCAAATATTATCATCTTAACATGTGGTATGAGCCACATTTCAGGTTGGCAGTGACTGGCCTAGTGGATAGTAAAGGTCTGTAGAATACTAATCATCAGTTTAAAAAAGAAACTATTCTACATCACCTAGTGGGCAGAAGTTCCATAAGGCACATTATCCAGTGATAAAAGCAAGCCGCAGAACTCTCCATATATAAGAAACCCCAAAACTCTTTAAGCACTATATCTCGAGTTTCCATGATATTCAATAACTTACTTCACAGAAACTCCTTAGAGATGGCTCCATTGGAGACTATCATCCTATTTATAGAGCGTACCCAGGAATTTTTACTTCATTGCTTTTTTTTTTAAAGTGTGGTAAAATACAACGTAAAACCTCTTATTTGGACCATTTTAAAGATCTTTTATTTTGAAGCAATCTCTCTCTACCCAACATGGACCTCAAACTCACAACCCCAAGGTCAAGAGTGGCACACTCCACCGATCGAGCCAGCCACACGCCCCTCATTTTGACCATTTTAAAGTGTGCAATTTAGTGACATTAGGTACATTCACAATGTTATGCAACCATCAACACTTACTAGTTCCTGGATTTTTTTTCACTACCCTAAAGTGGAAACCTCCTGCACATTAAGCAGTCACTCCCTGTTTTCTCCATACACCAGCCCCTGGCAACCATTATATCTGGCTTCTCTTATATCTTCATCTCTTATATCTGGCTTCTTTCACGTAGCATGTTTTCCAGGTCTGTGCACACTGTGGAATATATCAGTATTTCATTCCCTTTTATGACCGCATCATATTCCATTATACGGACACAACACATTTTATTCATCTGTTCTTCTGTTGATAGACATTTGGGTTCTTTCTGCCTTTTGGGCGTCATGAACAGAGCAGCTATGACCCTTGTGTACAAGTTTTAGTTTGAACACCCTTTTTCAATTCTTTTGGGTGTGTGTGTACCTAGGAGTGGAATCTCTGGGTCACGTGGTCAGATCTGTGTTTAACTTATTGAGGAACCATTACGCCATTTTCCACAGTGACTGCACCAGTTTATATTCCCACCTGCAGCGTTTGAGGGCTCTGATTTCTTTGCATCCTTGCCAACACGTGTTATTTTCTTTATGCTTTTCCTAGTGGGCGTGAAGTGGCATCTCGTTGTGGTTTTGTATTTCCCTAATGATGTCGAGCATCTTTTCACAGGCTCATGAGCCATTGCATATCACCTTTGAAGAAATGTCAGTTCAAGCCATTTGTCAATTTTTAAATTGGGTTATTTGTCTTTTTATCGTTGACTTGTAAGAGTCCTTTAAGCTGGCTACTAGACTCTTTTCAGACATGATTTGGAAATATTTTCTCTCACTCTGGGGTGATTGCTTTACTTTCTTGATAGTGTCCTTTAATGCACAAAAGATATAAAATTTGAAAGAAATCCAGTTTGTTTTTTCTTTTTTGTTTGTGCTTTTGGTGTGGATTTTTTTTTATACTCCCTTTATAATATTAAGGGTGTTCCCTTCTATTGTTTGTCTGATGGGTGTTTTTATCATGACACGGTGTTAGATTTTGTCAAATGTTTTTTCTATATGATTTAAGAGGATCAGGAGATTGGGATCTTTTCACCTTCCTTTTCTTAATGTGGTATATTGCACTGATTGATTTTTCCGCTTGCTGACCCACCCTTGCATTCCTGAGATAAATCCTACTCAGTCACAAGTTTAATCATTGTAACATACTGCTGGATTTGGTTTGCGAGTTTTCTGTTGAGAATTTTCCCATTTATATTCATAATGGATATTGGTTTGCAGGGTTTTTGTTTTTTGTTTTTTTAAATGTTTATTTAGTTTTGAGAGACAGAGAGAGACAGAACCCAAGCTGGGGAGGGGCAGAGAGAGAGGGAGACACAGAATCCAAAGCAGGCTCCAGGCTCCGAGCTGTCAGCACAGAGCCCAACGCGGGGCTCAAACCCACAAACCAAGAGATCGTGACCCGAGCCGAAGTCAGATGCTTAACCGACTGAGCCACCCAGGCACCCCTGCAGGGTTTTTTTTTTTTTTTTTTTTAAGTCTGTTTATTTATTTTAGAGAGACAGAGTGTGAGCAGGGGAGGGGCAGAGAGAGAGAGACAGGAGAGAGAGAATCCCAAGCAGACTCTGCATGGGGTCAGCACAGAGCCTGATACAGGGCTTGAACTCATGAAACTGTGAGATTATGACCTGAGCTGAAATCAAAAGTTGGATGCTTAACTGACTGAGTCACACAGGTGCCCCCAGTCTGCGGTTTTCTTGTGATGTTTTTGTCTGGCTTAAGTATCAGGATAATGTTGGCCTTGTAAAATGACACAGAAAGTGTTTTCTCCTTTTCTATTTTTTCGAAGAGTTTGAGAAGTATTGGTGTTAATTCTTCTATAAATATTTTGTAGAATTCAGCAGTGAGGCCATCTTGTCCTGGACTTTCTTTGTTAGAAGGTTTTGTTTTGTTTTAAAATTTTTCAAAGTTCGGGGCGCCTGGGTGGCGCAGTCGGTTAAGCGTCCGACTTCAGCCAGGTCACGATCTCGTGGTCTGGGAGTTCGAGCCCCGCATCGGGCTCTGGGCTGATGGCTCAGAGCCTGGAGCCTGTTTCCGGTTCTGTGTCTCCCTCTCTCTCTGCCCCTCCCCCGTTCATGCTCTGTCTCTCTCTGTCCCCAAAATAAATAAACGTTGAAAAAAAAAATTTAAAATTTTTCAAAGTTTATTTATCTTGAGAAAGAGAGAGCATGAGCTGGGGAGGGGAAGAGAGAGGGAGAGAGAGAATTCCAAGCAGGCTCCACACTTTCAGTGCAGAGCCTGACACAGGGCTCAATCTTACAAACCATGAAATCATGACCTGAGCCGAAACCAAGAGGCAGATGCTTAACCAACTGAGCCACCCAGGTGCCCCATGTTGGAAGGTTTTGGATTATTGATTCAACTTCCTAAATTGTTATATACCACATTAATAGAACCACATGATCTTGTCAATTAATATAGGAAAAGCCTTTGACAAAATCCAATAGTCTCATTATAAAAACACTCAACTCAGATTTTCTATTTCTTTTTGAGGCAGTTTTGGGAGGTTGTATGTTTCTAATAATTTGTCCATTCCATCCATTTATGTATTTCATTGGTGTATAATTATTCATAGTATTCTCTTAAAACACTTTTCTTTTGTAGGGTCAGTAGTAAGATCCCCATTTTCAATTCTGATTTTATTAATGAATTCTCTTTTTTTCCTTAATCTAACTAAAGGTTTGTCAGTTTTATGAACCTTTTCAAATAACCAAATTTGATTTTATTGATTTTCTCTATCGTTCTAGTCACAATTTCATTTATTTTCACTTCTACCATTATATGTTTCCTTCCTCTCCTAACTTTGGACTTAGTTTGTGCTTCTTTTTCTAGTTCCTTAAAGTATAAGCTATTAATTTGAGATCTTTATATATATAGTGTGTATATATATATATATATGTATATATATATATACACACATATATTATAGTTTGTTTTGGTTTGTTTTGGTTTTGTTTTGTTTTTTTTTAGGGGTGCCTGGGTGGCTCAGTCGATCGAGTGTCTGACTTTGACTTTGGCTCAGATCATGATCTCCCTCATTCTCTCTCTCTCTCTCTCTCTCTCTCCCCCCTCCCCTGCCCTCTCTCTCAAAAATAAAAAACAAAATAAAATATATATTTTTTAATTGTTAACATATAAATTTTAAAGTTAATTTATTTTGAGAGAAAGCGGGGAGGAGGGGCAGAGAGGGAGGGAGAGAGAGAATCCCAAGCAGGCTCCACACTGTCAGCACAGAGCCCAATGCAGGGCTCAAACTCATGAACCATGAGATCATGACCAGAGCCGAAATCAAGAGTTGGACGCTTAACCCACTGAACCACTCAGATGCCCCAAGACCTTTCTTTTAAATATAGACATTATAGCGCTAAGTTTCTTTTTCCATTGCATGTCATAAGTTCTGATTGTTTTTGTTCATCTCCCAGTATATTCTTATTTATTTTGTGATTCCTTCTATGACCAAATTGTTGTTTAAAAATGTATTGTTTAGGGGTGCCTGGGTGGCTCAGTCGACTGAGCGTCCAACTCTTGAGTTTGGCTCAGGTCATGACTCCAGGGTCAGGGGATGGTGCCCCATGTGAAGCTCCACACTGAGTGTGGAGTCTGCATGGGATTCTCTCTCTTTCTGCCTCAGTCCCTCTCCCCCGCTCATGCACTCTCTTTCTCTCAAAAGAAACAAGAATGTATTGGGGTGCCTGGGTGGCTCAGTTGGTTAAGCGTGCAACTTCGGCTCAGGTCATGATCTCATGGTTTGTGGGTTCGAGCACTGCATCGGGCTCTGTGCTGACAGCTCGGAGCCTGGAGCCTGCTTCAGATTCTGTGACTCCCTCTCTCTCTGCTCCTCCCCCTCTCATGCTCTGTCTCTTTCTGTCTCAAAAATAAATGTAAACATTAAAAAAAAAAAGAAACAAGAATGTGTTGTTTATAAATAAAATTTAAAAAATATATATTTTTTAAAAAGGGCACCTGGCTGGCTCAGTAGGAAGAGCATGCAACTCTTTATCTTGCAGTCATAAGTTCGAGCCCCATGTTGGGTGTAGAGATTAGTTTAAAAAAATGATAATAAATGAACTTAAAAATATATTTAAAAGAAATATATTGTTTAACTTACATATTTTGTGAATGATCTAGTTTTCCTTCCAGATTTCTTGTTTCATTCTATTGTGGTCAGAGAAGATGACTTAACATATAGTCTGCCCTGGGGTGCCTGGGTGGCTCTGTTGGTTGAGTGTCCAACTTTTAATTTTAGTTCAGGTTGTAGCCTCACAGTTGTGAGATTGAGCCCCTCGTGTAGGGTTCTGCTCGGTGTGGAGCCTGCTTGAGATTCTCTCTCCCTTTCCCTCTGCCCCTCACTTGCTCATGCTTTCTGAAAAAAAAAAAACAAAAACAAAAACAAAAAACAAAAAACATACAGTCTGTCCTGGAGAATGCTGACTTACAGTGTTGTTCACTTCCTTTATTTTTCTGCTGATCTTGTTTAGTTACTTTATTCATTATTAAAATGAGGTATTTAAGTCTCCAAACTATTATTGTTGAACTATTTCTCCATTCAATTCTGTCAACTTTTTCTTCATATGTTTGGGGGCTCTATGAGGTATGTATATAATTATTATATCTTCTCAATGAATTCATCCTTTTAGCAATATATAATACCCCTCTTTGTCTCTTGTAACAATTTTGACTTAAAGTCTACTTTACGCGATATTAATATAACCACTCCAGCTCTCTTTTGGCTATTATTAGCATAGAATATCTTTTTCATTTTTTGAAAATTTAAAAGGTAGAGGGTGGAGTTTTGTTGTTTGTTGTTGTTTTGTTTAAAAATTTTTTTTAATGTTTTATTATTTATTTTTGAGAGAGAGAGACAGAGCATGAGCAGGGGAGGGGCAGAGAGAGAGACACACAGGATCTGAAGGAGGCTCCAGGCTCTGACCTGTCAGCACCAAGCCTGACACAGGGCTTGAACCCCAAACTGTAGGATCATGACCTGAGCCAAAGTTGGACGCTTAATTGACTGACCCACCCAGGCTCCCCTGTTGTTGTTTTTTTAAATACCTTCTGCCAATCTCTGCCTTTTAATTGGAGAGCTTAACCCATTACATACATACATACATTTATTTATTTATTTATTTATTTATTTATTTATTTATTTATTTGAAAGAGAGAGAGAGCAAGGGAGGTATAGAGGGAGATAAAGAGAGAATCTCAAGCAAGCTCCACACTGAGGGCATTGACCTTGGATTATGACTTAAGCTGAAATCAAGAGTCGGATCTTCAACTGACTGAGTCACTCATGCACCCCAAACCCATTACATTTAGAGTAAGGAAGAACTTATTTCTGCCATTTTTTATGTGTTTTCTGAATCCCACATCTTTGTTGTTCTTCAATTTCTCCATTCCTGCCTACTTTTGTGTTTAACTGATTGTAGTGTTCTGCTTTGATTCCTTTCTCATTTCTTTTTCTATCTGTATATTTGTTTACTTGTGCTCTTAGTGGTTACTTGGAGGACTACAATGAAAATCTTAAACTTATAACACCTTAGTTTGAATTAATACCAACTTAGTTTTAAAGTACACAACACATTTGTTCTTATATATTGCCATCCCTGACCCTTTACAGGCCTACTGTAATTGATTCCTCTTTATACATAGTTTTCATGTTAACATAGATTTATAAATATTGTTTTATGCATCTGCCTTTTAAATGACATAGGAAAATGGAGGAGTCACAAACCAAAATAATAATAATAGTGGCTTTTATATTTACCTATGTAGTCATCTTTACTAGTGTTGTTTATTTCTTTGTATAGGCTTCAGGTTACTATCTAGTATCCTTTCATTTTGGTCTGTAGCACTCCCTTTAGCATTTATTTTTTTTAATGTTTATTTATTATTTTTTTTTTTTAATTTTTTTTTCAACGTTTATTTATTTTTGGGACAGAGAGAGACAGAGCATGAACGGGGGAGGTGCAGAGAGAGAGGGAGACACAGAATCGGAAACAGGCTCCAGGCTCCGAGCCATCAGCCTAGAGCCCGACGCGGGGCTCGAACTCACGGACCGCGAGATCGCGACCTGGCTGAAGTCGGACGCTCAACCGACTGCGCCACCCAGGCGCCCCAATGTTTATTTATTTTTGAGAGACAGAGAGACAAAGTGTGAGCAGAGGAGGAGCAGAGTGAGAGGGAGACACAGAATCTGAAGCAGGCTCCATGCCCTGAGCTGTCAGCACAAGGCCCAATGTGAGACTCGAACTCACGAACCATGAGATCTTGACCTGAGTTGAAGTTGGATTGCTTAACCAACTGAGCCACCCAGGTGACTCAGCATTTCTTTTTTTTAAAGATTTTCAAATTATTTTTAAGTAACCTCTATACCCAACATGGGACTCAAACTTACACCACTGAGATCAAGAGTCACATGCTTCACTAACTGAGTAAGCCAGGCTCCCCTCCTTTAGTATTTCTTGTAGAGAAGGTCTACTAGTAACAAACTCCTTCAGCTTTTGTTTCTTTGGGAATGTCTTAATTTCTCCTTCATTCTTGAAGGATAGTTTTCCTAGGTATAGAATTCTTCGTTGACAGTTTTCTTTTCTCAGTACTTTAAATATGTCACTCCACTGCCTGCTGGCCTCCACGGCTTCTGATGAAAAATCTATCGTTACTATTGCTAAAGATCCTTTGTATGTTACAAGTTGCTTCTCTCCCTGTTTTCAAAATTCTTTTCATCCTTGTTTGATTATCCTGTGTCTTGGTGCATACCAATCTGTGTTTATTCTACTTGAGTTCACTGAGTTTCTTAAATATGTAGATTACTGTCTTTTTTTCAGATTTGGTAAGTTTTCAATAATTTTTTCTTCAAATATTCTTCCTGCACCTTTCCTCTCTCTTCTCTCCTTCTGGGACTCCCATGATGTATATGCTAGTCTGCTTCACAGTGTTCCACAGGGTGTTTCTCTGTTCCTTTTTTGTTCATTGTTGTCTCTTTCTGTTTCTCAGATAGGAACACTTTGCCAGACCAATTTCCACGTTTGCTGATTCTTCCATCTGCTCAAGTCTGCTGACCCCTTCTGCAAATTTTTCATTTCAGCTATTGTACTTTTAATCTCTAAAATCTCTATTTTCTTCAACTTTATAATGTCTATTTCTTTATTGATATTCCATATTTGTTAAGACATCATCCTCTTGGTTTTCTTCAGCTTTGTGTGTGTGTGTGTGTGTGTGTGTGTGTGTGTGTGTGGTAGTTTCCTTTAGCTCTTGGAGCATATTTAAGACAGCTGCTTTAAAGTCTGTGTTTTCTCAGGGACAGTTTCTGTTTGTGGTATTTTGATTGTATAATTTTAAAAAATTTAGTTTCCATCCCCATTCCTGGCACAGGGTTCCTAAAACTCTTGTAATGTTCTAATTGATAAGAGCAGTAGGAGCATCTTTTGTTCTAATGAGGTGACTCTGGATAGGCTCCTGGATAGCTCCTGAAAGGGAGCTGGTCACCTGAAAAACCAGGCCATGATTAGAACCTCGGGACAGGGCTGAAAGTGGAGTTAATGATAGATCATGCCCATATGAGGAAGCCTCCCTAAAATCCCAATAGTATGGGGCTCGGAGAGCTTCCAGGCTGGTGAACACATGTAAGTACCAGGATGGAGATGCACCCTAACTCCATAGGGACAGAAGATCCTCTAGAGTTCACTCTATGCATTTCTCCATCTGGCTGTTCATCTGTGTCCCTTATTATATCATTCAATAAACTGGTAAGTACAAGTGTTTCCCTGAGTTCTATGATCTGCTCTAACAAATAATTGAATCCAAGGTAGGGGGGGTCACAAGAACATCTGATTTGTAGCCAAGTTGGACAGAAGTTGTGAATAACCTGGGGACCTGCTATCTCCAGATAGACAGTGTCAGAATGGAGTTAAATTGTGGAACACCCAGGTAGTGTCATGGAATTGCTCGGTGGGAGAATAAACTCAGTACATCTGGTGTCAGAAGTGTTGTCAGTGTGGCCATTGTATGAGAGTAAAGGAGAAACACAGTAAAGGAGTGATATGGATTTCCCCTATTCACTGTTCATTTTTTTGGTCCTGGGAATGGCCCATACTTTCTTGTATGTTTGCATGCTTCTACTTTTTCATTAAAAATCGGATATGTTGGGTGCCTGAGTGGCTCAGTCGGTTAAGCGTCTGACTTTGGCTCAGGTCATGATCTCATGGTTTGTGAGTTCAAGCCCCATGTTGGGCTCTGGGCTGACAGCTCAGAGCCTGGAGCCCGCTTCAGATTCTGTGTCTCCCTCTGTCTGCCCATCCGCTGCTTGCACTCTGTCTCTCGCATTGTCTCAAAAATAAATAAACATTAAAATTTTTTTAAAAAATTGGATATGTTGAGTATTATTTTAAAAAAAAGAAAGAAAAGAAAGAACAAAAGGCTCCCTAGTTCCTTGCAGTTTGGCTCCGTGTTGGGGCATTCCTTCAACAATTAGCCAGGCTGTTTACAACTCTGCCTCAGCCTTCACATCCTGATTATGCAGAGTCTAATGACCAGCCAGCAGTGAAAGCTTATGATCTTCCCAGGTCTTTGCTGAGCATGCATCCTGCCCTGGCCATGCACATGGACTTCTAGGTTGCCCAGTATATGACAGAGTTTTTCAAAGCCCTTTTCCCCAAAGTTTCTCACTTGACAGCTTTTTCTCCCCAGCGTTGTCTTTTATCTCAACAGTTATTTTTTGCCCCGTTGGTGGCTTGTCCATTTGGTTTTCATTCTTTTCCAGTAACATCCTCTATGTAGCCATGGCCATCTTTCCACCCTGAGAGAGTTTTAGTTTTAGATTGGGAAGAACAAAGGCATGTCCCTTGTGTCAGTCCTTCAGGGGACCCACAGGCAAGTCAGAAAAGACCAACGGAATTCCTTCAGATCAAGGTCTCCTGAAATCCTGGACTAGATGTGCACATTGGGAATGCTGGCTGCCTTCAAGACTGTTGCTGTGGTCTTGGATGGGGTAAGGCGAAGTTAGGAGGCCAGAACTGAATCCAAGACTGCTTCAGTGGTCTTTCTCATGGTTAAGCATTTGCTTGGTGACTGTAAACCAGTGACTATCTTCCAGAGTTTTTATAAAGTTGATTCTGACAGTTTTTGCCAGGATTTTCAGTGTTATAGGGAGAGACAGCCCCTGGAGGTCTCTACTCTACCATTTTTCCTGACATCACTCTTAAGAGGTTTTTTTTAATGTCAATTTTTTGTTTGGGCATGATATATAAGTGGTGTTACATATGGAAAATATGAGAAACGTGGTCACTGGGGGTCTTCAGAGAGTTTGAGAAGCACTAATCCCCAGTCTCTTGGTTATTCTAATACTCCATTTCCCCCCACTTTCTTGGGAAAATGGTGAAAACTATATATCAAGGTGACTTTGCATTGTTCTGTCATCCACACAGATGTTGGAATTGAGAGCAATCAATTGAGGAGGAGGATGGACAAAACACAGTTGGAGACTGTGTCCTTCCCATGAACATAAGGAGATGACAAGGGAGTCAGAAGACAAAAGTAGACAAAAGAGCAGTGATGTATAATGGAATGAGCTTTCAAATGAAGGAGGCAAAACACAAAGAACCATATAACATCTCAAATTTAAAATAATTTATATCTACCAGGAACAAAGCCATAATGTGTGTTATTGCCATAATGATTAAATGTGGTTCTTGTGTTTTGGACCAATGAAGAAACACAAGAATAAAATAAGACGAGAGAGAGAGAGAGAGAGAGAGAGAGAATCAATATAATCAATAGAAGCCTGGTCAGAGTATAAAAGATTGGCTGATTAAAAAAGATACATATGTAAGCCAACTGTTCTCCATGAATTAATACGAACAACTTAGAGCATGTTATGAGCAGTGACTCTCATCACAGTAGCTGAAAACAAAATAGCAAATAATAAATAACAAATTGAAATAACTTACAGGATGTAAGTGAAGAACATGATCAAACATAACCAAGGGAGACTTGCTAAATGATGGGGTTCTAACTCAATATTGAACCGGTACCATGTGGTTGGATTATAGCTGTGATGAGACTGATTGCAAACGGATTCTTCCTGGAACATAATGCATTGCTTATAAACTAAATATTTAAGACCTGTTTAAGAAAATGTTTATTTATTTTGAGATACAGCAAGAGCAGGAGAGGGACAGAGAGAAGGGGAGAGAGAGAGTCCCAAGCAGGCTCCACACTGTCAATGCACAGCCTGATGTGGGGCTTGGACTCACGAACTGTGAGATCGTGACCTGAGCTGAAACCAAGTCAGATACTTAACTGACCGAGCCACTGATGTGCCCCAAATATATAATACCTTTTAATTGGGTTACAGGTGTAGTGTAATGAATTACAAGAGGATTCCTTCTGGAAGTTAGTGAGACTGTTGTAAATGTTGTCTAGGCAAGTAACACATTAAATTATGAGTACAGCTATGTACTCTGGCCTTCTCTTCCCTTTCCCTCAACAGCTCATTCTTCCATTCATTCATCAATTTTCCATTTGGGCGTGTCCCTTGAGCACGCAAGAGTGTGTATGATACAGAGAAAAATGAGGAGCCCAGAGATGTATTTGGGAAGGAAAGAAGTGGAATTTGCTTCAAAAAAGTAATATCTACAATAAAGTGTACTAAGGGCTCTCGGGGGTGGGTACAAGCACTAGGGAAGTACAGAGTGGGGGGCACTAACATAGGGAGATGACAGGAGAGCTGTGAGGGTGGTGCTCTGGGCTGAATTGTGTCCTCCCAAAATGTTGGTGCCCTAACTCCCACTGCCTAAGAATGGGATCTTGTTTGGAGACAGGGTCTTTATAGAAGTAATTGAGTTAAAAAAAAAATGATGTCCTTGGGGTGCCTGGGTGGCTCCGTCAGTTGCAGGCCCGACTCCATGCTGGGCATAGAGCCTGCTTGAGATTCTCTCTCTGTCCCTATCCCTGTACCCTTCCCCTCCTCTTTCTCTCTCTCAAAAACAAAAAAAAATCTAAAAAAAAAAAATGAGGTCCTTAAAGAGGGCCTTAATCCAATGACAGTGTCCTTATTAGAAAGGGAAATTTGGACCCAGACGCACACATGCAGGGAGAACACCATGTGAAAGTGAAGGCAGGGATTGGGGTGATGTTTTTAGAGGCCAAGGGAATGCCAGTGATGGCCAGCAGGCCACCAGAAGCCAGGAGAGGGGCATGGACTCAGACCCTCCCTCACAGTCACGGAGGAGCCAACCCTGTTCACACTCTAATCTTGGACTTCCAGCATCCAGAACTGGGAGAAGATTCATTTCTGCTGTTTAAGTGTCCCAGGCTGTGGTGATATGTTATGGCAGCCCTAGCAAACTAATAAAGGGAAGGAGGTAGTATGTTATGTACAAATGCAACAGGTCACATTTCATTACAGACCTAAAGAATAAGTAATAGAAAATCAGGAAGCATCTGGGTGGCTCAGTCGGCTGAGCATCTGACTTTGGCTCAGGTCATGACCTCACTGCTCGTTGAGTTTGAGCCCTGCGTCGGGCTCTGTGCTGACAGCTCACAGCTCAGAGCCTGGAGCCTGCTTCAGATTCTGTCTCTGTCTCTCTGCCCCTCCCCTGCTCACATTCTGTGTGTGTCTCTCTCTCAAATATAAATAAATATTGAAAAAAAAAAAAAAGAAAAAGAAAATCAGATGAGGCAGGGGCTGGGGCAGGGGAGTGTTCTGGGCAGAAGGAACCAGATTTGCACTTATTAATCTGTTTTTAAATTTTCTGTATCTTATGATGTCTTGACATTTTAACAGGCTTGCTGGCCAGCAGAGACTATCCCTCCCAGGCCTTAGCTAGCCAGTTCTTAGAGATAGCAAAGGGCTCCATCAATCAGTATAAACCAACCAATCCCAAGTATATAGACCCAGCCACCTCCATATTGAATGATCACATAGAAGCCAATATTTCCTTGCCCCTAAAATCATCCCAGGGCCAGGTACCAAGCCAACCCTATAGCCCAAAGCCTGCTGGAATGATTCCAACTAGCCAATCCTAAACCACTTACTCTAAATAGAGTGGAAACCCCAGTAAAAGTTCTGACTCAGGCTCTCCCCCTCACCCCTGTCTTCTGCCACCTGACCAAAACCTGGTGCTTCCCCTGTGGCCCTGCATGGTATGTGGTGACCCCCTCTCTGGAACCTGTGAGTAGAAGAGATTTCTTCCTTCCAAGTCTCAGGTTTTGTTTCCTCCTGTCGCTGCATGACTTACACCCAACATTCGTGTTCTTTGGTTTCAAGGACAGGTGCAGGGGTGGGGAGAGAACCGGGGAGAAGGAAAACATAAGGTCTAACTCACCTTGATGAATGACGAAGATACAAAATTAAACACTTGGAGAAGAAATCTTTCTGCCTAGATTCTAATGGCGAAAGGCCAATGAGGAGATGCTATCATCAGGATCAGAATATCTGGCTTGAGGGACATCAGCCAGTGGTGGCAAGAAGGATCAGCCTCCTAGGAGCAAAGACGAAGACATTGTTAGGAACAGTTATTAATACTAGCAAACAGTTGAGAGTTTCCTGTGCCCCAGGCACCTCTTCTATATGATTTGTTAACTCATTTACAACACGACTATGAAGTAGGTATAATTAGCATTTCCATTTTACAGATTAGAAGTTAATTACTTTGCTCATGATCTCACAATTAGTGTCAGGACATATATTCCTCAGCGTTGAACTGTGTGTGCACAGATTTACTGTAAGACTGAAAACGGGGGCTTGCGATGGGGATTTTCTTAGGTGGGCAGGACAGCATATGCAAAGGCTGAAATGAAAGACAGTGAGGGAAGAGAGAGCTCAGAGTGTAGATGATCTTAAAGAGTTGTTGCAGCAAATCCACATCTCTCTCTGGAAAATATCTCAGCTTAGTACAAATAAGGAGGACTACAGAGGTTTTGCTGTTACCAGAGTGGTTTCTCTGATCTCAACGTTGGCCATCAGTGTCTGTGGTGAGATAAAGTCTCCTGGACATAACTGCTTATGGGGTAATAAGGTAATAAATACATTAGAGCTAATAAAAGAATATATTAGTAGTATCACTATTGTGATATTATTGTATACCAGGTATATCTTCTATATAATCTATATGAACTACACATGCTAAGTCATTAATTATATTCAAAAACACTTTGAGGAAGGGAGAATTAGATGTCCCTTTTATAGGTACCAAAAAACTAAAAGGAATTGGCTTAAAAACAAATAAAACCACCAGGCAAATAAATGGGGTGGAGAGTAGTCAGAAAGGGAGTATCATGGGCAATACATCTCCCATCACTGCTGGGAGATCTGAAAATATTCTTCATCTGTGTCCTGTTATAGAAGCTCTGTATGTTAGTATTTAAAATGCAAGAATAAACAAGTTCTTGAAGTCAAATCATTTACTGAAAAAAGCAAGTTTTAGAACAATACATACAACATGTGGTAAGAATCCCAAAACTAAAGTCCAAACTATTATATGCTTTCTATGGGAACATGTCTGTGCATGTAAATGGATAGAAAAAGATTTGGGCAAACAGAAAGTGAAAAGCACTTAATTCTCCAAAGGGGGAAGATGGGACAGAGTCTAGTCAAATGGAACGTGACTCACACGGAATGTTTTATATATATTTTCCCAGACGGGTTTACCTATTCCTTGCGTAATGATATTAATAAACATTTTGTTTTGAGAAGGCATGTGTTTGACTCTAGAAAAGCGCACCCTTAAGGCATTAGTGAGCATAACAGAGAAAATGCTTTGAGGTAGTTATTAAAGATGATAAACAAAAGGGGCACCTTGGTGGCTGAGTGGGCTGGGCGTCCAACTCTTGAGTTTGGCTCAGGTCATGATCTCATGGTTTGTGGGGTCCAGCCCTGAGTCCCAAGTCGAACTCTGTGCTGACAGCACAGAGCCTGCTTGGGATTCTCTCTCCTCCTCTCTCTGCTCCTCCCCCACTCGGGCACTTGCATGCACACTCTCTCAGAATAAACATTAAAAAAAAAAGGTGATGTACAATAAAAAAAATTATTTCTGCACTGTAAAATTTGAGAGGTTGGTTCTAGGATTTCTGGCCAGCAAGTTTGATATGTTTGCTCTGGGAGGAGCTACTTTATACAGCTAGCAGTTATGAGTAGCTACTGAGTAATCTGAAGTTCCTTTTTATAAATATGTCCTTACACTTTCATGTTAAGAACTTATTGGAAGGAGTCATTCCAGACATTAAAATGTTTTAAGTGTTCATCTGAGCAATAAAATTGTTCATTTACACGTTTAATTGCAGGGTCCTCTTTATGAGTTTGCACACAAGTGAGAAAAAATGATGGGTCAGTTAGACAGCAGAATTCTTGCACTATTAGGTGAGGAGAGGAGAGGGATGTTAAGAAGATCTGAGAAAGGTGAGTAGGAAAGAACCAGGTGAAGTGGGGGCTGGGCAGGCAGTGTGGAACACAGGTGGAACAGCACAGGTCCGGCTGAGGGTTTGGAGGCCCAGTGGCTAACTCAGCTCAGAAAAATCTCCCAGAGTAAGCCCGGATAAAAAAAGAAGACCAAAGGAGAGACTACTCCTTGGACTCAGAGTTTCCCTGGTGGGGAGTTTGGTACTGTTAATAACCCTGTTTTACACTCAGGAAAATGAGGTAGGAGGTTAAGTAACTAGGTTAACACATCAGTACAAATCTAGCCTTGCCAGAGATCCCCAAATATTTCCTACTGTAGCCTAATGACTCCCCCAACAGCTCTGAATAAGCTGACTGAGAGACACCATGAAACAAAGTGAAAACAATGAAGAATAGACCTACTTCAAGGCAGAGGGTTCTCAAAGAACCAGAGAAAAAAGTGAGTCACAGACAATATGTAAAGTTGCACCTTGTGAGGCAATAAAAACACAAACCCTAAATAATATGTATTTTCTGTGGGGTTATGTGTATGTACAAATAAGCATAAAAATATAGAGGCATCTGGGTGGCTCAGTGGGTTAAGCCGCGGATTCTTGGTTTCTGTTCGGGTTGTGATCTCACAGTTCCTTGGATTGACCCTCGAGTTGGGCTCTGTGTTAACTGCACAGAGCTTACTTGGGATTCTCTCTCCCTCTCCCTCTGCCCCTCCCCTGCTGGCGTGCACTCTCTCTCAAAATAAACAAATAAACTTAAAAAATATATGTGTATATATACATATAAATATATTTGTACATCCTGGGGCGCCTGGCTTGCTCAACTGTGGAGTATGCAGCTCTGGGTTAGGGGTTGTGAGTTAGTGCCCCGTGTTGGGTGTAGCGATTACTTAAACATAAAAAAATCTTGGAATATCTACATACTGGAGTTACATAGACAGTATGTAAGCAAATATATTTATTGGGATTTGTGTGTATATAAATACAATCATATACCCGTTTTATATGTATAAAATTATCTATATTTTATGCATTTACATACATGCATATGTATCTATGTGTACACACACACACCCACGCATATATCCTTACATTATTACCTGGCGTTTATGTTTTACTGTCTTACAATATGGCATTTTACGTACTGATCCCCAACTTGTTTATATATGTGCGTTTGCTAATGAAATAAAAATCAGGACGCTCAATTTATAAATTGCTTACTTCAGGGGAGGGGAGAAAAACCGAGACTGGGTGTAATGGCCAGCTGGAACTCTAGACCTTCTCGAGGACCGCCAAGAGTGGCGGCCGGGAGCTCAGGTTGGGGACCCCCGGCGGTGGCAGGAACCCAGAGTCCATGCCCCTTGGGCCTCAACGCGAGACCAGCCCACCAGAGCGCCTGCGCGTGGGTTGCCCCTCTGCAGAACTAGCCCATCCTTATCTCCCAGGAGAGGCGAAGGGCGGAGTCTGCGGAAGGGCCCGCCCCCGCCAGCGGCGCGCGTGAGGCCGGGCGGGTCTTCCGCCTTACGTGGGGCTACTTCCGGATCCGGTGGCGAAAGGCGCGAGGTCCGAGTGAGGCGGCGCTGTGCTGGCGGGCTGGCGGGCTGGCGGGCTGGCTCTGGGCGGGCGGTGGTAGGAAGTAGCTCCCGGCCCCGGGGGAAAGGGCTGGGACCCCAGGCGTGTTGGCTAGGGGTCAAGTTGGCTATTCTTGTAGAGGGAACGGCTTGTGGACCAAGAGCAGGGTGTTGGAAGATGTGTGTGCAGCACACCTCAGTTAACCGTTGAACAGAAGCTGTAACCGTCAGAAAATCTTCTCACCTTAAAGCAGGAGAGTAAAGGATGTCAGAGGCAGACACTCCCAACAGGCTCAGAGTTACTCTGATTTGGAAGATGATACTTAGCGCACGGCAGCTAGAATCCAGTCTCCCAGGAGCCAAGACTAAAGGAGCAGACCTAATCAAAGAAAATAACGCTACTGGGTGATAAAGAGTTGGCCGAAAATATGTCAGTGGGTTTAGTTCTCACCGCGATCCCAGAAAGTTAGGTGGTAGCAGAATCTTCTTGACAAAGGAACTGGGGCACAGGTTAAATACTGTGTTTAAAATCACAGCTGGTAGCGGCAGAAGTCCCTGTAAACGTTGAAATGGATACAGATGTTGTTTTTCAAGTTGTCTGTATTATGGACATATTGGAGAGGCCTAATTCCCCTTCAGCTTGGGGGATGGCTCAATTAACCACGGACTATCCAGTTATGGAATACTGTTGTCCTAACGTGGGAAGTTCCCCCAGGACATATTTTGGAATGGAGAACAAAATGCACGTTGCAGAACAATATGTATTTCGTCATTGTTTTAGGCAAAACCAGTCCCTCAAAACAGTGCTGCTTTAGTGTGGTAGACATCAATGGTAAGTGAATAGAAGAAAAACTGAATAAGCTATACTAAACTGATACAGTGACCAGGGGAGGGAAGGGGGCAGGGATTTATGGGAGTTATGGTAAAAAAGAAGTTTATTCTCTCTCCTGGTTTTTGGACAGGGATGTAGTCAGAAAAACATGTATATTTTCCTTATATAATAGTTTTAAAGTGACTAAAAATTACTGTTTTTTAAATTTATTTATTTAGAAAGAGAGAGTGGGGGGAGAGGGGCAGAGGGAGAAAGAGAATCCCAAGCAGGCCCCACGCTCAGCGCAGAGCCAGACATGGGGCTCGACCCCATGACCCTAGGACCATGACCTGAGCTGATATCAAGAGTTGGGCGCTCAACCACCACTAAAAATTACGTTTTTTATCCTTTGAGCGCCCAGTCCATTATACATGGCATTTGAATAATTTGGGAGATAAAATGCACCATTAAAGGGTGAAGAATTGGGGGTTATGAGAATATGAATATAAAAATATTCTTGGGGAATCCCCAAAAAGGACATTGAAAGACATTTGAAACAGTGCAGTATTTCATTGTTTAGTCTCAAGGAGCTTACAAAACTTTATACCTGTTCTAGGTCGACATTACGTAGCTTATTGGATGGAAACCAAAAGCTGTTAATATCTGCTTTTTCAAATATGCATCCTGATATTTTTAGTTGAAATATATTTTAAAAGTTTATTTATTTGTTTTGAGAGAGAGAGAGGGTGCCATGAGGCTCTGCACTGTCATCCTGGAGCCCAATGTGGGGCTCGAACTCATGAACTGCAAGATCATGACCTGAGCTAAGTCATTGCTTAACAAGCTAAGCCACCTAGGCACCCTTCAGTTGAAATATTTTATAGCAGAACTTTATAAAATGGGGATTTTTTACTTACAAAGTTATTCATTTTAATATTATGAATGATGTGCTAAAATCTTATACATAACAGTTTCAGAAACCTTCTTTAAAAATTGTTAAAAAGAAAAAACCCATCTCTTGCACATTGCCCTGGGGCTGAGGCCCCCAAACCAAAAGACATAAGTCCCAGGATTGAAATGGGGTTTTCAATGGGAAATGGGATCCACTCTAATTGGCAATAGCCACTTGAAGTTGCCATTGAAAATATACCAGTTGACGTGAGGAATGTAAGAACCAATTTTGATTTGAAGATCCCTAGGTTACTCACTTTATTTGGGAAAGTAAAGAAGAAAGTAGAAATAGATGTAGTCACCTGAAAAGTCCCCTTTTCTTTGGGACTTCTGTCAAGTGGTTGGAAAGATCCCAGTAAGTTAGAGTTCTAATCCTGATGACGTCACAACCGTTGCTTGGTAGCAAACCAGCTCAACAATTTTTTTAAGATTTTATTTTTAAGTAATCTCTATACCCAACATGGGACTCAAACTCACAACCCTAAGATCAAGAGTCACATGTTCTATGACCGAGCCAGTCAGGCACCCCAGATAAACAGAATTTTCAAGAGGTGTTAGTTTAGGGCATTCCTCACCCTGATAAGATGCTAGAAGTCTAGTTTAGCATATGTATTCGTTGTTGCTGTGTAACAAATTATCCCCATGAAAACATACATTTTTCCCCACCATTTCTGAGGGTCAGGAATCTGAGAGCAGTGTAGTTTGGTAGTTCTGGCTCAGTCCTTTTTTGGGTCGCAGACAAGCAGTTGTCCTGGGCAGTAGTCATCTGCCATCTCAAGATGGCAGCATCCCAAGGCATCTGGCTTGCTCAGGTGGTGGAGCGTGCAACTCTTGATCTCGGGGTTGTGAGTTCGAATTCCATGTTGGGTATGGAGATTACTTAAAAATAAAGTCTTTAAGGGGCGCCTGGGTGGCTCAGTCAGTTAAGCATCTGACTCTTGATTTCAGCTTAGGTCATGATCTCACGGTTCGTGGGTGCGAGCCTTGCATCAGGCTCCTGTGGAGCCTTCTTGGGATCCTCTCCCTCTCTCTGTGAGCCTCCCCCTCTTTGGCCCCTCTACCCTCTCAAAATAAATAAGCAAAGTTTTTTTAAAAGTCTAGAAAAAAAAAAAAAAAGATGGCAGGGGCGCCTGGGTGGTTCAGTCGGTTAGGCGTCCAACTTTGGCTCAGGTCATGATCTCAAGTTTGTGGGTTCGAGCCCCGTGTTGGGCTCTGTGCTGTCAGTTCAGAGCCTGGAGCCTGCTTCAGATTCTGTGTCTCCCTCTCTGTCCTTCCCCCACTCACACTGTCTCTGTCTCTCAAAAAATGAATAAACGTTAAAAAATTAAAAAAAAAAAAAAAAAAAAAACAACGATGGCAGTATCCCATCTATTGGGGATGAAGAATCTGCTCCAAGTGCACTTCTGTGTTGCTGGAAGGCCTCAGTTCCTCATCAGTTGGGCCTCAGTATTATGGCTGGTCACAACATGCCAGCCTGTTTCCCCCAAGTGAGAGATGAAGGAGAGAGAGCAAGATGGAAGCCACAGTGTCTTTTAAGCTAATGAAGTTTCATATCAGCTATTCTCTGTGTGCTAGTGATCCTACAGACCGACCTTAGTACAATGTGAGAGGGAACTTGAAAAGAGTATGAAGACCAGGCAGCAGAGATCATTGGACGCCATCTTGAAGGGCAACTTCTATGGTGTGGGGCCGTTTTCCAAACTCTCACTCCCATTGATAATTACCAGATACCTACAGGGTGCCTAAAGCTATAATAGAAATAAAGGAATTAGAAACAATGTAGGAATTGGGAGAATACAACACTGGTACAATTTCCTTACCATCGGATGAATGAGTCCTCAGGGAAGAAGATAAAACGTATACGACCACAGTTTTACACAGCATACTAAACTCAGTATTAGTTACCTTGTATAATATTCTGAAATCTCTCTTTGTTGATCCATCCAGCTGGTTTTAATTACCCACTATATAAATGAGATATTTCTACGTTTTCCATCTTATTACTCCCAAACATGTATGGAAATGCCATTAAATTTTTACTATTGAGGTTTATAGTACCTGTGTTGGGTGACCATAATATGTAACATGATGATTAATAAAGGTAGTAGTGGAGGTTCCTCTGATGATCCTGATCCTCCTCCAATTGAGAGAACTGACTTTGAAGTTCATGTGGATATTGATGGGAAAGCTTCATTCACATTAGGGAGCTTGACACTGGGATTGGTAGAGGAGAGACTGGGTTGGCAATGTGTGCACACACCTACATACACAAGTGGACGAATACACACAGACACACACCTACACTACCCAAAAGAGGAAGTTCTACTCTGGAATGTCAACTGTTTTGTTCCATGGTTTCTGGAATTGTTTTTGTAGTTTGGATTAAATTGAAAGATGCACGTGACTCTAGTAGCAAAAAGCACTGATAGTCCATGGCATGACGTGGCAACAGAGATACACACAATATTGCCTTGCATTCTTGTAATCAACTTTGAGAAAACCCATCCTTGCCATGAAGAAGTTTCCATCTCTTTAGAGAGTTTGTCTTTGCTTCACTGTGAGGGAAAAGCCATAATGCACCTGCAGTATAGGTGGAGAAGGTGGATGAAGGGGCCAACTATGCAGCCAATGGCCAACAATTGTTAAGTCACTGAGATTTCTGTCCTCCTTCTTGTGTGACTCCATCACTGCTCTAGAGGCTGTAACCTCAAGAACAATTTCCACCTATGCTCTGGCACTCTCTCATGAATGCTTAAGTCATGGGTCTTACATTTCTGTTCATTCACCAGTGTCATCCCATAGTCTACTGTGAGAGTGGTCCAAGCAGAGACTGGCAAGGAAGGCTGGAGTAACTCTTGAAAGGCCTTGTAAGCCCTGCAGAGGAGTCTGAATTTTGTTCTAAATGCATTGGAAGGGCTGACCCATCATAAGACCCAACTGGCTCTCCTGCTTTCATCTTCAGTTAACTACTTTCATTTTGAGAAATATCTTTTGGCCTGGTACTGGGCCTTAGTAGAGACTGAATGCTTAGGTATGGGCCGTCACATTACCATGTAACCTAAGCTGCTTTTCATGAAATGGGTGTTACCTGACCCACTAAGCCACAAAGTTGGGTGTGTGCAGAAGCACTCCATCATCAAATGGAAGATCATGCCCAAGTAGGCCCTGAATGTACAGATTCCATGAAGAAATGGCTCGAATGCCCATGGCTTCCGCTTTTGCTATAATACCTTCTCTCTGCAAGCCTGCATGTATGGCTTCATGGGGGGAGTTCTCTATGACCAGAGCTTATACAGAGAGAGGGAAGACTTGGCTTTTGTTTATAGATGGTTCTGCACAATAGGAAAAGTGGACAGCTGCAGCACCTTGAATCTAGTTGAATCATAGTAACAGTTTTATAATATTCATTTGCATATGTAATATGTTTATTTCCCTATTGATGTAATAAATAAGGGAGTCCAAAAGGAATCCAGCCCCAGAGGAATCTCTTTTTGGGGTGACAAAAAGTGTTCTAAAATCAGATAGCGTTGGGGCACCTGGGTGGCTCAGTCCATTGAGAGTCTTACTCTTGATTTAGGCTCAGGCCATGATTTCACGGTTTGTGAGATTGAGCCCTGTGTATGGCTGTGTGCTGACAGCACAGGGCATTCTTGGGATTCTCCCTCTCCCTCTCTCCCTCTGCCCCTCCCCTGCTGGTGCTCTCTCTCTCTCTCAAAATAAATAAATAAATAAACAAACATTAAAAAAAATATCAGATAGGGGCGCCTGGGTGGCTCAGTCGGTTACAAGTCCGACTTCAGCTCAGGTCATGATCTTATAGCTCATGAGTTCGAGCCCCACATCGGGCTCTGTGCTGACAGTTCAGAGCCTGGAGCCTGCTTCCGATTCTGTGTCTCCCTCTCTCTGACCCTTTCATGCTTGTGCTCTGTCTCTCTCTCTCAAAAATAAATAAACATTAAAAAACATTTAAAAAATATATCAGATAGTGGTGATGGTGGCCCAACTCTGCGTATCTAAAAACCAGTAATTTGTACATTTGAAAATAATTTTAGAATGAGTTTTATGGTGTATAAATCATCTCAATAAAGCTGTCATAAAAACATAGATAGCAATGAAAGATGACGTGGGAAAAAAATCCTGGCCCCAGATACAGCAGGTTGTGTGGCCTTAGGTGAGGTATTTATTTGAAAAGCTCTCTTTGCCTCTATGTTTGCAACTATAAAATAGGATAATTACAGCACTTAGCTTGTAAATTTGTAATGAGGATTGAGTGAGTTAATATTTGTGAAAGCACAGAACAGGGTGAAGGAATGGAATTGACACAGTGCTCAGTAAACATTGCAATTATTATTATTATTTTAATGTTCATCTATTTTTGAGAGGGAGAGAGACAGAGGATGAGTGGGCAAGGAGTAGAGAGAGAGGGAGACACAGAATCTGAAGCAGACTCCAGGGTCTGAGCTGTCAGCACAGACCCCTACGCGGGGCTCGAACTCATGAACCATAAGATCATGACCTGCGCCGAAGTTGAATGCTTAACCGACTGAACCACCTAAGCGCCCCTGCAATTATTATTTTGTTACTACCATCAAAAAACCTCTGCGACCTATGCTGTGTTGTTTTCAATGCTCATGAGAAGACATGTAGACATACACATATATACGTATCCTTGGGCACATCTGGAAGTGTCTAAAGAAAACCTCAATGGAGATTAAATTACTGGATCTTGGGTATGCGTCATTTGACTTTACTCAATATCACTAAATAGCTCTTTAGTGATGTATGATAGCTCCTTTTCCTCCACATCCCCAACCACACTTGGTATGAAAGACTAATTTTGCAAAAATGATACTTTGAAATGATATTTCATTGTTTAATTTGCCTTTACCTGCCCCTGGTGAAAGTTGTGTGTCTTTTTCTATGTTTATTGGCAATTTGGGTTCCTGTCCAGTTAATTGCATATTTAATATTGCATGTTCATATGCTATATCATGTTTCTATTTTTTAATTTATAGGCAGCCCAGATATATTCTGAACACGGAATAAAGGTTGACCCTCATGTTTTAGATATGGACAAATGGGTGGATTGTGTGCTACCTAAATGAATGAAGAGAGGTAGTGGGAAACAAATTTTAGGAGAAATATCAAGAGTTTGCTTTCAGAATTTGAGATGCTTTTGAGTCATCCAAGAGAAAAAGTCTGTGCTGCAGAGATACATTTGGGAGTTGTCAGCCCACAGATAGTATGCAAAGTGATAGCAATGCATGTGGTTATCTCCTGAGAGAATGTGGGGTGACATGACAAGAGCAGAATTATGCTTTTGGAGGGGGAGAGTCCAGGAACTGATACTGAGATCGAGGGCTAGTAAGATAGAGAAAAACTCGAATTTTTCTAGAAAAACTAGATATCAAGGAAGATAAGAGAGGAATGTGCTCCTGCCTAACCCCCCATTTTTGTAATGGCTGCATC
Organism: Leopardus geoffroyi; assembly: GCF_018350155.1. Lineage (NCBI taxonomy): Eukaryota > Metazoa > Chordata > Mammalia > Carnivora > Felidae > Leopardus > Leopardus geoffroyi. The sequence goes on from NC_059340.1 coordinate 5,089,887, forward strand.
AGGTTTCATTGCAAGGGTATACCACAACTGCTCTTCTTCTTGGAATTTGGATTTATTCCAGTGCTTTTCTATTATAAACCACACTTTGATGAACACTCTTATAGATTTATCTTTTTTCACCACTCTGATTATTTCCTTTGTATATACTCCTGCATGTAGGTTTAAGAGTATGCCTATTTAAAACTTTTCACTGTAAGTTGAACATGGTCTTCTAGAAATGTTGCTTTCATTTATATTCCTACCTGAATGGGTTTGCTGTTTTCTCCATTCTGGTGGTGGTGGAAAGTGGCAAGAACTCATTATTGCATACCAACTTTTTGATTGGTTGTAAAGTGTGCCATTGTAAGTGACTCAGTCAATTACACTGTCTTCTAGTCTATAACTAGTGTTGCGATTATTAAAGTTTAGCTGGATCATTTTGCTCATTTTTAACCTGTTCCTTAGAATAAATTTCTGAAAGCAGAATTGGTGAGTCTAAAGTATTTGTATTTTTAAATTTGTGGATACATGTAGATAAATCAACAGGGCATGGAAAGAGGCATCCCTAATCTTTGGTGGGAGTTATTTGGAGAACCATATCCAAATTGCTTCTATCAGGTTGAATGCATCCTGTATCTGTATGACTTTGTAAGAAAACTGTGCTCAAAATTCTTAAGCAATACCACTTTTACACATTGCACTGGGGTTGAGACTCAAAATCTGAAAGGCGTTTTATTCCAACTGCATAATCTGATCTGAGAGCCAAAACCAAAAATTATTTCCAGCAGCATTGTGTTGGCAACCAAGTCATCAGAGACATCTCCAGAGGGCAGAGGATTTTTGAAGCTAAAAGCTTCAAATCACAGTCAATGCAGTGTGGCCATGGGATCACTTGGAAAAGGCAGCCTCAGGTTTGAAAGTATTTCCGTTGAAAGTTCAGTCTCAAAAGCAGCGAAATTTTTGCTAGGTTGGATTCAGTTTGGCATTTCCCTTTTTTGTTGTTGGTCTAACGGTTGACCAAAATAGGTTCAGTTCTTGTTGAGATAGGTCTTGTAGATGCTTTTGATTTTTTTTTTTAAACACATGACAAATAGTATTGCATCCGCATTAAGTATGTATTTGGATTAGAATCTGCAGACACAGGATTCTTACACTAGCATCCGAGTCTTGGCGTGAGATGTCAACACCCTGACTTGTGTGCGGGTACTAAGGTCTCCAGGGCGGCGGGGAACACAGGTAGAGGACCCCCGGCGTAGCGAGAATCCAGCGCCCACATCCTACAGACCTCCGCGCGAGGACCAGCCCACTAGAGCGCCTGCGCCGGACCAGCCCATCCTTTCCCCCAGGAAAAGGGGAAGGGCGGAGCCTGAGGTAGGGCCCGCCCGCGCTGGCGGCGCGCGGGAGGCCGGGGCGGGTCTTCCGTCTTGCGAGGGGCTACTTCCGGATCCGGTGGCGGGGGCTGGTGCGGAGCGAGGCGGTGTGGTGCTAGCTGGCTGGCGGGCGGGCTGGGCAGCTGCCCGCGCGCTGCGGGCGATGCTGGGAGGCGGCTCCGGGGCCCGGGAGCGCGAGGCGGAGGGCGACGGGGCGGAGGCTGTTCCTGCGCCGCCTGCCATTGAGTTCCCGGCCGACGGCTCGGACCCCAAGTATGATGGTGAGAGACCCGGAATGCTGCGGCGGCCCTCTTCTTGCACCCATCCACCTTCATTCCCGAGCGGGCAGGGCTGCTGCGAGCAGCCCCGAGCTTCGCCGCAGCCCTGGGGCGAATTCGGCTGGACCCCGGCCCAGCGACGGGGGGCGGCGGGCGGGCGGCATGGGTAAGGTAAACATTTATTGAAACGAGCGTCCGCGACCCACTGGTTTGTTTACGTTTCTGTTCCGTGGTTTCCTCTTTGCGGACTCGAAGTCCTTGGTCAGGCTTCGCTCAGGCTGCTTTCCAGCTCTCGAGCCCTGTGGTTTGGTCAGACGTTGAGAGTGAGCTTTGTAAACTACTAGACGGAGATTTTGCGGAACTTACACGCTTAACAGTTTGGGTTAAGCGTTTTAATTTGTAGTTTCTTACTGATAGGGGAGCTGAAGACTTATAGTGGGGCCGTATGGAAATCACCCTTTTCTGTTTAAAGAAAAACAATGCCTCAAGGTTTTTGGGGGGTGAAGGACCTTTGGTTACTAGGAGATACAGGGTTAAGCCAGGCAAGTTCTGTTATAGTGAGAGGTACTTAAAACATTGACTCTAACCACTTCAAAGTATCCACTATTTTATTGAAAGTTCTTAGGGTCTTTAATTACTACCAGTTGTTTTGGCAGTTTTTAAAATTAAATTGTGCTATCAGGAATGAATACATTGATTCAGGGAGGTTTTTAGTTTACGGTAGTTAGGATGATTACAGGGAATACATGCTCAGTTTAAGCATGAAGCAAGTATTAACATGTTGCAGTGGATTTGAAGGTGCAAGTCAAGTTGAAAAGATTCATTTGTTTCTAAAGTCCTTCGAACTTCACCCAAATACTGTCTATAATTCTTGACCCTAATGGGAGACAAAAGCAGACTGCGGTGGTAATTTTAGTAGGTCCTTGACAGAATAGTTTTAAGAGAACTATTTTTTAATGAACCGATTTTTTCACATGAAACCTGGCCTACTAAGGCAGCACAATATTAGGGGAAGTGTTATGTCAGAGGAAAAGTCCCAGCTGTAAACATGCAAGTCTGTGTTATCTGTAACATTGTGATAAGGTTTTCTGCAAAGGAGAGATTATTTTTGAAGGGAGTGATCTTAGATAAGCTTTGGAAAACTTCTACTAGGTTACTAACAGTACTGTTGTGTTTACATATTGCCTTTTCTTCCAAAGAGGCCCAGAATATCCAGACATCATTTATCATTTTACGTGAAAAGTAAGGTCTATGGAAAATAGTTTCATTTTTTAGTAGACTTAGAAACAGAACTGTTACAGAATTTCTTGAAGGTCATCTATATGATGTGAGGTGGTCACTCTGCCAGTTGATGGTAGAGTCAGAAAATTCAGAACCTAGATGTAACTCTATAACCCGTGTTCTTCAGCCGTCTGTTATGTGGGGACCAACTTTGATCAGTTACTGCATGCCCCCCCCCTCCCCTGCCCCAGCATGCCCTAGAAGGAGAGCAACAGTAAGCCCATTGTCAGACTCACTGGTTTTCTTCTTTCATCTGACACAAGTTTTCCAGAATTTTTGGCTCAGATTAATCCTCCAGGTTCCTCCTTCATTTAATAATGGACCATTTATTAAGATCATACTTGTCTGAGGAGCCTGAAGTAGGTGATCCTTTTTTCTGTTTGTCTACTCACCTCCTACTTGGCAGAATTCTAGAACTCTAATTCACCTAGGAGCTCATACTATTTCTTATTCTTTTTTATAAGAGGACCCGACCTCATCTTTCCTATTACCCACTTAGATCTTCCTCTTCTACTTAACCAGGATTGAAGCGGGAAGCATTCAGCGTCAGCCTTCATTGCCTTTCAGTTTTACTCCTTCCTGCGTCTGAGTATTTGTCCGCTGGTCTTTTTTATAGTTGCTATTTTCTTGATTTAGTTCATTTGACTCTACTGATCAGTCATTTTTTTTGTTTTGCTTTTTTCTTTTTTTTTTTCAACTTTTTTTTTATTTATTTTTGGGACAGAGAGAGACAGGGCATGAACGGGGGAGGGGCAGAGAGAGAGGGAGACACAGAATTGGAAACAGGCTCCAGGCTCTGAGCCATCAGCCCAGAGCCCGACGCGGGGCTCGAACTCATGGACCGCGAGATCGTGACCTGGCTGAAGTGGGACGCTTAACCGACTGCGCCACCCAGGCGCCCCTGTTTTGCTTTTTTCTTATTAAAAAGTAGAACTTGGGGCACCTGGGTGGCTCCGTTGGTTGAGCGTCTGACTTTGGCTCAGGTCGTGATCTTGTGGTTCATGAGTTTGAGCCCCGCGTAGGGGTCTGTGCTGACAGCTCAGAGCTTGGATCCTGCTTTGGATTCTGTGTCTACTCCCTCTCTGCCCCTCCCCCGCTCACATTCTCTCTCTGTCTCTCAAAAATGAATAAATGTTAAAAAAAAAAAAAAAAGTAGAATTTAATTATTGTAGAAAATAGGAAAGTATGAGTATAGAGAAGCAGAAAACTCTCCTAACCATCATTTCACCATTGTTGACAATTTGGTATATTAAAAAAAATTTTTTTTTTCACATTACAGTGTGTTTTAAAATTATAGAAAAACCTAAAGAAGAAAATTTAAAAACCACAATCTGATCACCCAGAGACTACTGTTTACATTTTGGCAAAGCTAGAGACAATTTATTCGATGACTTACATTTAAAACTATTGTTGGTCGGCACCTGGGTGGCTCAGTTGGTTTATTGTCCGACTCCTGATTTCGGCTCAGGTCATGATCTCAAGGTTCGTGGGATTGAGCCCTGTCAGGCTCTGCGCTGAGCACGGAGCCTACCTAAGATTTCTCTCCCTCTGCCCCTCTCTTGTGTGCATGCGCTGTCTCTCTCTCTCTCAAAAATTATTGTCAAAGATCTGGGGCGCCTGGGTGGCGCAGTCGGTTAAGCGTCCGACTTCAGCCAGGTCACGATCTCGCGGTCTCGCGGTCCGTGAGTTCGAGCCCCGCGTCGGGCTCTGGGCTGATGGCTCAGAGCCTGGAGCCTGTTTCCGATTCTGTGTCTCCCTCTCTCTCTGCCCCTCCCCCGTTCATGCTCTGTCTCTCTCTGTCCCAAAAATAAATAAACGTTGAAAAAAAAAAATTAAAAAAAATTATTGTCAAAGATCTCATGAACGGGTTAAAGATTTCTGAGTTTGTCCAAATAGATAAACATTTAGAGAAATAATTCAAAAAAATTTAAGGAAATCAAGGAAAAAGGAGAAAGTCATCTGTACTCTCATCCCAGAGAACTCACTGCTAACAATTTAGTGTGTTCGTTTGCAAATATTAATGAGGGCTGCTGTAAGCCAGGTGGATTCCTAGATACTAAGATCCTAGATACTAAGGATCAAACAGGCAGACTAAAACAGCGTGTTCACTGTAATTTCATTTCTTGTACAAATTCTATTGATGTATGGTTGAAAACAGAAGGGGCAGAGATTTTGTCTGTTTTGTTCTTTCTGTTGTATATATATATTTATATAGCTATGAAATAAATGCATTTTTATTTTTTTTAATTTTTAATGTTTATTTCTGAGAGACAGAGCATGACTGGGGAGGGGCAGAGAGAGAGGGACACACAGAATCCAAAGTGGGCTCCAGGCTCTGAGCTGTCAGCACAGAGCCCGATGTGAGGCTCGAACTCACAAACTGTGAGATCGTGACCTGAGCCGAAGTCTGTCGCTCAACCGACTGAGCCACCCAGGCGCCCCGAAATAAATGCATTTTTAAATTATGATCATAGTACGGTAAACCTTTTACATTCTGCTTTTTATCTTTTTTTTTTTTTTTTTTTTAATGCTTATTTCTTAGAGCAGGGAAAGGGCAGAGAGTGGGAGGGAGAGAATCCCAAGCAGGCTCCTTGCTGTCAGCACGGAGCCCGACTCTGGGTGCGATCTCACCAACCGTGACATCATGACCTGAGCCGAAATCAAGAGTCAGACGCTTAATCGACTGACCCACCCAGGCGCCCGCAAAAGTCTTTATTGATACCTGATTATTTCCTTAGACTACATGTACAGAAGTAGGATTTGTTGGGTTAAAGAAATAGGTTAAAAAAAAAAAGTTTTGATACATTTTGATAAAATGATGACCAGAGAGGTTGTGTTGGTTCCTATGGAGCTATCTTGTCTCATCTTCATTAGTATTAGTGTTTTATAGCTTGCTCCTTTGACTGGATAATGGACTAATCATGATTATCTTTTTATACACCATCGTTTCCAACAGCTGCATAATATTGTTATATATATATAACTTACCTAGCAAGTTTTCAGTATTCTAAGCAGTGGTATGCTAAACATCTTGTATATTTGTTGTGCCTTGTTTACTTATTTTTTTGGTAGATATTTCCAAAAACTAGAAGCGCGAGGCCAAATGTTTGCACATTTTGAGTTCTGTATTTATTGCTAGAAGTTGCAAGCACTTTTACCCCTTTGTGATTGAAAGTGTTTGCTTCTCTGTAACCATAACAATACCATGCTTTAAGTTTTTTTTAATGTTTATTTTTGAGAGAGAGAGCGAGCGAGCGAGGGAGCACAAGTGGGGGAGGGACAGAGAGAGAGTGAGACACAGAATCTGAAGCAGGCTTCCAGGTCTGAGCTGTCAGCACAGAGCCTGATGCAGGGCTCGAACTCACCAACTGCGAGATCATGACCTGAGCCGAAGTTGGACGCTTAACCGACTGAGCCGCCCAGGCGCCTCTTCAGACTTTGAAAATAGTTACCAATCTGAGGGCAAATTCTGGTACCATAGTCATTTTAATATGTATGTCATTAGTTACTAGTTAGCTTAAACCTATTTGAATTTTATCCGTGCTTCATTTTCTTACTAGCTTATAAGAGCTTTATATAAATTTATTATCTTTTCTTTTTCTTGTCATCTATAGTACAGATCTGTGTATTGTATCTGAATGGGTGATTCAAGTTTTAACTTTAAGATGTCTTTACATAGAGAAGTTTTTACATGGGCACATTTTTCATTCTTTCCCCGCCCCCATACTTGGTTAAGTTTTCTTTTAAAACAAATAGCACGTCTGTCTATGCCGCAGGTGTTCTTTTGGTCTCCTTACAAGTCAGAGAGGAGATTGGTGATGAAGTCTGGACTTGGAAACTGACTTCTCGAGGACCTTAATAGATTATAGAGGAGGGTGGAATAGAATATTTGAAATGGGGAGGATTTTTAGCAGGTGTAGGATGTATGGTCTCTTTCTGCAGGGCATTTCCAATTGAATGGGTCCACAGCTCTTGAGGGTTTGAGAGGTCTCATCTTTTCTCTAACGGCCCCTCTTAGAGTTTTCACTCCCATTAACGCCTCCATCCTCCTTTTCCTGGTGTTGTATAGTTGGTCAGTCCATTTCTTTCCTGACATTTCTGGGACCTGTTCTTTCCTCCATGTTTTTTCTTTCATTTACTCCTTTACTGGGCTCTTGACTGTTGCACACCCCTTCCTGTCTACATATTGCGTGTTTCCAGAGCAGTTTCCTCAAACATTTTTCCTTCTGACTGCTTTTGGCCTGTCCAGTAACATATCAAATAAAGAGTAAGTGAGAACTTACAACCCTCAACTTCAAGTGCCAACTCGTTCATCTGCTTGGTCTTGTGTAGTGGAAAGAGGATGGGCTTTGGGCCCCTGGGTGGCTCAGTTGGTTGAGCGTCCGACTCTTGGTTTCAGCTCAAGGTCATGATCTCACAGTTGGTGAATTCGAGCTCCGTGTTGGGCTCTGCGCTGAGACCATGGAGCCTGCTTGGGATTTTCTCTCTCTTTCTCTCTCTCTCTCTCTCTCTCTCGCTCTCTCTCTCTCTCTCTCTGCCCCTCACCTTCTCACTCGCTATCTCTCAAAATAAATGAACTTTAAAAAAAAAGGGAAAGAGGATGGGCTTGGGAGTTATTCTGACCTGTCTGCTTATAAGTTCCTTAATCTCTGAGATCTGTAAAGTGAGAACGGTAACACTTCCCTCCCACTGTTTTGTGAGGATTGAATGAGCTTGTGCACATGAAACACCTGGTGTAGACGTAGTGCATGCCCCAGGTGGTTTCCGTCCTTTCTCCCTTGCCCTCTTTCTGCTGCCAAACTCCCTTCTTTATGCCTAGGCCTCGGCTGTCCTCTCGAAGGAAAGAAGCCATCTCGTTCCCTCTTGTTTGCTTGAGTGTTGAGTTATTCACCTACCTGGTTCTGCCTTTGCACACCTCATTACTACCAAACTCCCCACGCCCCGCCCCCCACCCCCAACCCCCCAATGGCATCCTTCTGCTAGTCTTCCAACTTCCAGAATTCAACTCCAAACTCAGTTCCGGTAAGTCTGTCTTGATTAACCCCACTGGGCATAACTATTGTTTTGTGTTTTATTTCCTTAAATGTAAATAGTTTGTGTTGCATTAATTAGATTCTGCTGTTTTGTCATTATGAGATATGTGTACTGTTAACATTTTTTCCTCTTTTAATTTTTAGAATCTGATGTCCCAGCAGAACTCCAAGTGTTAAAAGGACCCCTACAACAGCCGACTTTCCCTTTTGCGGTTGCAAACCAACTGTTGCTTGTTTCTTTGCTGGAACACTTGAGCCATGTGCATGAACCAGACCCTCTTCGTTCAAGACAGGTGTTTAAATGTTAGTAAATCTTGCTAAATAAGCCTTGCAGAAATACTATGTTGTTTGATGTTGTGGGTCTGAGAAGCAGCTGGTATATAAACATTTGAAATAGGTATTAATAGTTTCTATTTCTTGAATGTATTTTATATTCTTCTTTGGGTAATTGCTAATGAATATTGTCATTGAGGAGCCCAAAAGATTAATAACCATATGATCGTGTGTATTTAAACAAATGAAAGATAGTTTTTTTGTTTCTATAACATGTTCCTTCATATAATTTTTGAAGATCTGTCATGGTTTGGTTGGTGAGCAGGTAAACGAAAATCACAGCTACTCATTCTGACGTAGTTCTTTAATCCTTATTTTTTTATTTTTTTTTTTCAACGTTTATTTATTTTTGGGACAGAGAGAGACAGAGCGTGAACGGGGGAGGGGCAGAGAGAGAGGGAGACACAGAATCGGAAACAGGCTCCAGGCTGTGAGCCATCAGCCCAGAGCCTGACGCGGGGCTCGAACTCCCGGATCGCGAGATCGTGACCTGGCTGAAGTCGGACGCTTAACCGACTGTGCCACCCAGGCGCCCCTCATTCTGACGTAGTTCTTAACCAGAGCCCTGGAAGAGCTGCATGCTGTGTTGTTGAACAGGAAACTGTTTTCCTCTAGGTGCTGGATACTTCTGACACCCAGTGTGTGGGTATTTTCCCGTGCTGACCAGTTCTCTGAAACCAGCTGGGTGTCCTACAATTCAATTCAGTTCTGATACTACTTGAAGTTATTGTCAGTTCCCGCAGGTTAAGGTCTCAGTCCCAGACTGCCTTCATTTCGGATGCCAGTTGGCAAGTAGTGGGCCCCCAGTGTCCTCAGGTTACCCGTACTTGTGTCCAACTTGGCTATAAATTGTTCACTATAAAGGGTCGACCTCTCAGGTTTGATAATTTGCTATAATGGCTCACAGTAGTCGGGGAGACACTTCTGCTTACTGGTTTATTATACAGTAGAGGGTATGATAACAATACAGGTGAACAGCCAGATGAAGAGGCACATAGGATGAGGACCAGTAGGATCCAGCGTATGGGAGCTTCTTTCTCCATGGAGATGGGGTGCATCACTCTGCTGGTAGGTGGATGTGTTCACCCAGAAGCTCCCTGGATCCTGTACCTGAGGGGTTTTTATGGAGGCTTCATCATGATGGCATGATCAGTGAACTCAGTCTCCTGCTCTTCTCTCCCTGGAGAATGGAGCTGAAAGTTCCAAGCTTCTAATCATGGCTTGGTCTTTGTGGTGACCATTCCCCATTGGAAGCTGTCTGGGGGACCCTCAGTCGTCTCATCAGCGTAACAAAGACACTCATCACTCTGGAGTTTCCAAGGGTGTTAGAAGCTCTTGTGTCAGGAACTGAGGTCGAAGACCAAATATTAGAACAAAAGATGCTCCTCGCCCCCTCAGCACTTGGCAAATCACAAGAATTTTAGGAGCTGTGTGAATTTTAGGAGATAAGACCAAGCATGTTTCTTATTATACCACAGTGGTTGAAATGTTTATTTTTATTGCTGCCATAGGTTATATGTATGAGAAACTTGAGCCCCCCCCAAAAAAAAAAAAAAATAAAAATAAAAAAAGGAACTTGAGCTCAGAAGTGAGCAGAATTACGGGTTATGATGTTTCTGGTCCAGCTCACTGAGAGCATTGTGGCCTCTTTAATAGCTCCAACCAGCCACAGATTCTGAGGATCTTTTCTACCGAAAAAGTCTAAGTCTTGTTTAGTGTTAGGAATCCTCAGACTTACAGATACCTTTATGCCGTCTTAGAACGGAATGTTCTTAGTTAAAGGCAGATTATTATTTTGATGAGCTCGGTGGGACATGAAAAATGTACGCATGTACACTTATTTTTTTGAATGAGTGGTGGGGAGGTGGGTTGTACAAAAGCACGTGTTCTGTAGGCTCCGGAACATTGGTAGCTGGGGATTATTGTATTGAGCTCATTGAATAGAAAAGCAGGTTATAACCACCTTTAAGTAGTAATATTCTTCCTAATTAAAGCAAATCTGAATCTTGCTGATTTTAAGATATTTTTGAATTCCTTTTTAGGTGACTGAACTTTTATTTTTATTTATTATTTATTTATATATTTTTTAAATGTTTATTTTTGAGACAGAGACAGAGCATGAGTGGGGGAGGGGTAGAGAGAGAGAGAGAGAGAGAGAGAGGGAGACACAGGATCCGAAGCAGGCTCCAGGCTCCGAGCCGTCAGCACAGAGCCTGATGTGGGGCTTGAACTCACAAACCGTGAGATCATGACCTGAGCCGAAGTCGGACACTTAACCGACTGAGCCACCCAGGCACCCTCACTTCCCCTGGTGACTGAACTTTTAAATAAAATATATTTAAAATGTTTTTGATGTTATTCAGTTAGTTAATAATCTAATGAAATTACCCATATAGAAAGAATATTCTCTATGGGGTGTGTGTGTGTGTGTGTGTGTTTATGAAAAAATAAAAGCCAAGCACTTCTGTAGAAACTTCTTTTTCTGAGGAGCCTGGTATTGTGACTTCAGACTTGACTTTCCCCCTGGTATTTGGTCTTGATGCCCATGTGCTCTTTGTGGGTTAGAGAGGGTCCATAATTGAGAACAGCTTTTGTTCTAATAACGTTTTCACTTTGCCTCTGTTCGGACCTCATTGCCTGTCAGCAAAAGGAGATGTGATGTATTTGAATGTCAGAAGACTAGTAAATTTACATTTTTTTCTTGCCTTTTTAAAAACAGCTTAGTACTTTACCAACCATCCAGGCATGGTAAACAAGAAAGTGCTCAGTATCTAATAAGCAAATGTAGATGTGTTCCTGATCGATGAGTGACGGTTGTTCCTTCTCTATTAGAGGCTCAATATCCAAATTGTAATGTGTATAAAGATAACTTTTTTCTTACAGAGGGTTTTTTTTTTTTTTTTAATAGAGGCTCCTTAAAATTGTCATCTTATTGATGGCCTTTCTAATAATAGTTTTCCATGTTCTTTGTAGTGCTTTGTCAGACCTTTATCAAAATGGGACTGCTGTCTTCTTTTACCTGTAGTGATGAGTTTAGCTCACTGAGACTACATCACAACAGAGCTATTACCCATTTGATGAGGTCCGCCAAAGAGAGAGTTCGTCAGGTAAGCGCTGAAACACACTTCATATATGACAAAAACATTTTAATTTCAAGAGAACTGTATTGTAAAGCATTATGAAGTCCTGATTATAATATGGGTTTATGAAAACGTTAACCTTAATTTATCCAACAAATATTTATTGAGTGACTACTATGTGTTAGGCTGGGATTCAGGCAGCAAACCAAATAGACAAAAACACCTGCCCTCATGGAGCTTACGTTCTTTTTTTTCTTTTGAGATTATGTTCTGATGAGGGGCAGTCAGCAACAGCAACATAAAAATGTATAAAAGTAAATAGGGTATTACATGGTGGTAAGTGTTAAGGAGAAACAAAGCAGTGAAAGGGCTTAGAAAATGTGAGTTATATACAGAGTGGCCAGTTATTTAGGTGAGGAGCCCAAGTTGAGTATGAGCCGTGCACCTGTCTGGGGGAAGAGTGTCCAGGCAGAGAAACAGTGATTCCCGAGGTGGCAGTGCGCTTGGCTCACTGGCAGCCATGTGGCTGGAGTATAGGCAAGGGGAGAGTATGGAAGAGGTGGGGAAAGAGGGCAGCAAGAGGGACAGATGGGGTAGGATCTTGAGACCGTTTTAACATCTTTGGTTTTTTACTCCGAGTAAAATGGGAAGCATTACAGGATTTTGAGCCAAGGAGTGACATGATCTGATTTTCGTTTTAATGGACGCCCCCCTGCCCCCAACTGCCGTGTTGAGAATAAATGGAGGGAGGCAAGGGTAGAAGCAGGGAGGCAGGTGGTCATACAGGGACAGGAAGTGATGGTGGCTTGGAATGGGTGGTCGCAGTGGAGATGTGAGAAGTGGTCTGTTTCTGCATGTGTTTTGAAGGCAAAGCTAGAGTTATTTGCTGATAGAACTCCTTGGTCAGTTCTCAACTTTGGCAGTGGATGGCAAGAATATAGCTTTTTAAGTAGTGATCTTTTGGTTAAGAGAGAAGTGTTTTCAACCGTAAACCCCTAGGTGATATTGAAAACGCCAGAGTGTTTTTCTTTCTTGGAATGTCGTTTGAGCATTTGAGACTGTTAATGTGACATGAATCTCACATGAATTTTGTGAGATTCCTCATTCCATGAACTTTTCAAAATGCTTTTAAAAGCAATTTTCTAATTTTAGGATCCTCGTGAGGATAATTCTCATATCCAGAAGATCAGGTATGCGTTAAATACTTCTGTGATTGTGCAAAGAGTAAGCTCTCCAAAAGAAATTAAGAACTTATCCTGAATTAATCAGAAATTAGTTTGGGGATTAAAAATAATGTAGTTCGGGTAATTTATGAAAATTAAAATCTTTGTTCTGAGAAAATAGTTACTGCTCCAAGATTTGTATTACTTCTCATTCCCACTCCCTCTTTTGTCCCCCCTCCACTCCTTTTTCTGTGTGGATTCCATAAGCCCCACCCTTTATTGAGGGCACTGACACCCGGTCTCTGTCAGCAGAACAACGTTGAATTTTGGTTGTATGTAGGAATGCTAGTTTAAAATCTGTAATTGGTCTCATTAAGAAATTTAAATAGGTTTGTTACTGAGCTCAGCTAATCAACTGCTGCTTGTTAGTTATCCTTAGGATTCCTGCTTTAAAACATTGATAATTTCTAATTGGAATGCTAATTACTGGTAACATACTTGATTACTTGATTAATGATCCCTTTCCTGTCTTTATTTTTTCCCCACTCGCTGTCTGTATTACATGTTGATTTGCTTAGCAAATATTTTCTTCCTAGAGAATGAAAAGTGTCATTTTGGCTCATCTTTTCAAATCGTCAGAATTTAGTGATAAGTAAGGTTTGGTAGGTTAATAATACAATGAACGTGAAATATCCTAGATGCTTGAATCTCTCGTGTTTTGATATTGATTGGTTGTTTGTATTTTGCTTTTAGATCAAGGGAAGTGGCCTTCGAAGCACAGACTTCACGTTACCTAAATGAATTTGAAGAGCTTGCTGTCTTAGGAAAAGGTGGATACGGAAGAGTGTACAAGGTTGCTTCCCACATCCTTGTTCTGACCTCCTACTCTGAATAAGTGCATTTTGAGAAGTTGTTCTCGTGATTATTATTTATTATTATTATTTTTTTTATTTAAAAAAAAATTTTTTTTTTTTTCAAAAAAAAAATTTTTTTTTTCCAACGTTTATTTATTTTGGGGACAGAGAGAGACAGAGCATGAACGGGGGAGGGGCAGAGAGAGAGGGAGACACAGAATCGGAAACAGGCTCCAGGCTCTGAGCCATCAGCCCAGAGCCCGACGCGGGGCTCGAACTCACGGACCGCGAGATCGTGACCTGGCTGAAGTCGGATGCTTAACCGACTGCGCCACCCAGGCGCCCCTCGTGATTATTATTTAAAGCGCTCAAAGGAAATTCCTAGAAATCATGTAGGCTTACTCTTCGTTGAGATCTGTCATTTACGGGGAAGTCAGCAGGTTTTAACCTTTTCCTAACCATACTGGTGGTTTAGGCAGATTCCGGAAACTATATTAATTTTCTTGAAAACGTATCACTGAAGAAAGTTGTGGTATTGTATTTTGGGCCTTACATAGTTTTTTTTGCTAACATTCCCATTTTTCAGACCCAGAGTCTCTAGGAGTTGGAGTCTCACTGCAGTTTGGAAGCTTCTAGTCTGGCTGGCTATGGCCGACTTCCCTGAACTCTTTACTATTAAAGAGGAGGCTTGTCTTTCGCTTAATTTTATCTTTTTAGCTAGTTTGGATCCTGAGCTCAGGTTAAAATAACTTTCTCTGTTGGAATTTAATGGCACAATGTACTTTCTCTTTCTCTCTACTTTTTAGGTCAGGAATAAATTAGATGGTCAGTATTATGCAATTAAAAAAATCCTGATTAATGGTGCAACTAAAACAGATTGTATGAAGGTATGGTTTTTTAAGTGTATTTGTTTTGAATAGTTGAGTGTTTAAGTCCTTTTGAAAGAGTTATGTGTGTGTGTGTATTTGGCAAATAGTAGATGATATGGGGGCTTTTGGGGGGGAGGGGTTTAAGTTATTTAAATTCCAGTTAACATACAGTGTTATATTAGTACCATATAGTGGTTCCACAGTCCCATACATCACCTGGTGCTCATTAGGCTCTGATACTTATTTTTTATTTAAAAATTTTTTTTAAATTAATACTAGGTGTTGTGGATTGCCGAATTTACTGAGTGGGTTACAGTAAAACAAACATCAAAACTAAATTTTTATTTGATTTAATTTTCTTTTAAGTTTATTTTGAGAGAGAGAGAGAGAGAGAAAGTGCGAGTGAGGGAAGGGCAGAGAGAGTGGGGGGGGGGGGAGAGAGAGAGAGAGAGAGAGAGAGAGAGAGAGAGAGAGAGAGAGAATCCCAAGCAGGCTCTGCACTGTCAGTGCAGAGCCCAGTGCAGGGCTCGATCTTACCAACTGTGAGACCATGACCTGAGCCCAAACTAAGAGTCAGACTCTCAACCGACTGAGCCACCCAGGCGTCCCTGACATCATTTTTTATAGACGCTCCTGATTGACCACATTTCAGGAGCGTTGCTGGGGAAATTAATTTTTAAAGTAAATCATTCATATACAGTATAGCTTGTTATGAAAATATGAGTTCAGTTCAGGTTCTGGTCTTCCCCCCGACATGTTGTATGATCCTGGGCAAATGACATAGTCCTCTAAGCCACTTCTGTCTCCTGTCCTTGACGTAGCGACTGCAATGGTTTTATTTACCTTCAGGGACTGGATTTACTCATAGTATATGTGCTGCCGAAGCAAGCACTGGACTTACTGGTAGTAGTAAAATGAGAGAATGAATATAAATGGGCTCTGTAAAGTATGAAGCACTCGGTACCTGTACGTTATTTTGTCGCTGTAACAATTCCATTTGTCTCAATAATACTACGGTTATCTTAACGTAGTTTAGATTTCCTGTTCAGATGGATTTTGGTTGTTTTGCTCTGAAACAAGTGGTATTTTGGTACGATGGACGTTAGTCAGCTGTCCGTGAAAGCCAGATCTAAGTGTGTTTCCTCTGTAGGTACTGCGGGAAGTGAAGGTCCTGGCCGGCCTTCAGCATCCTAGTATAGTGGGCTACCACACTGCTTGGATAGAACATGTTCACGTGGCCCAAACACAAGGTAAGCAGGTACACACGATGTAGCTGAAGGGTTGGCAAACTTCGGCCCGTGGGCCAGACCTGGCCCACCCCCATTTTTGTGCATCCCCTGAGCGGAGGGTGTTTTCTTACATTTTTGAATAGTTCAAAAGCGATCAAAAGACGACTATTTTGTGAAAGTTACCTGAAATTCAGATTTCACGTCAATGAGCAAGGTTTGCTAGGTCACCGGCTCATTCATTTGTGTATTGTCTGTGGCTCCTTCTGCACCACAACAGCAGAGCCCAGTAGTTGGGGCCGAGTCCCGGAAGACCCACAGAACCTACAGCAGTAACTCTCGGGTCTCCTGCAGGATTTTGCTCCCCGCTACCCTTTTTGGGCATGGTCGAATAGCTCTGTTTCTACAATTCCTAAAATGAGCCAGGCATTTGAATACGCTTATTATATTTTGCCAGAAGGTATTGACATTTTTAGACTTGTGGTCCCATTTGCTGTTATTTATTAAAAAACTTTTTTTTGTAATGTTTATTTGTTTTTGAGAGAGAGGGAGAGAGAGGGCAAGCAGGGGAGGGGCAGAGAGAGAGGGAGACACAGTATCTCAAGCAGGCTCCAGGGTCTGAGCTGTCAACACGGAGCTCTACCTGGGGCTCGAACTCACGAGCTGTGAGATCATGATCTGAGCCGAAGTTGGACACTCAACCGACTAAGCCACCCAGGTGCCCCTCATTTGGTGTTATTTTAGCTCTGCCTTTGACTATGACTTAGAAAGCTAGGCTGCTTGAAGATATGTTTTTGTTTTTGTCTGACAGATAGAATTTCTATTCAGTTGCCATCTCTGGAAGTGATCTCCGACGTGGACGACGACAGGTGTGTGCACTGGTGTTTAGTTTGGCAGGTTAAGGTATAACCTGCCCTGGGTCGTCTTTGTCTTTTTCCTCATTTTCATTACAAAATATTAAATTGTTTCCTCCTCTCAGCCATTTCTTGTCAGTGTTTTCAGTAAATGTTGCTCCTAGAGAGATTTGATGCCATTTGCCTCAGGAGTTTACCCGTCAAGATTCTGAGGGCTCGAGGGGACAGCTGAGTTACTCTTTATCTTTTTTTTACGTTGGTTTTTAGCTTTACTGTTTTTTTTTCCTTCCAGAAATCAATATGTTAAAACTGATGAAAGTAACAGCTCCTCCATTATCTTCGCCGAGCTCACCTCAGAGAAAGAAAAGTCCTTAGAAGAATCTGGCATTGAAAATCAGAATAACAGATTGGTGAATTACACCACCAATGCAGTTACAAGAGACGCCAGTGAATCTGAATCAGTTTCCAGTTTACTCCAGGGAAATGGTTTGGCCGATTTGCCTTCCAGATCGATCGTCGAACATCAGCTGCCACTTAGGCATCATTCCGACTTAGAAGAGAATTTCACAACCACTGAGGAATCTTCGGAAAACTTAAGTTTGTTGGGGCAGACGGAGGTAGGTAACTTTCCCAGAACCTACCGATGATTTGATGCTCACCCATAGCAATTGTGTCAAGGACCGTGACTAGCTGTGGCCTCTCCCTGCCCCCGCTGACTGCTCACCTTGCCCTCCCCCGTCTCCCCTCTCGCTCTTCATCTGCTTTGGTCAGCCTCTCCCCTCCACGTTCCCCCGCCTGTGGCCCTTGTGTTGGGTCTTCCCTCCTTTGCTTAGTTAGCTCCTACCACTCCTTTTCTGGCCTTCTCTAGATCTTCTCATTTGTGCCCCCTGGAGCTGGAAGCATCATTCACACTTTTTATGTTGTGTGTTAGCATCATGCTGTACACATATGTTTATGCATAAAGGTTTTCTGTATTTTGGAACGTGACTTTAGGAGAGAGGAGAGGAGAGATCCCCACGTCCATTTTCAGGACACTCATTAGGGTCACACTTACATGTCGGTGAGACTCCTGCATACTCTCCCTGGTGTTGAGAATTCGTGTTTAAAAAAAAAAAAACAGGGGCACCTGGGTGGCGCAGTCGGTTAAGCGTCCGACTTCAGCCAGGTCACGATCTCGCGGTCCGTGAGTTCGAGCCCCGTCGGGCTCTGGGCTGATGGCTCAGAGCCTGGAGCCTGTTTCCGATTCTGTGTCTCCCTCTCTCTCTGCCCCTCCCCCGTTCATGCTCTGTCTCTCTCTGTCCCAAAAATAAATAAACGTTGAAAAAAAAAAAAAAACAAATCTTAAACATTAACAGAATCTATATACAGTCCGCATGCTGGGATTACAGAGCTGTATGCCATCTGTATGTATGCAGAATTAATTCTCGTTGTCCAGGACCATGTGACTCTGTGCATGTGCTTTTCACGAAACACAAAACTTTGAGCAGAGTCCTCCAAATCCAAAGGAGTTGCGTGTGAAGGACTGTTCATCAAAACCATTTCATTTCCCTGTATTACATTTGGGGGATTTTCCTCGGCACCTAAATGGGCTCTAGCAAGCTTAATTTTTGCTTACCTTTTCCTTGAACGAGTTATTTATGGACCCGGTGAAGCCACCACAGTGCATATACCTTGAGGTATACAGAGAGTAGAATACCACACAGCCATTCTTTGACATGGTGTCTTAGCTTTGGAAACTGTTTGTGTTGTGAGCAGACCACATAACCTCAGCCCCCGTGCCTCCGTGTCCCATTCAGGAGCTGCTCCCATTCTCCTACCGAGCCTACCCCTGCCCCCTTGGGTTATGACACACCGTTTTTGGTATTCCTTTATTTCTCTGTCTCCTTCACTAGACCCTGGGGCTTCTTGGGTAGACACGTGCTTGTCGTCTCTTTCCTGAGCACTTAGCCCCCGTGCTTGGCCTAGAGTAGGCAGGTGAGTATCTGTTGACTGAGTGATAGGAGCAAATCGTGCACAGGTGGGAGCCAGCTGTGTCGCCCCCCAGGTGCAGTACCACCTGATGCTGCACATCCAGATGCAGCTGTGCCAGCTCTCGCTGTGGGACTGGATAGTCGAGAGAAACCAGCGGGGCCGGGAGTACGTGGACGAATCTGCATGTGAGTACCGTATGTATCTGGAAACATTGGGCTGGGAAATCAAGACATGGGCGGTCTTCCACTGTAGGAACTACCTCCGTGTGCTTTAGGGGAACTACCTCCAGGTGCTTTAGGGGAAAAACATCACCTTTTTAACATAAAGAAACAATGGTGCTTCTTTCAACATTTTTTAAGAATGGAGGTCTATAAAAAGAGAGACGTGGTTTGTTGATACCTAAGCAGTAATACGCTAGAATTCAGGTTAATGCTTTTGGGCAAAAAAGGTCTTTTAGAATTTTTGCAAGGAAATTTAAATATTTGTGTTATTTTTTGGAACATGACACTGTGATACTCTTGCAAAATTACACCCTTAAAGAAATCGTTACAGAAGGGTAGGGGGCGAAAAGTTTGTCTCTCTGAAGATCCAGACCCCCTTCCTTCCTCTGTAGTTAGATATCCTCTAGAAATACTCCGTCAGGTTAGTAATTTCTAAAATTACCATCACATTGGTTCTCAACTTGTGCCGCACGTTAGAATCACCTAGGGAGCTTTCAAAAAGGTGTCGTTGATGAGAAAGAATAACTTTAAGGTGGAGTAAGCCGACCAACATGACTGGCTGGCGTTCAAGGTCAGCATCTGCAGTGAAAACTCCTACTCATAGTGTGTGGCCCTTGAGAAGGGGTGATGAGAGGGGCATTGTGTGTCTGGAGTCTTTCTCCCCAAAACCCATAATGCCATCTAGTTGTAAGAAAACATCAGACAGATCTCTGTCTGATCATGTTCTACGAAGTGTCTGACCAGTACTTCTCAGAACTGTTGTGGTCGTCATAAATAGGAAAAGTCTAAGGAACTGTCACAGACCCGAGGAGCCTCGTGAGACATGACAACTAAATGTAATATGGTGTCCTGGATGGAGTCCTAGAACAGAGAAGGGACATTCAGTAAGAACTAAGGAAGTCTGAATAGTTTGTGGGCTTGTATCAGTATTTGTGCATTATTGTGACAAATGTACCATACTAATGTAGGTGTTATTAAAGGGAAACTGGGTGTGGGGTAAGTGGGAGCCATACTATCATCTCCATTTCTCTGTAGATCTAACATTGTTTTAACAAGTAAAGTCTGTTTTTTTAAGAAGGCTGTTGTCTGAGACCACACAGTAATTTTTACATAATTGGTATTGGGATAGGGTTTGGCCTTTGGTATTTATTTGAAAATTCTCTTGTCGATTCTAATGTGTATTCTGTTACCAAAATTGGGGTCACAAGAGACTGGGTTTTAAGTAAAGCCTCAGCTAAATACTGAGTATTAATCATTTGCTGTTCACTCCTGATGACACTGTCACCCTTACTTGGTCTAAAATATGGTCATTTAACCCACCCAGAATCTTAGATTAGCTTCCAGTGAAGGCAGAAACATAATGCCTCCCTCACACATTTCCTCGACGTTCGCCGCTTCTTTGGTTTACCATGTAATCAGAACCTGGCACCCTTTTCTCAGTTCAGTCGTGGCAAGGAGTATGCAGGGTGTTTTCAGTGCCCTGTTGGGTTGTATCCGTTGCTGCACAGGCATCGTAGTGCCATACGCAGATGTTTCTACAAGAAGAATGGCTTATTAAAGTCTGTATGGAGTTGTTGATCTTTCAACTTCCGTTTGGAAAATAAGTAATGCGTCCCTCATGATGTATGGGATGTCTCCGATTTACACCATCCAGGACAGTAAGCCACCATCCAGGACAATGAAAACAGGGCAAGACCGTGTATGGTATAGCTAGCTAGCACGACACATATTTTTCTTCTAAAAATACTTTAAAATACAAAGGTTTTACTTTGTAGTACTCCGGCACCGTGTGCGTTCCTTCCTGTCACGTGTAGTTTTACAGGAGTCATTCCCAACAGTCCAGAAGCGATAGACCCCGGTTTGTATCCTGCCTCTAGCACTCACTGGCCACAAGGCTTGGGTCAAGTCAGGGGGGCTGTTCTCTGCCTGTTTCCTCCCCTGTGAAATGTGGATCGGCCCATGGGATCGGGTTTGAGGAGTGAAGCAGTCGGTGTGAAGGGTGCGGTGCTGAGGGAACGGAAAGTGTTCTCCCTGGATCGGGCCCGTGTGCGGCACCGAACCCTCTAGCTGGGGCCCGAGATGGGCACCTCGTACCGACAGACCCAAGGAAGGTAGTTGTTCCGAAAGGCTGTGAAAGCCCCAAAGCCCTCCTTCATCCCTGCGGACAGGAGGTCGTGGCCTCGGTGTGAGGGGCGCTGGTAGTAGAGGTGCTTGTGAGTGGTACCCTTGTGTACACACCCACGCACACAGTTTTCTGTCTTCTCAAGCACTGGGCTAAGGACTTGAGCTTCCTGAGGTGCATGCCAGCTGGTGCAAAAGGGGAGCGTGGGGTAGGTGAGCTGCGTAACGACGTAGGCTCATCCAGGAGAAGGGAGCCTGTCTCGTGTTGTGCTTGAAAGTAAGCAATTTGTTTAAGGTTTACAGTGGCTGACAAGAGAAAAGCTATTAAGTTCTCGTTATGATATTCACTGAAATAGCTTAGCTGGAAAACTCCAGGATTTTTGTCTTTATCATTTTCTGTTTTAGTCCTACAGAACTTTCCCGCCCTCTGAAGTTAGGTGTTATATCATCATGGTAATAGATGAATTAAATTATTTACTTTTCCCTATACTTCATTTTTCATTTGTTAGTCAATTTTGGAAACTGCAGCATTGCAAACGTCCACATAATGGAAGCTCACTCCTCAAGCTAGCCTAATGTATCTGTTTTTTATTCCATTATTTGTAACAGTGTCTCTAATCCGCAGTGGGTTTAGGACACCAAATTTGTTAGCTGTGAGGGATGTCAGGGGTCGAAGAAGATTTAAACCTAATTTAATCTAGCCGCCTGATGCCTGAAGAATGGTTTGCAAGGTAATTAATACAAGGGCTCTTGAGTGAGATTAGTGACACCAATTCTATTCACTAGGGTGCTGGTTTGTGGTGGTGTCTGAGCCACCTGAGGAGCCCTTCTTGTCTAATTTCTAACCATTTTGGAATGTTGATTTTGTTGAAAATCTGTACGATGTTAATGTGTTTAATGTGTTTAGAACTATGTAACATTGAGATGTTAATGTAATGAGTAAAAAGACAATTAGAGAAATAAAACTTCCTCTTTTACTTGAAGGTCCCTATGTTATGGCCAGTGTTGCAACAAAAATTTTTCAAGAAGTGGTGGAAGGCGTGTTTTACATACACAACATGGGAATTGTACACAGAGATCTGAAGGTAAGTGGAGAGGCTGAGTCGTTGAAAGCAGCAGTAATTTCGTATCAGGGAGGACGTGGCATTGGTTCTTTGAATTAGATGGAATTATGTATCCTCTTTCATTTATCTAGAGGATTATCATTATTTTTATGTAAATCATCATCCTATAGGTCCCGAACTTTAGATTGAATTTAAAGGCAGTGATCTTTGGGCATTCGAAAATTCTCCCTGGAGGATTAGTACTGGTTTTCCAGGTAGTAAGTGTGCGGGGTACTAATATAATTGAGGACATTAAATGTATTTAATGCGGACAAAAATCCTCATAGATTATTGCAGCCTTAGAGGTAAAATCTGTTCCTATAATTGTGTATCTTCAAGGGAATTTAATATGGCCAATTTTTTTCTGCTGTTTAAAAAATCTATGCTTCTCCTGATTTTTAATCAGAACAGGCTATCAAGACAGAACACGTTTACCTCTTTGGCAGAAGAGTTTTAAGTGGCTTATTTTTGAACAAAAAGTTAAATTGTGGAAAATGTATTTAAAAGAGTATTTGGGAACAAAAAAGTTAATGTGCAGATCATTTTATTTTTTGAAAAAAGTTTAGGAACCAAATGGTTTGTACATCCGGGATGTGCCAGCTGATGGGTTCAGTGTTACCTGGGTATGTGTCTTAGCCAGAAACCGCGCGGTGAGTTACTGAAATTCCATGGCCTGTGCCACTTGGGGGTGCTATTTCAGGAGGTAAGCTAAGTCATGAAAGCCATATACAGAATGCCACATCTTCGCGGGGAGAAGTCGCTTCAAGTGCCCTTTGTACTTCTCACCATAAATATTCCTGAGGTTCCTTTTGCAGATGTCCTGTAGGGATAAGGGTCTTTGAGATAGCTTTATGAGGGTTTCCCTTAAGAGGTGGAATTCTGGCAGCATGATTCCCGCAGGTAGAATTCCGTGGTTATTGGTCAGTCTCAAAGGATAAGAGCGATGAAGTAGCCTGGCCAGAAGCTCCGTGTCCCTTATGTTGGAACCTCGCTGAAGGTACATGTAGATGGGAGACTCCCCGTTTCTTGTTAATAGGTTGACATTTGCTTCAAATTCGAGCAAGAGATTGATAATTGCCTCTCTGCCTCCAAAACATGCCTCATGGATAGCCGTTTGACCTTCATGGTCCCGGGCATTCACTTGGGCTCCGTGAATTAGCAGCAAACGGATGCAGTTCACGCCTGCGGCCAGCGTTCGGCCTGCTTTGCTCGACGCTGTGCACACCGCCAGCTTAAGGGCCGTGTTCCCAGTGGAGGAGATGACGCAGTTAACATCTGCTCCGCAGGCAATTAGTGTTTCCATCATCTCCTTGTTGAGCATGTCTGCAGCCGTGTGAAGGGGCGTCATGCTGGATTCATTAACGGCATTGATGTGGGCACCATTTTGGGCTAAAATGGAGAGCACTGGATAGGTCCCGTAGGTTATGGCCAGGTGGAGGGGGGAGTGTTTGTTGCTGTTGTCTACCCGAGCGTTGACTTGGGCTCCGTGTTCGCACAAAATGCGGAGACATGTTACGGCATTGTTCTGAATGTCTGTCAGGATCCTTCGTATTCTGTTCCCCGGTTTTGTCCATGTGGTAGAAATGATCGGCCAGTGCAGCAGCATCAGGTGAAGTGTGGTCAGGCCTCTTGTGTCCCTGAAATAGTTATTCATCACAGATTATACTGTACCCACGAATGTCTGCGCTATATCCACAAGTATCTACACTGTATCCACGAATATCTATGCTGTATCAACGAATGTCTGCGCTATATCCATGAATACCTACATTGTATCTACACGAAGAATTAGTGCTCAAGAAGGGAATGTCTATTTGAAGTAATTCTCCTCGGGGCGCCTGGGTGGCGCAGTCGGTTAAGCATCCAACTTCAGCCAGGTCACCATCTCGTGGTCCGTGAGTTCGAGCCCCGCGTCGGGCTCTGGGCTGATGGCTCAGAGCCTGGAGCCTGTTTCCGATTCTGTGTCTCCCTCTCTCTCTGCCCCTCCCCCGTTCATGCTCTGTCTCTCTCTGTCCCAAAAATAAATAAACGTTGAAAAAAAAAAAAATTAAAAAAAAAAAATTGAAGTAATTCTCCTCAACTACTTGGAAGAAGTGTTTGGAAATCTGCATGGCCGTTTAGTCCTCGGGGTATCATGGCGTTTTTGGGGGGACAGGGTGCTGCGCGTCACAGCATTGGAGGGGCCTAGCTTCCTACCGCAGTTTCGGTTTTGTTACCCCTGCTGGGACTGGCCTCTCCGAGGCTGTATGTTAGTTAATCCTGTGCCCCAGCACCTCACACGGTGCTGTGGTTTAGCAGCCACGCGGGAGAGTTCCGTGGGCCTGGGTGTGACCTGGTCTTACCGCAGAGCTGAGCCGAACCGGGCCAGAACCCCCGCCGACGTGGCTCTTCGTAGCCCTGCATCTGCTCCCCATGTGTGGGGAGGTGGAACAGAAGACAGAGTCGAATCTGGAGACCCACAGCCCCCAGTTAGTGAAACCAGTTGGTCTTCACTCCCTGTGCCAGCTCAGGTGCAGCCAGGGTTTTACAGCGGCCCCCGCGCGCCCCTCTGCTGAGGTCTCTCCAGGTGGCCTCCCAACTTGCTTTATTTGGCAGAGAAAAGGGAAGGCTTATTATGAATAGCTGACCGCTCTGCTGAGATTTGGAAATGACTTTCAGTTCGCGTGTATTTATGTAGCGTAAGGCCCCAGGCTAGGGAGGGATAGGGTAAAACAGTCTCTGCCCTTGCAGGCCTGAC
This sequence comes from Leopardus geoffroyi, assembly GCF_018350155.1. Taxonomy (NCBI): domain Eukaryota; kingdom Metazoa; phylum Chordata; class Mammalia; order Carnivora; family Felidae; genus Leopardus; species Leopardus geoffroyi. The sequence continues at coordinate 5,114,360 of NC_059340.1, forward strand.
AGTCTGGCCTGAAAGGCGTTTCAGTAGCTAGGCCAGAATTACCTGTGGGGAGAGTTCTAAGAGTTATGAGGGCCCACAGGGGTGGCCTGTGGTGGAAGGGTCGGAAGGGGTGCACCGAGGGGCCGCTGTGGAGGAGGGGGCGCGTTGGTGACGTCCAGTCGTGGAAGGACAGCGCGAGGGTCTGCAGAGCTGGGCAGGGGTGCGCAGGGGTGAGGGGGGAGCCACACAGGTTGGGGGCCTCTTCTGGAGCATAGTGAGGATTTGGGGCTTTGCTTTGTTGTAATGTTATGGGGCCAAGAAGGTGTTGCTTCACTAGGTAGTATTTATCAGGCACTTAGTGCCTGGCATTGATCTAGGTGGTGAAGACGGGTTGAGGAGCCACACAAGCTTCTCTTTTGTGAAGCGTACTTTCTAGGGGTGGGTGATAAAAAGAAAATCTGTTGTCTGTTTCTGTTTACTTATTTTTCACCCTAGCTTAGGGTGTTAAACTCCTTGAGGGCTGCGACCAGGACTTAACGCATTTTCCACAGCATCATTGCTGAGCGCTTAATTCTCAGGACGCTTTCAGTGGGCTGCCTGGTGTGCATTCCTGCGTTTCGGCCAGTTTTTCAGAGGCTCTCATCTAGACAGTAAGGAAACGGGCTCATTCGAGACCTAGGATTTTGTAGTCCATGACACCGAAGGATGGGTGAGTCCGGACGTGACCGGGAAGGGTAACCTAAGTCATGCGTCTCCTCACTTAGCAGTGATCCCCGTCGAATTACCTTACTTCGGGGTCAGCGCCATGTTCTAGCAAACAGAGCAAACTTTGCGCCTTGCGGTGTTTGGCAGCCAGATGAATGGGGATGATGGACTGCGTCTGCTTCGGGGGAGAAACCGAAATACGTTACAAGGAGCCCTGTGCAGGGAGAAGTGGCCATTGTGTCAGCCTGCTGTTTTGGAGGAAATACGTGTATTTAGTATCTCAGTTCGGTATTTTTTCTGGTATGGGCATGGAAATTTGCCTTCCTTTTGACTGTTTTAAAGGACCCCAAACCAGTGAGTTTCTTATTATAAAACCTGTGTTTTCCATAAATGCAGATTTACCAAGGCAACAGAAATCACTTACTGAAAGCTTTGGAAGTTGATTCTTGTGGGGAGCTCACAGGGGAAAGTTAACGGTAATTGCTACTAAGTCACTTAGTCCTTAAATTAACCTGCAGGGTGATTGACAAGTGTGGTTTTGTGTTTTTTCCTACTTTGCCAGAGTTATAGTCTCAGGAGTAACACCCACACTTCCGGGGTCTCGGAGAGAACGTAGCGTGTGTCCTGTGACTCGCCGAGCTGTTTATGCCGGTTCTTACAATGCATATGTATGTGATCAGTGGCTTCACAGTGTGACAGCAGGCTGAGGGAAGAAGGTGGGGTCAGGGAGAGGGTGACTTTTTGAAAAAATAACTATAAAGGTAATTGTATAAAAATGTAGAAAATGATAAAGCATATGTAAAAAGGGGAAAAGTAATCCCTTCACACAGCTGTCGTCACCATATCCGAGACGATGGCATCAGCGTTGTGCCAACTAAACGCGTTCTAGTCCTTTCGCGTGTCCGTGTGTGTGTGGTAACGGGGGGGGAGGGGGTGGCACGTCGACCTAGGAGGGCCTGCTCTGGCCATGCGGTGCGCTGGGGGTGACCCGTGGGGCTGCGGGTGTGGTGGGGCCTCGAGGAGCCCGCGCGAATCAGGTGGTGGGCCTTCGGAGCAGCGTGTCTTTTCCCTACAGGTGGCTGAGCAGAAAGTGGGGGGGGGGGGGGGGGGGGCACCTGGTTCAGGAGGAGTCGGTAGCTGGTGGAGTTGGCCAGAATGGTCATGGGCTGGTCGACGGGGTGGCTTCTCAGGAGCACCCGGATGGCCGCACAGTCCTCCCTCATGATGGCCTCGTAGAGTCTGATGTGGAGGTCCGCGGCTGGGCCTTCTTCCAGGGGCTTGGCCCCGTCGGCCACCAGCTCCCTGCTGCCTCTCTTGGTTATGTTTCCCATGAGCAAAACTTCAAAGAGTAGGGACTTGGAAGTTCAGGGGACACTTGTGACAGAATTGGTCAGTTTTAGTCTCATTATGACCCCTTCAGTTCCATTCTAGAACTGTGAAGGCTTGTGTCTGTGAACAGGGTTCACTTTTCTATCAGGCTCCACTCTTTAAAGCTTTGTTGCTAGGTCATACAGTGGCAGATAGAAACATGATCTGGGGACTTTTTTCAGTCACAAAAACATAGCCAAATTATCATCGTGTGCATGAGATCATTTCTGTGTTATTCTCCATTCGGCGATGGTTAAAAAAAACAAGAACAAAGCTAAAACAGAGGAATTTATAGGTGCAGATAAAAAATTAAAATTATTACATTTAAAGTAAGAAAAGCCAACTTTTAACCTAAATACGTTTTTTGTTTTGAGTAGAAGGCCTCTTCCCCTCAGTGTGGGCGCAGCTCTGTGCTGGCACAGGACTAGTTCCATTGGGAGAAGTTTTGGGTCTGCACCGGTTGCTTAAATAGAGCTGAATGCGTCCCTTCACAGTCGCAGCCCTGGCTAACAGAAAAGAATCATCCAGGAGCTTTTTACAAATACCAAAATGTTCTCATTAAAAAAAGAAATCTGGGGCGCCAGGGTGGCTCAATTGGTTGAGCGTCCGACTTTGGCTCAGGTCATGGTCTTGCGGTCTGTGAGTTCGAGCCCTGGATGGGGCTCTGTGCTGACAGCACGGAGTCTGCTTGGGATTTGTTCTCTCTCTCTCTCTTTCTCTCTCTGCCCCTCCCCTGCTTGCTCTTGCTCTCTCTCAAAATAAAAAAATAAACTTAAAAAGAAAATCAGTTTTTGGCTTGTCGGAGAAGATGATAGTTTTTAAAAGCTTCTCAGGGAATTCTGACGCTCGGCTGACCAGTTGTGAACACAGTGTGCTCTGTGTTAGTGGTTCTCAAACTTGGAGTGACATGGGGACTTCTATTACTATTTTTTTGTTTATTTATTTAGAGAGAGTGTGGGGCGGGGGGAGGGGCAGAGAGAGCGAATCCCAAGCAGGCTCTGTGCTGCCAGCCTGGAGCCCAATGCAGGGCTCGAACTCATGAACCGTGAGATCATGACCTGAGCTGTAATCAAGAGCTGGACACTTAACCAACTGAGCCACCAAGGCACCCCAACATGGAGAACTTTAAATAATACTGCTGCCTGCGTGCACCCCCAAGAATTCTGATTTTATTGGTCTGTGGAATGGCTTGGATATTGGGATTTTTTTTTTAAAGCTCCTTGGTGATTCTAATGTGCACTTGAGTTTTAGAACCACTGCTCTAATTTTTCATTTTTGAGGGGCTCCCTGCTCCTGAGTTGAAAACTCTTAATGTCTATGCATTTTTACAATTTGTTTAAGAACACCAAGGAATTGTTCTGTTTGTTTACAGCCTAGAAATATTTTTCTTCATGGCCCTGATCAGCAAGTAAAAATAGGTGACTTTGGTCTGGCCTGCACGGACATCATACAGAAGAACACAGACTGGATCGATAGAGATGGGAAGAGTAAGTTTATGTTGGTTGTGTTCTTTTCTTTCTTTCTTTTTTTTTTTTTTTGGCATTAAGGAAAAAAGAGGCATGATTGAACTTGTGAATATATTTTTACAAATGTTAGAGACATACAGTGCAGGTGGGGGAGGGGCAGAGAAAGGAGGAGACACAGAATCCAAAGCAGGCTCCAAGGCTCCGAGCTGTCAGCACAGAGCCCGACGCGGGGCTCGAGCCCACAAACCACGAGATCATGACCTGAGCCGAAGTCGGGACACTTAACCACCTGAGCCACCCAGGTGCCCCTGCGCTTAAAGAGAATCACAAAGACTTAATATAATAGCAAAAGTAAGATAAGAACAAAAAGCAACCATCGTTCCTTCGGGGGCTACAGTGCCCTGCTCAGAGTCCGTGTTCTTTATTGTAGTGTGAACTCCGCAGTGTTTAAATGTCTGGCTTTTCCAATCGTAGGAATGCCCACGCACACTTCCAGAGTGGGTACCTGTCTGTACGCCTCCCCTGAGCAGTTGGAAGGATCCGAGTATGATGCCAAGGTAGTATTCGCTGCCTTTCTCCCTTTTGTTAGACGGAGTCTGCGGTCATGAGTAGCAGAAGCGCAGATAAATGCGATGGCCGCTCTCGTGCAGAGGAACTGGGGAGATAACTGAGCAGGGTACCTTGTCTGTTACATCAAACTGCCAGAACAGGAAACCTAGCTTTTCAGCAGAGTCTGACGGCACTGACTTTTAGGCTACTTTACCGCTTATAAATCCGTGGGTGTCATAAATTATTTTTGAAATGAGCCTTCCTTTTAGAAGGTCACTGTTAACCTCAGGATGCTAGAATTCATAGAAGCCTGTTTTAGCCTGCCTTCTGTTTTCTCAAAAAAATGCTAAATAACGCTACAGGAAACTGTGGTTCTTGATTCCCTTTGAAGTAGAATGAAGATACTGAAGAGTTTTAGTCCGTTTTGTTCCTTGAAGGAATGTCAAAGTAAATCCATTTCTCAGAATAACAGCCTAATAGATTTTCTCTCTTTTGATGAATCATTCAGCTTTTTAGTGACTAGGAATGAACTGTCAGAAAAAACCATGGCTGTTCCTAAAATCCTATCTGGCAGAGACTTTTCTCTAGAAAAACTCTTTCAGGCAAAGTAACACATTTTCTGCAGCTTGTTGAACTTCCCCAGGATGCTTAACTATGTCTAGAGGCAGAGGGGGCACCACCGGAGCAGGCCGCAGGGACACTGTGACCCCGTTAGTTGGGACCAGCCCTTGTGGGCTCACACCTCTCGCTCTGGCTGCTCCAAGCCTGGATTTGCAGGGAGGTGGTGGTATGGTAGTGACTGTGGGTGCTGGGGGTTACCCTGCCCCCCGCCCGGCTGTCTGTCCTTTGTGCCCGTGGATGCCCCTTTTTGCTGTTTAGAGACAGGGATTGTGACAGTACCAGTCACCTCTCCCTCAGGGCCATTGCTGCAGGCGGCAGACACATGCTGCTGTGAGGGGTGAGTCCGCCCACTAGGTTTCCTTCCTCGTGAGGTCTGTGAACCATCCTTCCTTACAAAGGATGGTGTGCTGAAATGGAACGGATGCTCTCTCCCTGTGTGTTTCACCACTAAATTCCCTCTCCTCCGCCTTCTCCAGTCAGATATGTATAGCTTGGGTGTGATCCTGCTGGAGCTCTTTCAGCCGTTTGGAACAGAAATGGAGCGAGTGCACGTTTTAACAGGTTTAAGAACTGGTCAGATACCTGAATCCCTCAGTAAGAGGTGTCCTGTACAAGCCAAGTATATCCAGCTCTTAACTAGAAAGAACGCATCTCAGAGACCGTCTGCTGTTCAGCTGCTGCAAAGCGAACTTTTCCAAAATTCTGCAAACGTATGTATATATGTATTTTCTTCATTCTTTTTTTTTTTTAAAGTAAACTCTGCCCAACGTGGGACTCAAACTCACAACCCCAAGATGAAGAGTCACGCGCTCCACTGACTGAGCCAGCCAGGTGCCCCCTGTATATGGATTTTTAATACTGGGGAAAATAGGAAGCTTAAAATAGAATTTGAATTGTGAATCTGATTTCACGAGGAACAGTGTGGGAGCCAGACATTTAAACTCCTTCCCGGAGTTCCCAGTAACACACTTTTCATAGTCCAAGAAGCGAGGTGACCACTGCCGACCGTCTACCGTAAACATGTAATTGTAGGCTGTGCTTTTTTTAGCCCCATCTTGCTAAGTCAAAAGGCTTTCTTTTTCTTTCCAACCGTGATGTATAACCTTTTCTAAATGATTATAACACACCTACTAGTAAAAAGGAGCACCTGGCAAAGGGTGAAAGCAGGAATTCGTGGGGGGAGGTGGAGGGACGGTGGCAGAGACCGCCTTAGCCTGTCTATGATCCTTCCGCATGCAGGTGTGTGTCTGGTTCTCAGTCCTGTGATCGCCCCAGGACACCCCCCTTCCTTTCCTCCTTCCAGACATGTTACAGAGCCAAGCACCGTCTCTGGTCTGCATGTACCGGAGAAGCACCCGTTCTGTTTCTCTAGAAACTTTCTGAGGTTTGGGGCGCCTGGGTGGCGCAGTCGGTTAAGCGTCCGACTTCAGCCAGGTCACGATCTCACCGTCGGTGAGTTCGAGCCCCGCGTCGGGCTCTGGGCTGATGGCTCAGAGCCTGGAGCCTGTTTCCGATTCTGTGTCTCCCTCTCTCTCTGCCCCTCCCCCGTTCATGCTCTGTCTCTCTCTGTTCCAAAAATAAATAAACGTTGAAAAAAAAAAAAATTAAAAAAAAAAAAAAAAGAAACTTTCTGAGGTTTAACGAAAGCTTGATTCAAAGATACATTCGCAGATCCTCTAGCGCTTTGCTCCTCCAAGTGTGGGGGAGGGCTGGTGAGAATGCACAGGGTCTTGGGCTCCACCCCAGACGTGCCGAGTCAGAATCCGCATTTAACAAGACACCCCGAGTGAGTCGCACACCCTGTGCTGGAGCAGTATTGCATTCACTGCTCTGGTCCTCACGGTGCAGTCTCCAGGCAAGCAGCATAAAATCCTCAGGAACCTGCTAGAATTCTCAGGCCCTCTCTGGTGCCCTGACCTAGTCCGAGAGAAGTCCCGGGGAGGGCGAGGGAGCAGCGGTCTGTGCTTAACACACACACCTGAAGTGGCTCTGATGCACGCTAGTCTGGGAACTATTTGTGCGATCTGTTTAGTGGATCTGTTTCCTATTTAAGGCTTACTAATTTTCAAGTAAAACCGTGAATTTCACTGGCTTGAATGATAAACAGGTGGGTGTAGTACTTTGCCGAGTCTTTGAAAATAGCAGATGTGGTTATTAAATTTATCTCCTCCTCCCATTTAAGTCAGATATTAGATGGGGCGCCTGGGTGGCTCAGTCAGTTAAGCGTCTACCTTCAGCTCGGGTCATGATCTCTTGGCCTGTGAATTCAAGCCCCTCCATCGGGCTCTGTGCTGACAGCTCGGAGCCTGGAATTCTTTATAATATAGCCTACCCATGCCTATAGAGATAAAATGTGTACATACAGGTAGTCATTGCTTTGCGTGGTCATACAGACTAAAAATGACCATGCTGAGCTCAAACCATGCAAATGGATGTTAGTAGTCAATGGGAAGTTACAGTTGTCCCGTAACCTTTAAAAATGTTTCTCAGAGAGGTGCCCACGTGGCTCAGTCTGTTAAGCATCTGATTTGGCTCAGGTCATGATCTCGTGGAAAGTTTGAGCCCCGCATCCGGCTCTGTGCTGACAGCTTGGAGCCTGGAGCCTGCTTCAGATTCTGTGGCTCCCTCTCTCTCTGTCCCTCCCCTGCTCATGTTCTCTCACTCTTTCTCAAAAATAGTAAAAAATTGTTTTTAAATAAAAATGTTTCTCAAAACATTAAAACTTGTCAGTTTCAGATGAACATGGAAACGAAGCCAGTTGTAAAACTAGTATTTAGTGCACTGTGATTAAGAAAGTGTTCAGGAGGGGCGTGAACAGCGCCTGCTTCCATCTCCTAAGTAGAATTTAGGATACAGAATGAACGTCTTTTCTATGCCTTGGTGCCTTGTATATTCCTTTTCTTTTTTTTCTTTAACATGTATGTATTTAAAAAAATTTTTTTTAATATTTATTTTTGAGAGAGACAGAGCACGAGGCGGGGCAGGGGCAGAGAGAGAGGGAGACACAGATTCCGAAGCAGGCTCTGAGCTGTGAGCATAGAGCCCGATGCAGGGCTTGAACTCACAGACCGTGAGATCATGACCTGAGCTGAAGTCGGACGCCTAACCGACTGAGCCATCCAGGTGCCCCAGTGTTTATGTATTTTTGAAAGAGTGCACACACACAAGTGGGGAAGGAGCAGGGGGAGTTGGGGACAGAGTTTCTGAAGTGGGCTCTGTGCTGACAGCAGAGAGCCTGATGCTCGGCTTGAACTCGTGAACCGTGAGATCATACCCAGACCGAAGTCGACGCTTAACCGACTGAGCCACCCAGGTACCCCTAACTGTACACTCCTTTCTAAGTTTGGATCAGCTCCCAACATTTTCTCCTTTGCACTTCCAGTGTTGTGAAATATCTCCCAAGGGTTTTTCAACATGAATTTTGCTGTTACTTTCTCTGGGACATCTTCGTCCTTTTCCTCATCTATGTTATCTTCCTGGGCCCTGGGGCTGCGCATCCCATCTGTCTGGTGGCGGCAGGAGCAGCAGCCCCACAGTCAGCTGTTTCTTCTCGAACATCATTTAGGTGTGATACGGTTTCCCCTCCAGCATCATTGCTTCTCATTAGCTTGGGGCACTTCTGTCTTGGTTGGCTGGTTCCGTTTTCAGTTATTCATTTTATTTCAGTTATTTATTTATTTAAAAAAGAGATCTTAATTTTTTTTAATGTTTACCTATTTTTGAGAGAGAGACAGACTGCAGGTGGGGGAAGGGCAGAGAGTGGGGGAGACACAGAATCTAAAGCAGGTTCCAGGCTCAGAGCTGTCAGCACAGAGCCTGATGTGGGACCGGAACCCATGAACTGTGAGATCATGACACAAGCTGAAGTCGGACGCTTAACCAGCTGAGCCACCAGGGGACCCAGTTATTCATTTTTAAAAACTGTCTCATGGGTTTGTCACTGGGGACGAGTAGGCAACACAACCACACACATTGGCAGTATTGACGCAGTGACCAAGCACTGACAGAGTGATGCTTGGCCCCTGGTTGTACATCGTGGACTGAGGTGCTGACAGTTGCGGTTACGCAACAGTGGGAACCTCCCCCTCGAACACGTTGCTGGGTGCCTGGCGCTGCTTCCCTAGCCGCAGTAACTGGAATTCAGGCCCACCGGAAGCATGCGGAGGGAGGAATGCCTGGATGTTTAAAATGGAGGAAGCCGTTTTAATGGAGCTTAAAATGTTCTTCTTACAGGTTAACCTCACTCTACAGATGAAAATAGTAGAGCAAGAAAAAGAAATTGAAGAACTAAAGAAGCAGCTGAGTCTCCTTTCTCCGGACAGAAGGGCTAAGGACGACACGAAGGACGGGAGTGTGCCCGCCTCGCCTTCATCAGGCTCTGTAAATGTGAACTTGGACTTCTAATCCTTCAGTCAACTGGAATGTAAATTTTTAGTCTTTATTAGGGTATGGATGGTATACTTGTATTTAGTGAACCTGTACAAGACTTATTGAAGTTGTACACGTTCCCCCAAACTGCTTTTCCTTAAGGCATTCTTCCACAAGCCAGCATTCTGGACTGAAGCCCTCTCTAAACTAAACCTACTTTCTTGCCCTTGTCCTTGTCTCCGAGTTCCTAATGTTTAATATCACGGTCCCTCCAGTCTCTGAAAGTAGAGATTTAGACACCAGGCTCAATTTGTTCTCCTTTGAGCTCTGCCTGTCGACCACCAAGCCCTCCTCTGGAACATTCTGCACAGATCTGGGTTTGTGCCTATCCCATCACTGCCCACGCCCAGGCCTGCACGCTCACCGGACTTGATCACTGCCGGTCTTCCTCCCCCTTCCGTGCCATTGCTGCCAGTTAATTACCAGGAAGACATCAGCGCAGATCACTCCCTGGCTCAGAAGCTCCTGCTGGCTGGCTGCTGCGTCTGGGACACAACTTCAGCTTCTTAGCAGCACAGTGTGCATCATCCAGCCTTTCTGTTCCCTTCACCTTCAGCTCGGCATCCTTCCAAAACCACGCCCTTCTTGAGCTTTGTGCCTCTTCCCCCAAATGATCTGAATGATCTCACGGTAGCTCTGGGATGTGTGTTCCTGTTCTCCTCCCCGCCCTGTTCCCACGGGGCGCTCCTTTGCTCCCACAGGGCCGGCTCCCGGCCAACCTATGTTCCCCAAAGGCAGCCATGGGATATGTTCACTGCATCTCAGAAATGTCTGCCACGTAGCCTACAGCCATCCTGGTATATTGCACACAATGTTGCGGAGTTTTAAATAAAAGGAAAACCATAAATTATGATACCTTTATTCATTCTAGACAACTGAGCTAAGCAGACTTTGATTTTAGTACAAGTCCTTTACCCCCAACAGGCAGGAAACAGCACCATCCATGAAGTCAGCCTTTTACAGGTACCGAAATTCACTGAAGGAGCTTGAGCGCAGTGTTGAAGGGGGCCAGGTTCTCACACGCCCTCATCCACTTCTGCACGTTGGCCGGCACTGTCATGCTGCCGCCTCCTGTCTGCTGGAGCACGGACCACAGCACCACATCTGCCACAGTGAGTTCATTCCCAACCAGCCAGGGGCTCTTGCCAAGAGCGGAGTTCATGGAGCGGAACACAGCGGCTTTTTCTTTACCGCTTCCCTCTTTTAGCTGAAAAACCGCTATGTCTACCCAGCTATCTATGAGGGTTAAATTCACAGCATTCTGCTTCTGGCCAAACAGAGAGAACAGAAACCGGGCGATGTTCCCTTCTCCTTCGATGGGACACATGGTTTGGACGCTGAACTTCATCTGCGTCTTCGGCACTGAAGGGAGAAAAGCACACCACGTAATGGCCATGAGAGGAGCCCTCAGAAGGAAGTGCCTGAACGATGGGGAAGGGGATTTGCCAGTTGTGACCTGGTGGCAAGGGAAAGGGGTTTCAAGATCACGATTTTAGCCTGTCTCCAAAAAGTGCATTTTTCAAGAGAGTTTAAACCGGATGGGTAGAGAACGTAAACTCTGTTGAAAGAGTAAGCGTTTCTGGTATTTGATTATGATGGTTTTCAAGCTAGAAAGGCCCTCAGACCATCTACTCCAACCCCTGTGCCTAACAATTTGCAGGATGAGGACTGGTCACCAGGAGTCCCACATGCCATGCTGGGAGCTCCGTCTACCTTCACGAGGGCTCCTTACGGGTTGCTGAGGTGGCGAGGGGGTTCTGGATGAATGGTGCTCACTCCCCTACCATATAAACGTAACCAGGAGAGGCATACATCAGAGGGACGGCGAAGAAAGGACAGTCTGCCACCCTTTCCAGGCTATTTGAAAAGATAACACTGATGTCCCTGTAATACGTCTGGAAATGGGAGGTCAAGGTGGCCAAGACTGTCCTTTCTCTCCTGCTCTAGCTGGTCAGACAGGATCCTCCCTAAAACGGCTGTCAGAGACGCTAACCTTCCTAGAGGAAGGAGGACATCTTTGCTTCAAGGTTCATCTGTGCTCCTTTTCTAGAACTACCTGACATGCTTTCTAGACTTTGAGAGAATTTGACCTGATAGCAAGTCATGGTCCTGGCCCCTTAGGAAAGGCATGGTACACAGCTCAGTCCAGGGCGCGTGAGCCCAGCCCAGGGCCCTCTGCTTACCATTCTTCCAGATTAGTGTAAAACCCAGCTGATACTCGTGACGGGGCTGTTTTTTGGTCTGGTCGCCAAAGCACTTGAGGAGGTTTTCTGGCACACTCTTAACTGCAGAGTGCGTGTGAACGGTGGACAGGACCCTGTAGTGGTCACACAGGAGCCTGTGCAGCACGAGCAGGGACAGGGGAGGGGAGGCAGGGTTTGCATTGATCACGATGTCTTTCAGCGCCCCATAATCCTGCAGGAGAAACCCAAACATGAGGAACGTTAACAGCAACTTGACTGTATGTAATTGTACCAGGTGCCGTTCTTAGGGCCTGACCAGGGTTATTTAACTGGGTCCTCGGGGCGCCTGGGTGGCGCAGTCGGTTAAGTGTCCAACTTCAGCCAGGTCGCGATCTCACGGTCCGTGAGTTCGAGCCCCGCGTCGGGCTCTGGGCTGATGGCTCAGAGCCTGGAGCCTGTTTCCGATTCTGTGTCTCCCTCTCTCTCTGCCCCTCCCCCGTTCATGCTGTGTCTCTCTCTGTCCCAAAAATAAAAATTAACGTTGAAAAAAAAAAAATTTTTTTAAAAAAACTGGGTCCTCGACGCCCACGAAGAAGGTCCTGCTCTCACCCCATCTCACAGCTGAGGAAGCTAGTTCTGGGGGGCAGATGACCCGCCAGGCCCACAGCTCGGTAAGAAGTGGAGCAGGGACGGGAGCCGACTGCAGCCCCTTCACCTCTGCGCTGCTGGCCCTCGACACCGTGAAATCAGGAAAACAACACGTGAAGAATGACACCACTGGGGCAGCAGGGTGGCTCCGTTGGTTGAGCATGTGGTCATGATTTTGGCTCAGGTTGTGATCTTGCAGTCGGTGGGACTGAGTCCCACATCAGGCTCTGGGCTGACTGTGCAGAGCCCGCTTGGGATTCCCTCTCTCCCTCTCTCTGCCCCTGCCCTGCCTGTGGGCGTGCTCTCAAAATAAATACAGGTAAAAAAAAATAATGGCACTACTATTTGTTCCTAAGTTATTGAAGAAAAAAAACCCCCCACACACGCAATTACTCCATTTACTGAATCTTTCCAACACCAGACCACCTGACAGGACGGTTTCTATGTCAATTTGTGTGTGAGTTACGTGTCAATAGCAAGTCCCCTGAAAAAGGGCACGGTTCCAAATGTCCTTGGTGATGGCAAGTGGGCAAAGTCTAAAAAACTAGGTGTTAACTGAAGTGCTATGAAGTGCTAAAATGTACTGCTCTTTTAGATGCAGACTTTATGCATTCATTTTAATTTTCTTTTTGAGAGAGAATGGGCACATGTGTGCAGGAGGGGCAGAGAGAGGGAGAGGGAATCCCAAGCAGGCTCCACACCCAGTGCCTTGGAGCCCTAAATGGGGCTCGATTTCATGATCGTGAGATCATGAGCTGAGCTGAAATCAAGGGTCAGAAGCTTAAGCAACTGAGCCACCCAGACGCCCCTCCCTCCTTTTTTATTTTAGAGAGAGTGGGCACAAGCAGGGCAGAGAGGCAGAGGGAGAGAGAGATATTCTTAAGCAGGCTCCACACAGCACAGAGCCAAATGCAGGGCTCGATCCCACGACCCTGGGATCATAACCTGAGCCAAACTCAAAAGCTACACACTCAACAGACTGAACCACCTAGGAGGCCCATGTTATAATGAATGAACTCTTACAACACTCTGGAAGCCAAGTTCCTCGGCTTTCTGTACATAGCCTGCCACAATCTGGCCAAGACTCTTGCCCCTCCTGACCGAAGCCTGTCACATCAACCTACGATGAATGCGCTGCAATTCTCTGAACAGCATCACTTGACGCTGTGCCTTCTGAGTAACAAAATTCATCTTATGCACCATGTGCCCTGGGAAGCCTTCCCAGCACCCTGACGCACTGGCACAGCTGTGTGTGATCGCCCACTCATCAACCCGACTGGCTCCTGAGGAGCCTGGCTGGGTCTCTGGGTGCTCAGTGCGGGCAGACGTACCGGATGAGGACAGAACCCGAGCGCAGAGGTCCTGAGTTACCGGGACGCACTGCGACCACACCTCCACGTGTTCACGCTTCCCCGCGAGCTCCACGTCTATCACCGATTCCAGAGGACGGGATTAGCAGAGGTTCTCGGGACACCCTTTTTGTGCCCTCAATAAACACCACTTTGAAATGAGATTCTTTCTCTGCATATCAGACCGTCACCTAAGGTAGCTGAATCCTGCAGACTGATCGCTAAAGGCGGTGCGCGCAACTTAATTCTAAGACCGCAAACTGAATGTAACAAAAGACACTTGACATGTGAGACTGTGGCTGGGCAGCCGACACTCTGAAGTCCAGGCTGCTGTCAGGGTCAGGATGGACTTACGTGAACCGGAGAAATGCTCAGGTGACCTAAGGTCTGTTTCTCCAGGCTCGGAGGCTGTGAATGACACCCACCTCCGGCCTGCGTCACACGTGGCATGGAATGGCGGGAGCTGTGACCAGACTCCTTTCCTTGCCTAAGGATGTTCCCAGCTCTTCTCCACCGGGTCTGAGAAGTCAAGCAGCTTTAGTGCTTGCTCTGGCTTTGCTCATAGCTCACGAATCTTGTTTTGTGCACAGGCACAATCATTGAGGGGAGAAAAAAAAAAGAACATGCTCCTTGTACCCACCTCTGAGAACTGGAAAACCAAAGCTTGAATCACACGAGCACAACTTTCTGGCACTCACAGCAGCCGAGCATGCTGATGTTCTTTAGCTCTCCAGGTGAACTTACCTTTCCAAGCACTGAGTTTAAGTCCAACGCGCTGGTCGAGAAAGCAGCGGGCTCATCAGCCTGGATTATGTTGGTTACGTCCACGTCTGCGTCTGGTGTCTGAATCATCTTCGAGAGGCCGTCAACCGCAGCTTTCAATTCATAGAGACGTTTTAAAATATCATCTTGGCGGGACTCAAGGGCTTGAAGAGATGGGTCGGACTCTTCCTAAACAAACCAACATCAACACGTTCATCTCCTCTAACGTCACAGCAGCATTTACATTTGATCCTTTGTCTTCTGCTGAGTTCCATGAATTCATCAATACCCCCCCACCTCTGAAAAGAATTAAAATGAAGTAGCAGACTCATCTCATTTTCCAATAGGTCCTGCAAATCGATCCACAAATGTTTCAAAACAAATAAAGAATGTGACTGAAAGCCATTCTGAAATTGTAGGACTATTTCAGGTAATTTAAGAACAGAGGAGAATGATGGATGAACATAAATCTTATTTCTTTATTCTCAGTATCAAATTAGTTCAAAATACTTTGCTTCAACAAACAGAAAAAGATGGGGGGGGGGCAATGAGAATGTAACTGAGAAATTTATACAAATAGGAGAGAAAATGGAGCAGAAGCAGGCTCAACACAAAGTGTCACTGACACTTGGAAAGTGTCATTGGCTTGGCCATGGAGTCAGATGATCCCACATCGTTCTTAAGGCAGTGCTGGCACTCTCTTAGAGTCATCCACAACTTTTTCACACGAACATCCTTTACTCACTGAATCTTTGCGTTCTTCTTGCCTGGTATAGTCACTGCTACACAGTGAGTAACCAATAACATTCACTGAGGAATAAATCTCAAACCTCTACAGGCTTACTTTATTTTTTTTTTTAATTTTTTTTCAACATTTATTTATTTATTTTTGGGACAGAGACAGAGCATGAACGGGGGAGGGGCAGAGAGAGAGAGGGAGACACAGAATCCGAAACAGGCTCCAGGCTCTGAGCCATCAGCCCAGAGCCTGACGCGGGGCTCGAACTCACGGACCGCGAGATCATGACCTGGCTGAAGTTGGACGCTTAACCGACTGCACCACCCAGGCGCCCCAACAGGCTTACTTTAAAAAGCACTAACAACCCTCTCAATAAAGTCACATCGTACAACCTATTTCCAGATTCACGATCTCTCATAACGGATAATCCATTTTGAGCTGAGAGAAGAGTATGTTAAGCAAGAAGAAAATGCTCGTAACTAGAAAGAATAGTCAATACGGCAGTGACCTTGACGTGACTGTAAACGTGCACTCACGATGCACTGGATTTTGTGTGCTGGTAAGCCTGATGTTCTCAGGAACTTTTCTTCCTCGCACAGCCACTCATAACACTGCCCTCGTACAGATCTAGTTCATCCCCAGGTGAGGTCCATTTCCTGGAGTCCATCGGCTTCTAAGCTTTCCTCAGCTGTCACTGCCCAAGTTGAAGACACCACTTTTCACCTAGGCTGCTTCCACTGGTCACCTTGCTCTCACTGGGGTCACCCTTCCAATCCGTCCCTAAGATGGCAGAGAGATTAAAACAAATGTTGATACTGTCACCCCACCTCCATGTTAACCTCTTAGGTTCTTTGCCTAAAAAACAAAGCCCTTAAGAAATAGTCTGTATTGGAGCACCTGGGTGGGTCAGTCGGTTGAGCGTCCGACTCCAGCTCAGGTCATGGTCTCAAGCTTCATGAGCTGACCTGCATCAGGCTTACTGCCATCAGTGAAGAGCCCACTTTGGAACCTCTCTCCCTCTCTCTCAAAAATAAACATTAAGAAAGAAAGAGACAGAGAAAGCAAGCAAGCCAGCCAGCCTGTCTGACTTGTCCTCTGGGTACTTCTCACATATCGCTCCCCCTGGAGCTGTGCTCTACCTATGCTGCCCTTCGGGTCCCTAAAACACACCATGTCCCCACCCACCACAGGGCTCTTATTTATTCTGTTCCTTCTATCTGCAACACTCCTCTCCCTTCTCCTAGACCTTAATCTGCACTTTCTCGCCTCCCCTAGCCTGCCACTCTGGTTTAAGCTCCAACAGCAAAGAAACGTAAGATAATTGGCTTGCGGGTGGAGCAAAGAAGAACAAAGACTTCAGTGTGCCAATTAAATAATTAGGGGCTGACTGGAAAGAAGTCTGAATTCAAGATGTGTGACAGGCACGGCAACTCCTGTGTAACGTCCTTGTGTTCTTCAATGACAGTCCTCGAGTGCTCTCCCAGTTTCTTTTAACCAGCCTTATTGGTGCACTCTGTGTGCACAATCGTGCTCCTTTCTACACATGGCAGCAGGGTGTCCCTGACGAGCCAGGGCAGAGAAGCACCTATTGTGTTCACCGCGCCAGTCAACACACCGAAGACGGTCCGAAGACTGCACGCGTACTGCGGCCTGTGACTGGGAGCCCCACTCAGCTTGATTTCACGCCTCCTGGGGTGAGGAATGAGGAAGTGCTCACAATCTGCTTTACCTGTGCCGTTTTGCTGGCCCGTGGCTTGTTTTCCCGCTCGGATTAGCCTGTGACTCGGCATGTCGTGTTTAGCCGTTTTATTTTAGATGTATTTTAGAAGCGGTTTATTCTTTGTGTTGCTCCCGTTTACCTTGGAGATGCTTGATTTCTAATTCTCTGTCTACACTGCTGTCCTGAGCTTAAGAAGTGGGGCTGGCTGGCTTCTAAGTTAGAGGTTCACAGTTAAAAGTCCAAGGAAGTTAAGCAGCAAACCAAGAAGAAAAAAAGACTTGGTCTCAAATGAGACAGTGGCACTCCCAACTCTGGGTCTGGGTTTTGTTTTTAATTCCCTGCAACTGTCCTGTGTCTGGTGACGGGCATTGGATCATGGTGCTATTTCTGTCCTAGCTCCCTAGTGAGACAACTGTGTCACCATTTTCCAGCTGACCTAACCACCCGCCTTCCAATCTAGGCAGAAGGCAATTAAAACAAATTGAAGGATAACTCTCCCCGGGAGAACAAAAGTTACCTGTTCACTCATCTTCAGTCAGAATGGAGGGAAGGTGTCTCCTGTCGGAAACCTAAGAAGTGTATCTGCGGCCCATAAAAAACAAAACAAAAAACACGAAAGGCTTGGGCAGAGGCTTTGGAAAAGAGAGCACTAGAATGGCCAGCCCTCAGGAAAAGGCGCTCCACTGATCCAGAAATCTGGAAACCCCGAACTGAAAGGACACCAGGCTCCCGCGGTCCACCCGCCCGCGCTGGGGAGGGTGCCAGCGCCAGGAGCTCGGTGCCCACCGCCGGGGCGCACACGCCTCTTAGGGAGGCGGTGCACCCGGTGCAGGTGCAGGCGGTCCAGCCCCAGGGCGAGCACGCACACCCCAGGCCTGCTCGCGCGCGACAGCGGCCGCTGCGGACCCGCTGCCCGCGATCCCGAGGCAAGTCTGCGGGAGGCGGCACGACAGCGACGCGGCGGCTTGGGGACGCAGGCTTAGGGCGCAGGGACCGCGGAAGTCGGGCCCTGGGGGCGCTGAAAACGTTAACCAGGGTGGCGGGGACACCGGGGTTCGCCTAAGGATTCCCCAAAATTAACATTTACGTGCTCCTCACTTTGCTGTGGCCAAAATTTGGTAACAAAAAACCTTAAGTAGCCATAAGCGGGAAAAAGAGGTACAAGAGGATTAGAGCTTTTAATAGACAAAAGCAGGTACAGAGAACTGGCGGGAGCGTGAAGCCGGGCCTCCACCACTCCCCACTGCAGCTTGTCGGATCTCAGGGCTCCAGCCGGAGGAGACCCGACCCTTAGCCCCTCACCCCCGACCGACCCGGCCAAGGCGCCTGCGCACAGGGCGGAAGACCCGGGGATGTGACTTCGCGCTTGCGCACTGCAAAAGGGTGGAAAACGTACGCACAGGGCGGGTGGGGGCGGGGAGGGACGCGCGCTCCTACCTGCACGTGGCCTGAGTCCGGCGCTGGACTGCCGGTTCTGCCGTGCACGTTGGGGAGCCGGTACATGCAGGTGGGAAGCTCTACACGGAGAGATGCGCTGCCCTCGTGATAGGGCTTTACCTGGTACATCGGCATCGTGGGAACCAAAGGACGGAAAGTGGCAGATGAGGGACACGAACGCTGAGAAACCGTCCGAGACGACGACAGACTGCGGCCACGTCCCTTCCGATCCGGCTGCGGCCTTTCGGGAAAGCGCAGTCCGTATGGTCTAATTGGCCCGCGCCCTCTTACGTCACGGCCTCGACCTTTTACACAACCAATCAGCAAGAAGGAGGTGTGGGAATCGTCGGCTGCCCCATCCGGAAGGGGCGGGGCACAGTGTCGGAAGCGGCCAATGGGCAGCCGGGAGGCCGAGCCTCCGTGGGAGCGGCGGCGGCGGGAACTGTCCCGAGTCCCGGAGGTGGGTCACATTCTGGATCCATGGAGCTAGCCGAAGGGCCAAGGTGAGAGGTGCTTGCAGTGTCCCCTCGCGGTCGCTCTCCCTGAGGTCCACGGCGTTCCAGATTCCTGGAATGGAATGGAAGGAGGACGCAGCGTTGGGCGAGCCGGCGCGGAGGCCCCGGAGCGAGCCCCCCTACCTGCTGCCCTTTGGGCTCGGCGGGAGCATCCGGTCGGCTCCCTGCAGACTCTGCTCGGACGCCGCCACACGTCCATGGACTGGAAGCCGGAGCACGAAGTGCCTGGAGACTGAATTCATTTTTTCTCTGCCTGGTTTCTTTCTTTTCTTTTTTTGAAAATTGAGGTTATTTTGGGGAGGCTTCAAGGCAAATGCTAATTTGCATAGCCGCACCGTTTTTGAAAATGCAGAACTTTTGTATCTCTTCGAGTATGTCAGTGCTGGCTAGTAAACTGCATGCAGTTCAGAGCGGCGAATCTTCAGCTAGCACTGTTGAATTCAGTGTCAGCTTCCTGAACCCAGATTCGCGGTCTGTGTTTAAATGTTTCATCCCCAGTCCTCAAAATAAATATCAGAAGTGGACTTGTTAGCATATGGTGTGTTGCCAAATAAATAAGTTTAAGAGATACTTCTTTCCATTTTATATTATCATCTGCAGTTTCCACATTTAAGAGAAACCTGAGCGAATCTTTTTTCAAGGTAGAATGAGGAGTAAAGACGTTTGTTCCCTTTATCTTGTAAGAGTTTATCGAAGGTCTGCTGTGTGTTAGTTGCTGTGGGAGAAGACCCGAAGATTTCTCTCCCATGGAGGCTTGTGGGTTCTGTTACATCCACATTATCAATTAAACTGCTTACAAGAAATTGCTAAATCAATGAACATAAGGAATACCTTCTTGGGATGACAGGAATTTGCCAGGCAGAGGAGGAAGAGGGGAGCAGTCTAGACCAAAAGATTTGTATGTGTGTCTAAAACAGCTTGTGATATTCAGGAAACAGTTTGCTATTACTAGAATGTAAGGGAGTTGGTGAAGGGAGAGGATTGGAGAGAATGAGAGAAAAGTAGACTGGGGTCCAGTTAGGACTAGATTTTAAACTTAATATAGGAGACAGTGGGACGCTAGTAGATTTTTCAAGAAATGTTTTTCCTAAAGTTTATGTATTTTTTTTTAGCAATCTGTATGCCCAAGGTGGGACTTGAACCCAGGACCACAAGATCAGAAGTCCCATGCACCTCCGACTGAGCCAGCCAGGTGCCCCAAGGGTAGTAGATGTTTCAGCAGAGAAATTATTTGGCCAGATTAATGATTTTTAAACTGATGGTTTCATGGAAGGTGGATTGGAGTAGGGAGAAAGTGGAAACAGATTGGTTGGGAAACTCTTAAGGCAGGTATAGCAAGAACTTTGGGGGAGTCTTTGCTATGGCAGCAGCAAGCAGCCTGGATTGGGAGTGGAGATTCAAAGGCTTCTTTGGGAGCAGTAATAGAACCAGTACCCAGTTTCTAAGATGGTCTTGATTTTAACATAAACGCTGTGTATTTCCCACCATACTTGTGGTTTTTCAAATCGTGTGAGAAATGTTGTTTTCACTTTTCGGAAGAAGATCCCATTGTTGCCAAAGATTATTGACCTGTAGGTTTAAGGGTACATGTGTCTCCTCCTTGTAGATCCTAGTATAATAAATTTCTAAATACCCATTACATTTGAAGTATCTATTCAGATTTTTTGACAAACATGTAAGGATCATAGAACAACGTTTATATTTAAGAATATGATCAAGGGATATGTTAATATAATAAATGAACATGTTAGATACATTGACTATTAACAGAGATGAATCATTTCCCGCAGTTAAAACCAGGATGAAAATACATAAATGCATATTTGCTTTGTTTCTTGTAACTGGTGTCTTTAGTACAGAACTTGCTAAGGCCATCAAGCCTATCGATCGGAGGTCAGTCCATCAGATTTGTTCTGGACAAGTAGTACTGAGTCTAAGTACTGCTGTGAAGGAGTTGGTAGAAAATAGTGTGGATGCCGGTGCCACGAATATTGGTAAGTTTAGAAGAGTTTTAAGCCACAGGAAATAATCAGTTTATACTGTATTATCCAAGAAACATTTGTGATTGTAATAAGACAACCAGGTGTTGATATACTGAGAAATTACTATGTTTTAAACTTAAATTTAGCATCTTTTATGTGCCTAGGTAGGTAGTAATAATAAAAGCAGTTAACTTTTATTGTGTTCTTACTGGTGCCACACAGCTGTTTCTAATCTGCCGAATAACCGTATGAGATAGGAATTATTATCACTACTATATTCATTTTATAGAACCAAAAATGAAGGCACGGGAATTTACTTTGAGGTCATAGAGCTAGGAAAACGTGATTCCAGGAAGTCTGATTGCAGAGCCTTTTTTCCGTAATGACTCTTGAAATTATCCTTTTGAAAGAAAGGTAGAAAGGAAGGAAAGAGAGAAAAGAGAAAACTATTTTATCTGGGTTAGTAAATTGCCAAGACGTCCTTTTAAAGAAAATGAAATACACAAAATGACGGTAGTACATTTAAGTAAGTGTAATTATGACTCTAATTTGTATTACATAAGTTGTAAGTAATGTGAGTATAAAGGCTTTTTTACATGGATCAAATAAATTAATTTGTTAAACTTTTCAGATCTAAGGCTCAAAGACTATGGGGTGGATCTCATTGAAGTTTCAGACAATGGATGTGGGGTAGAAGAAGAAAACTTTGAAGGCTTAAGTAAGTGGAGTTTTTCTAATCTTTTTTTCTTTTTTTCTTTTTTTTTTTTTTTTTAGTGTTTTACTTATGTTTTGAGAGAGAGACAGAGTACGAGTGGGGAGGGGCAGAGAGAGAGAGGGAGACACAGAATTGGAAACAGGCTCCAGGCTCTGAGCCATCAGCCCAGAGCCCGACGCGGGGCTCGAACTCACGGACCGCGAGATCGTGACCTGAGCTGGAGTTTGATGCTTAACTGACAGGCACCCGGGTGCCTCTAGTCCTATTTTTAAATATTTGAGCAAAATGTTTCCAAACTTTGAGTAACGCTGTCTTAGGAAACACAAAAACAGCTTTTTAAAACCAGTTGCTTTGGTAGGTGTGGCATTTATTCAGGGGTATATCCCTTGAAATATTTTTGGTCTTACCGTGTACCTCTCTTTCAGCTCTGAAACATCACACTTCTAAGATTCAAGACTTTGGTGACCTAACTCAGGTTGAAACTTTTGGCTTTCGGGGGGAAGCTCTGAGTTCACTTTGTGCACTGAGGTGATAACAATATTTTTATCCACTAACTTGACCCCTTACGAAAATCTCTCTGAACCTGAAAACGTGGGGTTAGAATCATTGTTGTTTATACTTCTCCATCCTGAGTGTCTCAACTTCAAACTTCCACATTCTGTTTTATCTTACTGCCAATCTAAGTGGTAATACTTCCGAAATGTAAGCAATGAAATGAAGGAAATAGTATTGTAAAAGAATTATTACCCTTGTTAAAGCAGTAACTTCTCAATTTTAAAATGGCACGTAGATAGTAAGTTACAGATGTGTTGGTTTTGATTTATTTCAGTGTTTAGGAAAAAATTTAACTGAAATACTTATATATAACAGAGTCTAGGTTTTTATGAATAATTACTTACGCATTAGAACTATAATATTTTTTGGATCCTTGTTAAAAGTTTTGTTAAACCAGTAGGAATAAAACTGAGAAATAAATATTTGTTAATATGTAAGCTGTGAGACATTTTATTTTGCCGTTTAACCATAAACACAAGTATCAAAGCTTTCATCAAAACAAAGCATTTATAGAACTCTCTGTCTTACTATTAGGCGCCAAGATTTAGATTCTATGATGACCCCTCACCCATATAAACTTTCTCGATTATCTCAGAGGGATCAGCATTTTTTCAGGAGAGGTTTTAGAAAACAGAAGTGGGAGAATGAACATGTGATGTCCAGCACCTGTCAATGTCTGACCGTGTCTCACCTGCTGTCTCTCACAGCGATGTGACTATTTCTACCTGCCACGCATCCGCGAAGGTCGGGACTCGGCTTGTGTTTGATCACAATGGGAAAATCGTCCAGAAAACCCCCCACCCACGACCCAGAGGGACAACGGTCAGTGTGCAGCAGCTATTTTATACACTCCCTGTGCGCCATAAGGAGTTTCAAAGGAATATTAAAAAGGTACGTGAGGGGCATCTGGGTGGCTCAGTTGGTTAAGTGTCTGACTTGGTCTCAGGTCACACTCTCGCGGTTCATGAGTTCGAGCCCCAAGTCAAGCTCTGTGCTGACAGCTGGGAGCCTGGAGCCTGCTTTGGATTCTGTGTCTCCCTCTCTCTCTGCCCCTCCCTTGTTCGCGCTCTCTTTCTCGTTCTCTCAAAGATAGATGAACATTAAAAAAAGAAAAATGTACAGTAAATTCAGAACCCCAACCTCTGAGAGCATTGATACACATGTAGTGAGAGATCTACCGCACTAATGTGCACTGAAATTAACTCTTCAGATGATTCTCTTCCCTGAATTTTTTGGGGCGTGCTTAGTTTGTCTTTTCCCGACTGAAGACTGAGCTTGAGGTTGATGTATCCTCTCTTTTTTTCTTGAAAAAAAAAAAAAAAAAAAAGTCATTAAATCATATTTATTAGGTGTTCTAACATGGGAATGAATTCTTTTTTTTTTTTTTTTTTTTTTTTTTTTTAACGTTTTTTTTTATTTATTTTTGAGACAGAGAGAGACAGAGCATGAACGGGGGAGGGTCAGAGAGAGAGGGAGATACAGAATCGGAAGCAGGCTCCAGGCTCTGGGCCATCAGCCCAGAGCCCGATGCGGGGCTCGAACTCACGGACAGCGAGATCGTGACCTGGCTGAAGTCGGACGCTTAACCGACTGCGCCACCCAGGCGCCCCGAGAATGAATTCTTTAAGAAGTAACCTTTTTCATTCTGTCTGTAGTTTTTAATAAGATGTTTTTCTTGGTTTCCTGAAAAATGAAGTGTTACAACTTTTATGAATTTGAATGGAGATGAAATAAATATATCAATTGTGCTTAAAAAGCAGTTCTAGGGGCGCCTGGGTGGTTCAATGGGTTAGGCGTCCGACTTCGGCTCAGGTCATGATCTCACAGCCCATAAATTCAAGGCCCATAAGTTTGAGCCCCGCGTCGGGCTCTGTGCCGACAGCTCAGAGCCTGGAGCCTACTGCGGATTCTGTGTGTCTGCCTCTCTCTGCTGCTCCCGCACTTGCTTGCTCTCTCGCTCTCTCTTTCAAAAATAAATAAACATCAAAAAGAAAGCAGTTCTAAACTGTGCATACGTGTATTTATGTGTGTCTGCGTATATACATGTAATCATACAGTTTTTTAAAGGCAAAGCAGCTAGCTGAAATATGCGTAGGAAGAAGGCTGGAAGGGAAGACATGTGATTGTTACCAGTGGTTATTGATGCATGTGCGATCACAGGTGCTTTTTGCTGTCTTCCTTGCACTTTTCTCTTTTGTGTATCTAAAATATCAAAAAGTTATTTTTTATAATCAAAAAGTTATTTAAATGGATGCAGCTAAACACTTTCTTGTACAGCAATTTGCACAAGTTATAGTGCAAATTTTACAAGAATGTATATTTACTGTGGATAAAACCATTTTTTCATTTTTATTTAAAAATTAAAAATTTTGGGGTGCCTCGGCGGTTCAGTTGTTTAAGCATCTGACTTTGGCTCAGGTCATGATCTCTCAGTTCATGAGTTCGAGCCCCGCATCAGGTTCTGTGCTGACAGCTCAGAGCCTGGAGCCTGCTTCGGATTCTGTGTCTCCCTCTCTCTCTGCCCCTACCCCGCTCATGCTCTCTTTCTCTCTCAAAAATAAATAAACATTATGGGGCGCCTGGGTGGCGCAGTCGGTTGGGCGTCCGACTTCAGCCGGGTCACAATCTCGCGGTCCGTGAGTTCGAGCCCCGCGTCAGGCTCTGGGCTGATGGCTCAGAGCCTGGAGCCTGTTTCCGATTCTGTGTCTCCCTCTCTCTCTGCCCCTCGCCCGTTCATGCTCTGTCTCTCTCTGTCCCAAAAATAAATAAAATGTTGAAAAATAAATAAACATTAAAAAAATTTTAAAAACCAAAAAAAATTAAAATTTTTTTGTATAGAAAAAAATTATTATTCATTTTTTATATCTCATGGTAAAAAAAAATCAGTGCCTCAAAAACTATAGGAATAAAGAACTTCTACTTGCTGGAAAAGACCCTTGTTAATAGTGTGATATATGTGTTTCCAGGCTCCTTTTAATTTCATGTATTTACAAATCTTGAGAAAAAAAAATTCAAGATAAATTAATATAATGAAATGAAACAATACAGAATATAAAGATGTAAGTAATACAGGATTATATGTAGTAGAAAGTTGAGATTGTGTCTGTCTGCCTCCCAGAGTTTGGTGTATATCCTTTAGACTGATATACAGGTGGAACCTTTATTCCATAGAATGGAGAATAAAGTCCGATCTTTGATTTTCTTTTGTAAAGGTTTTTATTTATTTATTTTTTTAATGCATACGTTTTATTTTTTTTCTTAACAATTAGGATCACATTATACGTTATGGTTCTATAACTTGACCATTTCTATAGTATGTCGTAGGTATCTTTTTTGATCGTGTATCTTTTTTGGCTGACTCGTTACTTTATTCTCTATCATTCTGCCATTATATGGATATACCATAATTTATTAACTCCTTGTTGATGGTAGCTTAGGTTCTTTTTAATTTTTCACAATTACAGGGGCACCTGGGTGGCTTAGTCAGTTAAACGTCTGACTCTTGGTTTCAGCTCAGGTCATGATCTCCCAGTTTGTGAGTTCAAGCCCTGCATTGGGCTCTGCAGTGATGGTGTGGAGCCTGATTGGGATTTTCTCTCTCTCCCTCTCTCTCTCTCTCTCTCTCTTTCTTTCTTTCTCTCCCTCTCTTTCTCTCTCTCTCTCTCAAAAAATAAACATAAAAACATTTTTTAATGAGAAAAAAAAAAGTTTGACCTAATTGACTCACTGTCTGATGAAATAACTTTTAAATAAACTTTTTTTCACAATTACAGATTGTTTCAGTGAACATTTTTGTAATATATCTTTGATTGTTTGTGCCCATCATTCTACAAGGATAAATTTATAAAGGAAGGATTACCAGGTCCAGTGGAATGCCCTTTTTGATTTTTATAGCAGTGGGCGTGGACATCATGGACACAAGAGAAGTGTGGTTAGGAACCTAAGCCTCTTGAGCTCTCTCTTGTACCACGTGTGAGGGTATACGTTGAATACAAAGGTATACATGCATAAAGGTATTCACAGCTCCTTCTGTCAGGAACAACTTTTCTTCTTTGTGCGCCGATATGAGAACCTTGAGTTGGATGCTTTAACTTGAACCATGTAGTTTTTGTAGGATTAAAGTAACGTCGAGTCTTGCATTTGTGTTTTTTAAACAGGAGTATGCCAGAATGGTCCAGGTCTTACAAGCATACTGTATCATTGCAGCAGGCATCCGTGTAAGTTGCAGCAATCAGGTTGGACAAGGAAAACGCCAGCCTGTGGTTTGCACAAGCGGAAGCTCCAGCATAAAGGAAAACATTGGATCTGTGTTTGGGCAGAAACAGGTAGTGGTGGCCAGTTACTTATTTATTTATTTATTTATTTATTTATTTATTTTTAATTTTTTTTTTTTCAACTTTTTTTTTTTTTGTTTATTTCTGGGACAGAGAGAGACAGAGCATGAACGGGGGAGGGGCAGAGAGAGAGGGAGACACAGAATCGGAAACAGGCTCCAGGCTCTGAGCCATCAGCCCAGAGCCTGATGCGGGGCTCGAACTCACGGACCGCGAGATCGTGACCTGGCTGAAGTCGGACGCTTAACCGACTGCGCCACCCAGGCGCCCCGTGGCCAGTTATTTAAAAAACATTTTATTCCTCTAGTAATTATGGCAGGTTTCCCTTGTCCTTTCCAAAGACCAGAGAAGGAAATCCAATAATTGATTTTTTTTTTTTAGGATTTTTATTTTATTTTATTTTTTTTTAAAGAGAGAGAGACAGATGGGGGGCGGAGAGCAGAGGTAGAGAGAAAGAGACTCTTAAGCAGGCTGTATACTCAGCACTGAGCCTGACATGGGGCTCGATCCCACGACCATGAGATCATGACCTGAGCTGAAATCAAGAGGGACGCTTAACTGACTGAACCACCCAGGCACCCCTAAAGATTTTTATTTTTAAGTAAGCTTTATCCCCAACGTGGGACTCGAACTTAAAACCCTGAGATCAAGAGTCGACTGCTCTGTCGACTGAGCCAGCCAGGAGCCCCCAGTAATTGATTTCTTAATTAGGTACTTACCACAAGAGTTAATGCTGAGAGCTGAAAGATTTTTTTATTTTATTCTTCCAGAGAATAAAACCCTCCTTTTACTCTGCATCTGAAAAAGGGTGTTGTGGGCAATGTATTGATTATGGATAAATATGCGCTCAAGTGGTCCATCCTTCTGATAAAAATATCAAAATTTCAGTTATGATAGCTGCCAGAATCAGCCACCAAGATCCCTTGTGCTCTTACTCTGAGTGGCCTGACCAGGAAAAGCAAACACACAAAACCCTTCCTTTCTGAAATTAGGTTCATCCTAATGTTGTTAGGAATTAACTGTGAGTCTTGTCTCTTTTAGCTGCAAAGCCTCATTCCTTTTGTTCAGCTGCCCCCTAGTGACTCTGTGTGTGAAGAGTACGGGCTGAGCCACGGTGATGCTTTGCAGACTCTGTTTCGGTGAGTAGATTGCTGCCGGGAAAATTACAATCAAACATTCTGTCTGCGTTTTTTTGTATGTATGTATGTATGTATGTATTTGTTTTGAGAGAGAGATAGCACAAGCAGGGGAGGGGCAGAAAGAGAGAGAGAGAGAGAGGGAATCCCCAGCAGGCTCTGTGCTGTCACCGCGAAGTGTGAAGCAGGGCTCGAACTCATGAACCCATGAGGATCACGACCTGAGCCAAAATCAAGAGTCAGACACTCAACCAACCGACTGAGCCACCCAGGTGCCCCTGGAGGCTTTTGTTTTTAAAGATCGTGATTTTAAGGTTTATAGTTTTTATATTCGTTGTAAATTATAGGCATTATTATTGCCAAGAAAGAGGATTTTTATAAAGGGGTCCGTTACTTAATTCGTTCAATATCCTGGTCCCTGGTGCACTTGAGGGGATTTCCTATTGAATTCTTTGGTTTCCTATTGATTTCCTATTGAAACCTTTGTAGTAAGGAAACTGCTTAGTGACAAATTAAAATAATTTTTAATTTACGTATATGTTTTGCCTTATGGGGATTTGACAGAGTGGAATAGTGTTTCCTTTCATTCATGCCTTACCCAATATCTTGTCCACTGTCACTACTCTCAGGGTAAGAAAGATTGGCATTGCCCCTACTTGGGATTGGCCTTGTGATGGCCCACGCCTGCTCACTGTCTACTTGCCTCTGGCTCACACGCAGAGATTCATTTCTTTTGTGTGCATGCACACCATTCTTACAGAGTGCAGAGTGCACATACCCCGGGTAGATCACAGGCAGAGGGAGCACTGTAATTTTTTTTATTTTAGAGAGAAAGAGAGAGTGAGTGAGTTGGGGTGAGGGGCTGAGGGAGAGAGTGCAGTGCCCCAGCGCAGAGCCTGAGTCAGGGCTCCGTCCTACAACCCTGGGATCGTGACTGGAGCCTAAATCAAGAGTTGGGTGCTCAACTGACTGAGCCACCGGGTGCCCTGAGGAAGCTCTTTAACAATACCTTAGGAGATAGGAGTTTGCTGATGGAGAACAGATTGCCTTGTCTTGTCTTGTCTTTTTTTTTTCTTTTCTTTTTTTACTTGAAAAATTTTTTTGAAGTTTATTTAGAGAGACCAAGAAAGTGAATGGGGAAGGGGCAGAGAGAGAGAGAGAGGGAGACATTGAATCCCAAGCAGGCTCCGCACTCAGTGCAGAGCCCGATGCAGGCCTTGAACCCACTAACCACGAGCTCTTGACCTGAGCTGAAATCAAGAGACGCTTAACCCACTGAGCCACCCAGGCTCCCCAAGGAGAACACATTCTAAAAGGGCAGGGAGTGCGGGCAGAAATCCTGAATACAAGTAGTTGAGCTCCCTGGGCAGCTGGTGGGGACAGCTTGAAGATTCTAGAATGTGAGTTTTGGGTGAGACTCCTTCCTTGCATAGAGGCCAAGAATTTAATAGGGCAAGTGAGAGAAGAGCTGAAGCAAATCTGTTTTGAACCCACTGCATTTCCTGTGGTGGATTCATTGACCGTAGGAGCTGTAGAACATGCCAGAAGGTCTGTGTCCTTTTTATGATTTATCAGAGTGGAACACGGACACGCATCAACTGAAATGTTAATACTTATCAGCGTGTAACCAGGGGTGATATTTTATTTCGTTTTTACTTTATGAATGTGCCCTCTGACATGTTACTGTTTCCATTCTGGAATCCTGTCCTTACCGTGTGAACGTTGTACAGCATCTCTGGTTTCATTTCTCACTGTGCTCATGGTGTTGGAAGAAGCTCCACAGACAGACAGTTTTTCTTTATCAATCGGCGGCCTTGTGACCCGGCAAAGGTATTTTTTTTTTTTTATCGTTGTTTTTTGTTTTTTGTTTTTTTTGAGAGAAACTGAGAGAACGCAAACGGGAGCGACGGAGGGGGTGGAGAGAGAGAGAATCCCAGCAGGCTCAGCCCTTGTCAGCACAGAGCCTGATGCGAGGCTCAATCCCGCATCTCTGGGATCATGACCTGAGCCAAAATCAAGAGTCAGACAGACGCTCAACTGACTAAGCCACCCAGGCGCCCCTAGACTGGTCATCTTGATAGGGTTTTAGTGTTTCGGTTTTGATTTTGCATTTTCAGCAATATTGTGCCTCGGTCATAGATTCTGTTTTCTTGTGGCACTTGAAAGTGACTTCTGTCTGTTGGATATGGTTCAGTATTGTGCATGGTGCAGTTTTATAGTTTATCTCCAACACTTTTAACAATGATATTACAGAATCACATAAATACATTTCTCTGTACGTTGGAGTGTGTTTAATGAGCATTTAAATTGCACCTGCAGCATGTTGGCACTGAAGTTAAAATAACATAATAAACAGATAAATAAATAGGCCGCACCTACATCTTTTGACATGTCTTCAAAAGCAGCTTTGGATTGGAAAAAGATTCAGGTTTAGGGATTGATGACTAAAAATATCCCTTTGAGGGGCATGAGGAAACTTTTTTGGGCAATGGATAGATATATTGACTATCTTGATTATAATCTTACTGATCTTGATTGTAAACTTGTCAAACGGTATAGTTTATTTTTTAAACATTTTTTTAAGCGTTTATTTTTGAGAGAGAGAGGGAGACAGCGTGTGCATGCAAGTCAGGGAGGGGCAGAGAAAGAGGGAGAGAGAGGATCTGAAGCCAGCTTCATGCTGATAGCAGTGAGCCTGATGCGGGGCTTGAACTCACCAACTCTGAGATCGTGACCTGGGCCGAAGTCGGATGCTTAACCGACTGAGCCACCCAGGCACCCCTCAAACTGTATACTTTAAATACATGTAGTTTATTGCAGGCCCCGCTCTACCTCAGTCAATCTGTTAAGATATAGCCGTGTAGTGGCTGATTAGAGCAGCGTGTTGGGGGACAGACAGGAATGTTTGTTCTTTTTTAACCTTTGTTTTGTACGTAGGTTTCCAGACTTGTGAACGAGGTCTATCATATGTATAATCGCCATCAGTATCCATTTGTTGTTCTTAACATTTCTGTTGATTCAGGTAAGTTCCACTGAGCTTTCCGTCACGTTGGTGACTTACCCCTAAAAGAAAAAAATGAAATCATAAAGCCATGATATAACCAGAAAGGATTTTTGTGGCAACAGTTAATGGCAGTGTATTTTTTGTTTACAGACTTTTAATTATATTGTATAGACTTTTATTTTTTATACAGGCTTTCTTGCTTTCCGCTTGAGACCAGGTTAATGGTATTATTAGAAAAATAGGACTTTTTCATGGCACATAAGGGAGAAAGCAAACCAAATGTTCCCCCTGATTTTAAAAATAATGCTATTTTTCTTCTGATTGGGAAAATTCTGGTTTATTGTTATCTAGGATTTTTTCCTAGGTACTTAGAAATATGTGCACGCCTTAAAGTACGTAATGCTATATATATATCCCTACCCATATCCTTTATAAAAGGGAGAAAATAACTTTGGGTAAGTTTGTATCAAGCTCTTTATCCTTTGACATAAATGGTTTTTTTTTTTCCATGTCCTAAAAATTACTCAGAAACATGATTTTAACATCTGTACTCATTATATTGCAAGGTACAGATGTATCTTAAACTTTTTAAATTCTTAGCCTTAATTTAGCTATCTTCAGTTTTTAGAAATTTAAATACTATCCTTATATTAAATTGTTACCTATATCAGTGGTAATTTCTTTAATATACATTCGTATACTAGAATTAGTGTGTCCATGACTAGGATCGGGCGGTACTCATTTACACATCTAGAGCAGTGTATTGGGTAGTGTCATTTTTAACCAAACTCAGTGGGCGATACTAGAAGGACCTTATTTTGGTGTGCGGTCTTCTATGTTTTCATGTGTTTATTTGCTCTTTCTTTATTTTTGCAAATTAACTATTCAGATACTTGCATATTCTATCCGTTTAATAAACGGTTCATCTTTTCCTTGTTCCTCTGAAAGTGCTGGTTTTACAGTTTATGAATATTAGTCCGGACACTGCAGTGTTTTTAACAGTACTTTTGGCAAGCGCAAGAGGATAAAATAGATGGGGAAATTTCTGTTAAAGGTGATTTTAAACATAAGTGTCTTTTTTTTTTTTTTTTTTTTTTGGCCTTAGAATGTGTTGACGTCAATGTTACTCCCGATAAAAGGCAAATTTTACTGCAAGAGGAGAAGCTTTTGTTGGCAGTTTTAAAAACATCTTTGATAGGAATGTTTGATGGTGATCTCAACAAACTTAATGTCAGTCAGCAGCCGTTGTTGGGTATTGAAGGTAAGAAAATACACAGGTGTATGGACAGCTTCTGAAACTCACTATCCTTTTTTTTTTTTTTTAATTTTTTTAAATTTTTAAAAAATTTTTTAAATTTTTTATTTAATTTTTATTTAGAAGAGAGAATCTCAGGCAGGGTCTGCACTGATAGCATGAAGCCCAATGTGGGGTTCCATCTCATGAACCGTGAGATCATGACCCGAGCTGAATTCAAGATTCGGGCACTCAAACGACTGAGCCGCCCTGGCGCCCCCAAAATCTCTGAGAGGATGTGTCACACTAGGCAGTGTAGAGCTGCAGATGTAAGGAAATCGGGCAACAAGAGAAATGGAAGGCACATTTGGCACATCCAGGGATGTGTTCTTACCAGGACTCGACCGTTTTCCTTTAATAAACACTTCTAATCGCTGCAAACCTTTTGTTAATTTCCAGAGTTCTGAGAAAAGTCGATTCTGACCATTTTTGCCCATTTTTCTCATTTCTTTACGGAGTGGGGAATTTCTGGGGGCCCTCGCGCTGCCGTTTTCCCACCCGGCCCCCCCGTGCCTTCTTCGCTGAGTGGCGTGTGGGAATGAGCGTCACCACAAAGCTGATTCAGGATGTGTAGTGGTGATAGGTACAGTCATTATCTTATTGCCTGGCCCTACGTGATCAGATATCTAAGTGGTTTTCTTCTTTTTTATCCAAACCAAGAGCAGCTGGGACTTCTGGGAGGGGGCCCAGCGTTGAGCTCCAGCCGCCTTCTTTGGCAGAGGGAAGAGTTGGCCATTACCCCCGCCCCCCATGACCACATCTCCTCGGGGTGCACACTCTCTTCTGTCGGCCAGCCTGCCCTGATCTCCATGTCTGTATGTGCAGAGATGGTGGGCGACCATCAGTGCGTCTTCCGAGGGGGGAAGACCAGAGCTGCTGAGGAAGCTGAAACTAGAGTGTGGCAGAAGGCTAAGGTGACAGACGGGTGTGGCTTCCAGTGAGAGGAGAGGTTGTGGGATGACTTTGTGAGCTGAGGGTGCAAGGAGGAGCTGGAAGGGGCTTGGCAAGGGGGTGGGGGCGGGTGGGGGGGGGGTTGTTGGCAGGGATCCTGAGCCGCTCTGTCCTAACATTCCTTACACCCCAGGGGCGGGGAGAGGTCGATTTGGAAGAGAGCAGGCAGGCTCTGGTTTTGATAATCAGGGCATAAGGTGGAGGCGAAGCTCCCGAGGGGTGGAGTGGAACAGGAGCGCAGAAATCCGGGCAGTGGAGTGGCAGAGCTTCGCTTTGGATGCGGTGGGCGCCCGTGAGCCCTGGCCGTCCTCGGCGTGGGGTGGCGTGGATGTGGATGTGCGCGGGGATGGAGTGGAGGCTGCTCCGCTGTATATACATCTCTGTGGAGGGGGCCACTCACAGACATGCTTCGCCAGACGCTACCCTCTAAGGAGAAACTGCTCAAAATACCGGTGCATCTCGAAGCCCAGTTGAACCGATGCCCCTTTCGGCCATTGTATTGGAAACAAACAAACACGAGTGTATCAGCCCTGAGGTCAAGCGATGGCAGCCGTAGAACCACCCTGCTACCCCTTCTGCTTGCGCCGACCCCCCGTGGTAACCATCTTCCTCACTTCTGACACCACAGATTCATTTTATCTGCTTTTAATTTCTGCTTTTTTGCGTCTTGTTTCTTTCTCTCATTACCTTGTGGGATCCGTCCATGTCACATGGCAACTCATTCATTCGTTCTCGTTGCTGTGTGGCATTCCGTTGTAGTTCTTAACGGCATGATTTCTTTGTGGACGGTTGGGTTGTTATGGCCAGAGCGGCCGTGGACACCTCTGTCTGTGGCTCTGGCGGGTGTGGGTGTGCCAGGAGCGCAATGCCAGGCCACAGGCCTCCACCTGCAGATGCGTCGTGTTTAGATTTAGGAGCTACTCCCAGAAGGTTTCGCAAAGCGACTGTACAGATTTCACTACCACCAGCAGTATTCACACCTTCCTTTTAAGCCTCATCTTTTTATTTTTTTAATTTTTTAAATTTTTTTTTTAATTTTTTTTTTAAATTTTTTTATTTATTTTTGGGACAGAGAGAGACAGAGCATGAACGGGGTAGGGGCAGAGAGAGAGGGAGACACAGAATCGGAAACAGGCTCCAGGCTCTGAGCCATCAGCCCAGAGCCCGACGCGGGGCTCGAACTCACGGACCGCGAGATCGTGACCTGGCTGAAGTCGGACGCTTAACCGACTGCGCCACCCAGGCGCCCCTTAAGCCTCATCTTTGTGAACTTTTGTCGATTGTTAAATTTTTGCCCATTCTGGTGATCGTACAGTAACGTTAAAGTGTGGTTTCAATTTGTATGTCCCTTACGATTGTTGTATGTTCTGTTAGCCATCTCTGGATCCCTACTTTTGTAAAACGTATCCTCTTTTTAAAAAAAAATTTTTTTTAACGTTTGTTTATTTAAAAAAAAATTTTTTTTTTTTTTCAACGTTTATTTATTTTTGGGACAGAGAGAGACAGAGCATGAACGGGGGAGGGGCAGAGAGAGAGGGAGACACAGAATCGGAAACAGGCTCCAGGCTCTGAGCCATCAGCCCAGAGCCCGACGCGGGGCTCGAACTCACGAACCGCGAGATCGTGACCTGGCTGAAGTCGGACGCTTAACCGACTGCGCCACCCAGGTGCCCCTAACGTTTGTTTATTTTTGAGAGAGAGAGAGAAAGAGCACGAGTGAGGGAGGGGCAGAGAGAGAGAGGGAGACACAGAATCCAAAGCAGGCTCCAGGCTCTGAGCTGTCAGCACAGAGCCCGACGCAGGGCTCGAACTCATGAACCACGAGATCATGCCCTGAGCCGAAGTCGGCTGCTTAACTGACGGAGCCCCCCAGGTGCCCCCAGCTCTTTCTCCAGTTCATTGCAGCCCCTGATACTCTCCTCTGCTCCTATCTACTCAGGTAACTTAATAAAAAAGCCTTCGGCAGAAATGGAGAAGCCTGTGCCAGAAAAACAGGATGATCCCGCTTCGTTAAGGACTGCAGGAGAAGCGAAGAGGGCAGTGACCATTTCCAGACTGAGAGAGACCTTTTCTCTTCGGCACACGACAGAGACCAAGTCTCAGGGCCCGAACACCACCGAACCGAGACGGATTTCTCCGAGACAGAAGAGACACGTCCAGCGTTCTGGAGCTCCAGACTCCCTGTGTTTCCAGAAGTGCGCCTCGGGCACAGGCTCGTCCGGCCCTGGCGGGGAGGCGATGCATTTGCGCGGGGACCCCTGTGACCGCAGGGACGGAGCGGAGACGGAGCAGGACTCGAGGCACAGCCGCACTTCGGCCGGCCCGCGGGAAGGGCCCGGCACCCCAGCCACGGGCGGTCGGTCCGGTGGTGTCTGTGCAGCAAACTCCCCTGAGGACAGGTTTTCACAGGGAAACGCGGAAGCTTCTAAGAAGTTGCCTGAACTTGACCGTCGCTCTGCAGACACGGAGCGTGGTTCCAATCACGAGGACGGGGGACGTCAACATAGGGTCTCGCCCCCGCCCGTAGATGAATCCTCCCCAAGCACACGGCGTTTCAAAAAAGACGGCATTCCTTTGAATCCTGACGTCCCCCAAGGGTTGGTGACTGCACAGAACACATCAGCGTCTCAGGTCGACGTGGCTGTTAAAATCAGTAAGAAAGTAGTGCCCCTGGCCTTTTCCATGCGGTCTTTAGCGGCACGAATAAAGCAGTTACGTCACCAAGAAAGGCCACAAGAAGGCGAACAGAATTATAGGAAGTTCAGGGCAAAGATTTGCCCCGGAGAAAACCAAGCCGCCGAAGATGAACTGAGAAAGGAGATAAGGTAACGTTCTTTCATAGGATGAGCTGCCGGGAGGGGACGAGGCTGGTCCTTCCAGGCCCTGGTTTTGCTCCTCTGGCTGTCAGGACGGTCCTCCCTGGGGGCCTTCTCTGCATCACAGACGTGACATCTCCTGATGTCACACTTTCCCAAGCTTCTGTCTCCCCCTCTCCCGGCCCCCCTTTCTCTCTGCCTTCTCTGTGCTCCTCGAAGATTCTAATTTGGGAGTCTGTTTCCACTCACCGGATTGCTCATTAGCCCTACCGGTGCATCCTTGGTGATGCTGTTTCCACTCGCTACATTTTCATTGCCCCTCATATGCATCAAATTAACTTTCTTTAAAGAGGTCTTTCTCGGTGAAACCTTTCAAGAATTGTTTCCTTAGATTTTCTTCGCACATCCTGTCCATTTAGTTCAAATTAATCAGGGCCTCCTCAACCCCGATCTCATTCCTCTTCCCCAAGGTTTCACAGTGACTCCTCCCTGCACTGAATCCATGGAGGTTTTAGTGGACATTACTATTTCCCATGATTCATTAAAAAAAATTTTTTTTAATGTTTATTTATTTTTGAGAGAGAGAGACACAGAGTACGAGCAGGGGAGGGCCAGAGAGGGGGACACAGAATCTGAAGCAGGCTCCAGGCTCCGAGCTGTCAGCGCAGAGCCCAACATGGGGCTCAAACCCACGAACCGTGAGATCGTGACCTGAGCTGAAGTTGGACGCTTAACTGACTGAGCCACCTAGGGACCCCTCCCATGATTCATTTTAATGCATATTAGGAAAAATTATAATTTATTATCAAACTTGCGATTTCCAGAAGATTG
Source organism: Leopardus geoffroyi (assembly GCF_018350155.1). Taxonomy (NCBI): domain Eukaryota; kingdom Metazoa; phylum Chordata; class Mammalia; order Carnivora; family Felidae; genus Leopardus; species Leopardus geoffroyi. The sequence continues at coordinate 5,150,447 of NC_059340.1, forward strand.
TGTAGGGTAAGGTTAAGGAAAAAAGAGAGTCAATTTCAAGAAAACTGTTAATACTGATAACAGAAAACACTGGTCACCACCACTTTCTTGACAGTAATCACGTACAACATTGTAACTTCTAAAAACGATGACTTCTCTTGAAATATTTAACTTTGATTTTTTTTTAAAAATTTTTTTAATGTTTATTCATTTTTGAGAGACAGAGCTTGAGCGGGGAAGGGGCAGAGAGAGGGAGACACAGAATCTGAAACAGGCTCCAGGCTCTGAGCTGTCAGCACACAGCCCGACCCAGGGCTTGAACTCACAGTTTGCGAGATCCTGACCTGAGCTGAAGTCAAGGCTCAACCGACTGAGCCACCCAGGCGCCCCTTAACTTTGATCTTTTTAAAGCATTGTATATGTTTTGTCTCAGTAGATACTGAAATGTGCTGTGTCCTATACACAGAGCACCAGTAATTATGTCGAAATTTTATGGCACTTTTGGTTTGGACTGCACAGGCTTTGCCTGATTTTGATAATCAGTTCTTCAACAGCAAGCGTTACGTTAGATAATTCCCTTGATATTCATGGTGCCTAACATTGGGAAAGGTTTTTAGGAGATAGTTCATTTATTTATTTTTTCCAAAAGTTTACTTATTTTGAGAGACAGAGAAAGAGAGCACAAGCAGGGGAGGAGCAGAGAGAGAGAGAGAGAGAGAGAGTGTCCCAAGCTCTGATGGTGTGGAGCCTGTTGCGGGGCCTGAAGATCATGACCTGAATCGAAAATCACTAGTTGGATGCTTAACTGACTGAGCCACTCAGGCACCATAGGAAATAGTTCCTTTAAATTGTGTGTGATTAAGGGGGGGTGAACATCTTTGGGTGGGGTCTGGGGCCTGTGAACGCTCAGGGACACAGTGAAGAGCTGGGCTCCTGGCTTACATGCACGATCATGGAACACGTGCTTGATGGAGAAAGACCTGTAAGGTGCCCAAAAGGCAAAGTAATTATGCTTTCTCTTTGGGTTCTTTTTTTTTTTTTTTTTTTTGAGAGAGAGAGAGAGAGAGAGAGAGAGAGTGCACACATGAATGGAGGGTGGGGAGGAGGCAGAAAGAGAGAAAGAGATAGAATTCCAAGCAGGCTCCAGGCTCAGCACAGAGTCTGACTCGGGGCTCGATCTCACAGACCGTCAGATCATGACCTGAGCTGATATCAGTAGTCGGACGCTCAACCGACTGAACCCCCCCCCCCCCAGGCATCTGACCCTGGATGCTTTTAGCCTTCTCAGTGAGTGAAATCAACTGTAATTTTTAAAAGCAGTGATTTTAATTCAACAAATATTCATCGATCCCATGTTATGGTAGTTCTTGCATTTGGGGAACACAAAAGAACTGCTTAGGATGCTTGTTCAGAAAGCGGAACCCGTGGTCAGTCTCCGGAGATTCTATTTCAGTAGATGCGGTAGATTGTGGGTGTGGAGCCCAGGAATCTGCATTTTTGCCAGGTACCCCAAATGCTCCCTTTGAGAAACGCTGATCTACAGTGGGCCTGGCATTGGCATCTGGCCTTCGGTGCATGGCTGCTGAAACGCCTTTTGCTCTGAGCTGTCCTGCCGATGATTTTCCCGAGACATGTCCGGAGCGGAAGATGAGGCAGTAATTGAAATCCTGTGGTAGCATTTACCAGCTTTTGTGTTTCTATTTTGAGTTACAACCAAAGAGAGCAAGTCGTACAGTTTTGTTTCTTCTTCATTGTTTGAGCCTGATGCTACTTTTTAAGTTTACGGTGGGAGATACACCTGCAGAGACAGAATGCCTGTGTCTTCAGGCCGGTGCGAGTTCTTCCCACGGGGACTCTATCTGGGGAACCAGAGCCAGGGACTTGGTGTTGGTGCTGCTTACAGGTGTGTTGCGTCTCAGTTGGAATCCACTGTAGGCTCCTTACTTTGCAATCTCTGAGGCTGGACCATGTGAGCATCTCTGCTGGTGCACTTCTAGACTTTGTCAGTAGGGGGCGGTAGAGGGCCGCCGCGAGAAAGCACCGGAGCCCGGCGTCTCCTTCCTTCTGGCTGCCCTGGTCTTTTCCTCCTACAAGGCAGCTGCCAGCAGGAGGCCCAGCATTGCTCACTCTGTTTGCTACCCCTGTGTTTCTTAGCTAAGTAGTTAATTACCTTCTACTAGTTTACCATACCTGGTTATGAATTTCCTCTGTTCAAATCGCTGGTGTGGTTTTTGTGTCTTGATTGGACTCTGACACGAAATTACTACCAGGGAGTGGTCCCAGGAGACGCATCCTCACAGACAGGGTTTGGGGATTCGTTTGGTCCTGACCTTGGACTTGAGCTCAGTGTGAGCTCCTTGCCAATAGGAAATGGGAGCTTAGTAATCCATGGCACACGGAGGTGTCACTGTCAGACCATCACCCGCGATTGACTGTGGCAGAGCTCCAAGCAAAGCAAGTCCCACGGGAGCCCAGGTGGGTGCTGTGGTGTGGAAGGGATCTTCCTCGCTGCTCTGGAGCACTCGCAGAAAGAAAGGACCGTCTCAGGTCTCAGCTCGAGTTCCGTCTGAGCACCACAGGGCTGATCCTCATGAAAACCCATTTTCACAAAATTTGGTTGCGTGGGCTACAGAATGGCAATGTCGTTTTCTCACGTGAAGATCCGTGGTGGTATCTGTCTTGTCTGCACTGACGCACGTAGTCATGAATGGAATTGGATTTTGAAGCCACCCACCAAAGGACCCGTCCATGAGCTTGGCAGATGTTAGAAGAATTGATACCCAGGATTAGTGAAAAGGCACTTTTACACACTTAACAAATCTAGGGATTTATCGTACAGAAATACCCCCAGAGTAGAGTGGATTTCTGTCCATGAACGTTTGCTGCAGCGTCGTTTGCGTTACTCAAAATGAAAACACCCGAAAGTCGTTCAGTAGAGGCTTTGTTGGACAGGTTATGGTACGTGCTCGCAGTGAGCTCCCGTATGGCCACTAGAAAGAATGAAGGAGATCTACATGAATGGGTCTGAAAAAGCACTGAAGATGCATTGTTAAGGGAGGGGCGTAGAACGGCCTGAAGAATTATGATTCCATTTTTAGGTTTTTTTTCTTTTTTTTTAATATTTATTATGAGAGAGAGATAGAGAGCAAGCGGGAGAGGGGCAGAGGGAGGGAGACCCAGAATGCCAAAGCAGGCCCCGCAATGTCAGCGCAGAGCCCGATGCGGGTCTTGAACTCACCAACCCTGAGATCATGACCTGAGCCGAAATCAAGAGTTGGACACTTAAGTGACCCAGCCACCCGGGCACGCCCGGTTTTTTTTGTTTTGTTTTTAATATGTAAACAAAGGTCGGGGAACATATACAGCAAAAGAACAGTAGTTACTGATGCCATCTCTGGGGAGCTGGATGAACGAATGAATAACTAATGTTACCTTTAAAAGTGGGATTATTAGGGACTTTCTCTAGTTTATGTTTCTGTATTGTTCACTTTCCTGTTACAGTCTCTTTTATAATCAGAAAAGTAATCTTTTAAAAATCACGATGTCTCATAACGAACATTTTCCACACGCAGTAAAACGATGTTTGCAGACATGGAGATCATTGGTCAGTTTAACTTGGGATTTATAATCACCAAACTCAATGCAGATATCTTCATAGTGGACCAGCATGCCACGGATGAGAAGTACAACTTTGAGATGCTCCAGCAGCACACAGCCCTCCAGGGTCAAAGGCTTATCGCGTAAGTTCTTTCTGGTGTTCAGAATCTTCAGTGTTCTTGAACCCCTAAAGCTTAAGACCCAAGAGCGTATACGTACGTGTGTGTGTGTGTGTGTGTGTGTGTGTGTGTGTGTGTGCATCTCTTTTTTAGCCACAAGCGTCCCTGTGGCCGATTTTCATGCTTGTCACACAGCAGTCGTAACTGCCATCTCTTGAGTGCTTACTCTGTGCCAGGCACTGTTGAAACCATTGACACGCGTGAATTCATTTAGTCTTCCCCAACCTACAAAGTGGCTGCTGTTACCATCAGCACTTCACAGGTGATAAAATGGAGGCTCCCGGACACAGAGGTTCGGTGACTTTCCCAAGTTCACACAGCTAATGTTCTTTATTTATCAAGCCCTTTACCTCTTCCGGTTGGCCAGAAAATCTGACGAAGGCCAGTTTATAGTACGTAACGTGTCTGTTTATAGCACATAGAATTTAGGTGTGCAGAAGGGTGGCGCTGCCCGTGTGTCTGTCCTCAGCTAGCATAGATCAAGTTCAGTGATTAGTCACCACAGAGCTTGGTATTTGCCAATGCCTGTTTTAGGCTGACCGCTTTACAAGGTGGTGGGATGGTGTATCATGTACACCAGAAGTCTTTTCTTAAGCCAAGTGATAGGAAGAGGTCATGGATTTTCATTTGGGAAGTTCAGCGACATAGAGAAATACACTGAGATCCCAGTAGGAGTAAATCCTGGCACGAACAAACAGTCACTCAGCTGGGAGAAAGCACCGAGTTTACGGAGTAGTCTATTTCCTATGGAATGGTTGAATTCACTTACTTTCAGTGGGTATTAATGGTAATGGAAAAGACATTTATTTTTTAATTTTTTTAACGTTTGTTTATTTTTGAGAGAGAGAGAGAGAGAACGTGAGTGGGGAAGGGCAGAGAGAGGGAGACACAGAATCCGAAGCAGGCTCCAGGCTCCGAGCTGCCGGCACAGAGCCCGACGTGGGGCTCGACCTCATGAACTGTGAATTCATGACCTGAGCCGAAGTTGGACACTTGACCGACTGAGCCACTCAGGTGCCCAGTGTAAAGACATTTAATAAGCTACTTTCTCATACTGGATTCTTCCTGCCTCTTTCACAGAGGTCTTTTATTTTTTAGCCATTTTGCATAAATAGGGTCTCGCTTGTGACATTTCAGGTTGCCCCAGGTAGTCACAGATCACTTGGGGTCCCAGGTGGCCCATGCTCCAAGGATAAAGACCACAGGTCCTTCCTTTCCTACCAGGCCCTGCATGGTCTGGCCCTCCCTAGGTCCTTCCTCTTGGTTCTCCATGCTTGAGCCACCTGGCCATCTCCTTCTCAGGCCGTTGACAGACCTGATGAATTCCTACCTGGTCATTAAGGAGGATGAAGTAGATCTTTTGTATGTGGCTCTGGGAACATCAGTGGGCCATCCTCGGGCCTTTGCACAGACTTGTCCCTGCCTAGAATGCTTGTCCCTGTGCTCACCCATCCATCCATTGGCTGATAACGGGCGCTCACCCCAGCTCTCAGCTCAGAGGTCCCTTCCTCAGAGACCCCGCCCTTGACTCCTATCTCCAGGCCCATCTGACTCGCTCTGGCTCTTATGGCGCTGGGCGCCTCTGCCTCCTGATTGGCAGTGTACTTTGTAATTACAGTTTGTGTGACTGCCTGTTCAGTGTCGTTCTTCCCCACTGGTCTCTTACTCCATGCCCGTCCTTTCTCCTGCCCTTATCAGTTCCGACTGATTGAGCACTCGCTGAACCAGGAGGACCGGTGGACAGATTGCTACCTGGACAGATGGCGCGGTCAATGATGCAGACTCGGAAGGGGCGGGATAGCAAAACAGATGCTCTGTGTTCTGCTTTCCGATGCCTGTGATGACCCAGCCGAGCTTTTCACATGGTCTGAGTTGCAGGAAGGAAAAATAGCGTTTTTATGTGGTATTGTTATCTTTAAGGAGTGGATTGAGAGAAACATGGGGTCACTGGGATGGGGTGGCAGACTGAGGAAAAGCCAGCTGCTTTGGTGGTCATTTGAACTTAAAAAAAAAAAAAAGAAGAAGAAAATTAACAGGAAATTCTCAGGCAGTTACGTGACAGGAAAGGTACATGGCTGAACAAAGCGTTGTCGCTTACCTGGCTTTTTGAAAGGAATTCAAAGAAGCACGTATTGGCTTTGTTTCATTTCTGCTTTACGGCTAAATGTTTGACTTTGAGACTGGGTTTGAATCTCTTCTCTGTTTTTTCAGACCCCAGACTCTCAACTTAACTGCTGTCAATGAAGCTATCCTAATAGAAAATCTGGAAATATTCAGAAAGAATGGCTTCGATTTTGTTATCGACGAAGGGGGTGAGTGACGACGATGACGGGGTTGTCCTGTCAGAGCCGGGAACAGTCTTTGAGGTGCCCTAGATAAGTATATTTTATCAGAGATGGAAACGGTTCCCCCAGAAAGGATTTTGCCTCTGCCCTGTGTTTCAGTGTTTGTTACACACAGGCGTCAGATGAAACGTACTTTTCGAATCGTGGACTCTTCTCCAAATTTTATTCTTCCAGCTCCAGTCACTGAAAGGGCGAAGTTGATTTCCTTGCCAACCAGTAAAAACTGGACCTTTGGACCTCAGGACATCGATGAACTGATCTTCATGCTCAGTGACAGCCCTGGGGTCATGTGTCGGCCTTCCCGCGTCAGACAGATGTTTGCCTCCAGAGCCTGTCGAAAGTCTGTAAGTAAACAACGCTCATCTTCCAGGGCCCGGAGGGTCTGTTCGGGCCGGTGGTGGCACGAGTTCTCAGGCCAGCTGCTGACCAGGCAGCGCCGTCGACTGTGGCCGAGACTGCCACGGGTCATCGTGTGTAATACGGCCACATCCTTCTCTGCCAGTGTGATGTGCGAGCTGGGCGCGTCTGCCTTATCTCTGGCCTCTAACCCGTAATCGCTGTGACGTTTCACCGCCGCCGCTCAGCCTGTCCTGGAGGTGGTGCCGGTGGTGGGTCATCAGCCTGATGTCAGAGCAAAGCAGGTGCGTCTGGATCACCTGACCCCTGGGAGCAGCCGGGATGCCCTCCCTTCATCAGAGGCTCCACCCAGGTGCTGCCCAGGACACAGAGGGGACAAGGCAGATGAGGTCCCCCCCCCCTTTGCGGAGTTTAAGGTTTAGTGGGGAGGAAGAGACTTAAGCCAAAGTAGTAACTTCTGATACCAGTAGGCCCAGAAAAGAAGTTAAAACAGTATGGGGACAGGGAGTGGCCTCGGCCCCCGGTCGAGCAGCTGAGATTGGGAGGCAGGGAAGGGCCATGTGAGGAGGACGCATCTGGGCTGACGCCTGGAAGGGGCATGGAGCCCCTCGGGGAAGAGCTCTCCTAGTAGAAGAAACAGCAGGTGCACAGATGGGGCGGGGTGGGGAGCGTGTGAGCCAAGCCAGAGGCGGCCTGTCCTGGAGGGGGTCCCGGATGTGAGCCGAGCAGCGTCGGGACCCACACGGGGTCTTGCGATCCCGGTGGGAACCGGGGAGCTCGTGCGGAGGGCTGGAAGGGCTGAGGCGCAGGCTGTCGTGGGGGCACCCGAACTTCCGGAACAAGGCGGCGGGGAAGCAGCAGCTTGCTCGCAGTTGGGGGGGTGGGAGGCATAAAAGCTGATTTGGACGTGTGGTGTTTGAGGCCCCATGAGGCTGTAAGTGCAGGCGTCTGGAAAACGGTCAGGTTAATGAATCCGAGCTCGGGGAAATGTCAGTCGGGGAGCAGAGTTCAGGGGCACCGTGCAGCCTGGGGATTGGATGAAGTTCGGGGAGGGGTGAGGGGAGGATCTGACTTCCGGCCACAGGTATTTCTTTGGTGAAGACAGTGTTGGTGCCCCCACCCCGGGGTCGGTGAGCAAGAGGCAGGGCAGACTGGCCTGGGCCGGTGGCCAGGCGGTTTAGAGTGTCCTGCCTTAAGGTGCCACACAGACCCGGGGAGCCACAGGCCGCCCTGCCCTCCCCACCCTGGCAGGGCCGCCGCACTGTGGCTCTTCCTCCTCCCGTCAGCACAGCTGCCGACCGTTGTGGGTGATCCTCTGCTGCACCCTGCGGGCCCGTGCCCTGCCAGCCCCTCAGCCCCGTCTGCTCGCTTGGCTCCTGTCACACGGCCACGTGCCACGGCCACGTGCCACGTCCCCAGCCGCACCAGCCTTCCTCCCACCCGAAGCCCTTTGTGCTTGCCCGCCTCGCATGCCGCCTTCACACACCCGCCCGACTCCCTCCAGTTCTGGGCTTTCCCAGGTCCCCCACGGAAGTGGGCTCTCCCGGGCGCCATCCCCCCGCCCCCCCCCCCCCCGGGTGACACCTGTTTCTCTGTCTGGGGTCTGTCCGCCCCAGTGAGGTGGAGCGCCCCACGCATGCTGCCTCTGGGGCTGTGCGTGGCACGAGGAAGAAGGAGGGTGACACACGTCTCAGGCTTGTCGTCTCACACCACCTCTCCTGGTTTCTCAGGGGTGCTAATTTCCAGTGCTTGCTGGGGGGCCCGCTCACCTCCACGGAGAGTTCAGCTAGAGATGAGCTGAGTGCTGTTTCATCAAGCAAGAGGAGGCAGGGACAGGAGCCTGAAGGGAGGGCGAGTGAGACGGGCAGTATCTGGGGAGGGAGGACCCAGGCAGAGGGCATGGCCAGCACCAAGGTCTCAAGGTAGGTGCTTGTGTAGTGCACCTGTGCAAGAGGAAAGGGGCAGGTGCCTTGGCCTCCTGGGTGGCTCAGTCAGCTGGTTAAGCGTCCGCCTTCAGCTGAGGTCATGATCTCACAGTTTGTGGGTTCGATTCCCATGTCAGGCTCTGTGCTGACAGCTCAGAGCCTGGAGCCTGCTTCAGATTCTGTGTCTCCCTCTCTCTCTGTCCCTCCCCTGCTCGCGCTGTCTGTCTGTCTGTCTCTCTCTCTCTCTCTCTCCCCTCTCAAAAATAAAATAGAAACATTAAAAAAATTAAAAAAGGAAAGGGGGTGCCGGTGTGCTGGAGAGGGGCAGGGAGGGATGTGCTCTAGCAGATGCAGGCACGAGGCCAATGAGGGGCCAAATCCGCCGATGCACGTGGGCTTTTACCCAGGTGAGCAGCGCTGGCAATGTGATCTGACAGCTTTTGAAAGGACTCACTGGCCGCTGAGCGGAGAACAGGTGGAGGGGGACAGCGGGGAGGTCTTCAGAGGCCCTGTGGTTGCCAAGGTGACAGGTCTGGGCGGCGGGAGGGCCGCTGAGACTGGTTGCATCCTGGACAGGTGTGGTCAGTGTCTGTAACAGAGGTGTGTTGCCGTAAAGGAGCCACGGAAGGGCTGGATTTCACAAAGCGGAGGGGGGCTGAGATATCAGCGGGTAGGGTTCCTCGGAGGAAGATTTTTCAGGGACCGCTGTTTTGAGTAGTCATCGTGTCCATCCTCGTTCCAGAGAAAAATGTTGCTGGAGAGGTGCTCTTGTACCCAAAGCCTTTGTAAAACTTGGAACCGTTGTGTCTCCTACTCAGGTGATGATTGGAACCGCCCTAAACACAAGTGAGATGAAGAAACTGATCACCCACATGGGTGAGATGGACCATCCCTGGAACTGTCCCCACGGAAGGCCGACCATGAGACACATTGCCAACCTGGATTTCATTTCTCAAAAGTGACAACATCTCTCGCTTTCTAGAATTGTACGTTTCATCGCAGATTTTTCCTTTTCAAAAGCAGGGTTTTAACGAGTCAGCTTGTTGCCAAATAAACCTGTTTGAAAAAAAAGAAACTGACCAGATCCACTAGAAATGATCTTGAGAACCTCGTCAAACCACGCGGAGCAGTGTTTGCACCGGCTTTTGTCCCGCACCAGAGTGTGTGTGCGCATACAGGCAAGAAGAGCATGTCTTACAGAAACAGGAAGAACGCTTCGAAAGCCACCTGGGCCTCTGCTGCTGTGGCCTGAGGTATCTTAGTCAGCAACTTTCAGCCCGTAGTATGATTAAATTCATAATGGTTTAATTTCATAAAATTACGGTCCTTTTGGGTTCGGGGTTGTCCACCCAAATGCACATTAAATTTAAAAAAAAAACAAAAAACAAAACCCAAGAGAGATTCTCTGCCCAGCTGGAGGAAAATGGCCAAGTGGGGCCTGGGGTCACTATTTTTAAATGTTCCCCGGCAAACGTTCGTAGGCAAGGGGAAATAAAAGATTGACTTTTCTGTAACTTTAATGCTGTGATGTGGTTTTTTGGGGTGGGAATCGCAAGATGTTCCTGTTACTGGTCCTGAGAGCAGAAGCCCTGTTGTCAGATAACTTTTCGTGGAATCTCGTCCTGCCGGAGACAAAAGCAAGCCCCTGTGGACCCAGACGGCTGTGGGCCATACAGTGACCAGTGTGGCCTCTCCCCCTGCTTCTATTTGCAAACTTAGAATTCCTTAGACGTATTGAAATAATCGAGTAATTATTGTCCTAAGTGCCTATGCTGTGGTGCCCTCCTACAGGATCTCATTTAATAGTTGCAGGAACTCTACACATGGGGGTCTTAGGCAACCCCCCTTCCCCAACCGCTGTGTCCTAATCCGAGAGCCCTCAAATACGTGACCCAAGTGGCCAGAGGGGCTCTGAAGATGTGGTTGAGGGGAGGGTCACGAAGCGGGGCACGATCCTGGATTGGCCGGGTGGGCCCAATCTACCCGGTGACTTAAAAATTGGAGAACCTTTCTCAGCTGATACCGAGGATGTAGGAAGGCAGCGTCGAGAAACTGGAAAAACAAAGAGATTCTCCTCTGGAGCCACCCGAAGGAACCAGTCCTGCTGGACTCCTAACTTAAAATCTTAAGATGATAAACTCGTGTTGCTTTAAGCCCCTAAGTTTGGAGTAATTTGTTTACGGCAGTGGAAGCCGCCTGGATTCCTGTGTTATGGTGAAGATAAACGCTGCGAGGCCACGCGGCAATTAACAGAGCTGGGAAAACCTGCATCAGGTGCGTCCAGCACCAGGTTGCCACCTGGACTTCTGGACCAGAGGGGCCGAGCCTTGTGGCTCAGCGGCTTCTCTGCCGGCGGTCCCTTTAAGGGCGGGGCGGGGCCTGTGGTTGCCTGGAGACCAGCCTCGGTCGGGACGCTCCGCAGTCGCCGCACCATCTCCGCCTCCTCCTGGCTGCGCCCCCCCCGCCCCCCCCCCACCCCCGCCGGAGACCGGAGCCGGGTGGGCGCCCCGCCGGTGGTCCTGCGTGCGCTGCGGCCAACTTCCCGGTCAGGTCCGGCTCTTCCTCCGCCGGGCGTTCGCGGCCCCCAGGACCTGAGCAGGTGCGGTGGGCAGGAGTTGCGGGGAACCCCAAGCTCAGAGAATGCGCGCCCCTTTTGTGCTGCCTAAGGAAGGAATAAATCGCCAGGGTAAAAGGGCCTCAAGCCAGGGGGACCAGAATATAAACAAAAGTTACTGGGAAACAGGCCTCGAGGAAGGAGATGGGCCTTAGATGCAGTGAAGATTTCACCCAGAGACCGCAAACCTATCTGTAGCAAAGGCTCACCTGGGCTTCCCTGGGCTAAGGGCTGGAGGGAGTAATGGCGTTTGAAGGACAAGAAAAGCGGGATCATGTTGGTGAGAGCAAAGCCTAGGGGTGTCGTTGACTGGCAGGTGGGGTGTCCAGAGGATGCCATCCAAGCAGAGGGTGTGGGGGTGTCCCCTTGGACCCCTCAGGGTGTGAGGAGGGACCAGACCTTGCCCTGCACCCCAGGACTCGTCTGTGTATATTGCTTGTTGCACTGAGATGTTTTCAATGAGGCCAGTTTGGGAGGCCATGAAAACTGTGGCTTTGGGGACCTGCCCGTCAGCTCCGTGACCTTGGGCAAAGGTCACACGGCTCCTTTTCTGGCACGGGAGGCACTCAGTCTGGCATATGGAGTGGGCAGCCCAAGATTTCAAGTTCAAACACAGGAAAGTGACATAGTAATCACAACATCATTGATAGTGTGCTGTATCCCACACTTCAGAGGTTTTCTGTGCATCATTTCATGTAATTCTTACAAATGAGACAAGGCCCTGTTTTTTGCTGTTTGGTATCTGAAGCAGATGGAGTTTAACCTGCTTAAGGACACACAGCTGGTGAGGGGCAGTGCAGGAACCTGAACGCAGCTCTTGAGCACTTTACCATGCAGATATATCTATATATAGATATATATAGATATATATTAGTTTACCTATTTTTTGAGAGAGGGAGAGAATCCCAAGCAGGCTCCCCAACTACCAGCACAGAGCCAGACGTGGGGCTCGAACCCATGGACCACAAGGTCATGACCCAAGCAGAAATCAAGAGTCAGAGGCTTAACTGATTGAGCCACCCAATCGCCCCTCCATGCAGACGTATTAAGAGATGGGCTTTCAAAGTAGGAATTGCCAGCGTGTAAGACATTAAGGGTTAAGTAGCCGTTTTTTAATGTATCGGGTTCCCTTCTTGCTGGAACACTATTTGAAAAGAAATGGTAGGCAGTGTTTCCAGTTTTTAAAAATTTTAGGAATGGGGTGCCTGGGTGGCTCAGTCAAACGACCGACTTCGGCTCTGATCATGATCTCGCAGTTCGTGGGTTCCAGCCCTGAGTCGGGCTCTGTGCTGACAGCTCAGAGCCTGGAGCCTGCTTCGGATTCTGTGTCTTCCTGTCTCTCTGCCTCTCCCCTGCTCATGCTCTGTTTCTCTCTCTCTCTCAAATACATAAACATTAAAAATAAAACAAAAAAATTTTAGGAACAACCAATGCGATATTTTTATAAATTGGTGATACTTGATAATCATAATTTTTCAAGCTTTATAAAGAGGAGAATGATAATGACATTGGGTTGTAAAGCTAAAATTTTAGCTACAGATGAAACCCGCAAGTCTGTAGAGCTACGATTTTTCTTTTTCAGATAAAACCGATCAACACTTTGAAACAAACAGCTCCCAACCGAAGGAATCATTTGATACTTACGTATATAAAGTAAACTTTAGGACTTCTAAAGACAATGGTGAAAGAAAAGAAAAGAGCGGACAAACGGGCGGATAAGTTTTCCCGCTCTCCCTCCACTGATAATCCAGACTTTTCCACACCAGACAGCAACGCTGCTAGACAAGAACTGTCCCCCAGGGCTGCCCCACCATTGGAAACGCATCTCAGTGAATCAGGGCTCAGAAAAGAGTCCAATGACGATGCCCAGCTGAATGAAGACGCCACTCAGTACGAAGAGCCCATTCTCACCAAACTCATAGTTGAAAGGTGAATTTGATGGGTTGCGTCTTCCCTGTTCCCCTTCCTAGAGCTTTCATGCTCTGTTCTCTCTCTCTCTCTCTGCCATCTCTTATCGTGGCTTCCCCTGTCACTCCCCTAGGTGACTGTAAAAGTCTGTGTCTTCAGCCCTGGTCTCTCTCCTGGAGTTTTATATTCAAATTTATAACTCCCTCCTGAACATCACCCAACCTGACTTCAAGCCCCTGTGTCCAAATCTGGACCGGAGTCCTGGCTCTATGACATCGACCCCATCCTTGAACCTTTCTGAGCCCCAGGGTCTTCACTGGGAAAAACACACCCCATAGATGGTTCCTCTGTGTGCTGCCATGCTCCGCCCCCCCCCCCCCCCCCCAGGCCCTGGGCTTCTCCATTGGTGCCTATTTCTTTTTCTTTTTCTTTTTTTAAAATTTTTTATGTTTGTTTATTTCTGAGACAGAGACAGAGCATGAGTGGGGGAAGGGCAGAGAGAGGGAGACACAGAATCCGAAGCAGGCTCCAGGCTCCGAGTTGTCAGCACAGAGCCCGACGTGGGGCTCGAACTCACAAACCGTGAGATCATGACCTGAGCTGAAGTCGGTCGCTCAACCGCCTGACCCACCCAGGCGCCCCATCCGTTGGTCCCTATTTCTGTACGGCACCACCATTTCCCTCCCTATTGGGGCTGCCCTCCTCCTGCCCTGCCCTTTTGTGTTTCTTTTTCCTCTCTGCTTCTCTCATTAACCCCTTTCTCTCTGCTCAGCTTCTTCATTCCCTCTTGACTGGGCTATTGGACTCCCTTCCTAAATATTTCCCTGCTTCTAGGCTCTTCCAGGCCTCCTGTATGGATTTGCCCTCCTAATTGTTTACATACATCACTCCCGGGATTAGTTACTTGTCTGTGTAACACGTCACCCCAGGGCATGGTGATTAAAACAAATATCTCACATAGTTTATGGGGGTCAAAAATCTGGGAGCAGCTTAGCTGGATGGTATCGGGTTAGGATCTCTGGAGGTCCAGCCAAGATGTGAGTCTAGACTGCCATCATCTGAAGGCTTGGCCGGCTGCACAGTCGGCTTTCAAAGGGGCTCCCTGGCAGGAGGCCTCAGTTCCTCGTCACACATCAGTATGTCCTTTGGTGTCCCCACCACCTAGCAGCTGGCTTCCTCACAGAGTAATCCAAGAGAGAGCTAGGGCAGAAGCCTTGTGTCTTTTAGGACCTGCTCTGTCATCACCCTCTGCCCTTTCTTTCTGTCTTTCTTTAAAATTGTTAATGTTTGTTTGTTTTTGAGAGAGAGACAGAGCGCAAGCCAGGGAGGGGCAGAGAGAGAGGGAGACACAGAATCCGAAGCAGGCTCCAGGCTCTGAACCATCAGCATAGAGACTGACATGGGGCTCGAACTCACAGACCTCGAGACCATGACCTGAGCTGAAGTTTAACCAACTGAGCCACCCAGGCGCCCATACCTCTGTCATTTCTGCAATACCCTAGTGGTCTCACGGGTCAGCCTTCTTCAGTGTGAGAGAGGATTCCACAAGGCTGTGGCTCCTAGGAGGTGAGAATTGCCCTGGGGCCATTTTGAGGCTGGCTGCCACATTCTTAAAAACTTTTGATGTCTTAACATTGTCTACAGAATAAAACCCCTGAGCCTGATACTCTGACCGCAGCCTGCCTCTCTCCTGTCAAACTCAAGAGCCCAGTTAGACTTTCCCCCACAATCTCATTTTTGTCTTTGCTTGCAAAGATGGCTTTGCTGGAGTGTTTGCTTCGCTTCTGAATGATCAAATTCCAACCTACTCTTCTGGTCCAAATCTTTTCTATTGATTCTTCCCAATAGGAAGTCATTTTGCCCAAAACTTTTTTTAATCATGCTTATCACTTTCTATCATGTTTTACTATATACCTAGTATGTACTACTTTCTATTACGTACATATGTAATATGGATGAATTACCATAATTTGTTTCCAAGTTTTAACTTCTCTACCAGGTGGAAAATTCTGTCCTAGCACAGACACGCCCAGAGTATCAAACACCAGACCTTAGGCATAGGGGATGCTCAGTCAAGATTTACGGTTTGAATGATTATCAGTGGCCATTTTTCTTTTCATTTCTTTTTATTTTTTTCTAAATATTGATTGTTTTGGGGGAGAGTGCAAATGGGGGAGGGGCAGAGAGAGGGGGACAGAGGATCCAAAGCGGGCTCCGTGCTGACAGGCAGACAGCAGAGAGCCCGATGTGGGGCTCGAACTCGCGAACCATGAGATCGTGACCTGAGCCAAAGTCGGACACCTAACCGACTGAGCCACCCAGGCGCCCCATCTTTTCACTTCTTAATTCACGGTATTCCCTATGCTGTACCCTTTACTCCCCGGGACTTCACAACTGGAAGCCTACCTCTCCCTCTCCCCCTCGCCCATTTGGCCGATCCCCCCACCCTCTTCTGCTCTGGCATCCACCAGCTCTCTGTATTTATGGGTCTGTTTTTGCACTTTGTTTGTTTTTGAGATTCCACATATAAGTGCAATTGTATATTTGTCTTTCTCTGACTTATTTCATGTATAATCCTCTCTAGCTCCACCCATATTGTTGCAAAAGGCAAGATCTCATTCTCTTTTGTAGCCGAGTAATATTCCAGTGCCTATATATACACCACAGCTTCTTTTTCCGTTCATCCATGGACGTACACTTGGGCTGCTTCCAAATCTTGGCTGCTATACACGATGCCGCCGTACACAGGGGTGCATTTATGTTTTTGAATTCGTGTTTTCATTTTCTTTGGGCAAATACCCGGTGGGGGGATTACTGGATCATATGGCTTTTTTATTTTCAATTTTTTGAGGTACCCTCATATGGTTTTCCAGAGTGGCTGTACCAATTTACATTCCCGCCAACAGTGCATGAGCGTTCCTTTCTCTCCACGTCCTCGCCAACACTTATTTCTTGCCTTTTTAAGTCTAGCCCTTCTAACAGGTGTGAGGTCATATCTCATTATGGTTTTGATTCGCATTTCCCTCATGGCGAGTGATGTTGAGCATCTATTCGTGCGTCTCTTGGCTTCCTGTGTATCTTCTTTGGAAAAAATGTGTATTCGGGTCCCCTGCCCATTTTTTAATTGGATCATTTGTATCTTGGTGTTGAGTTGTAGAAGTCTTTTATATATTTTATGCATTAACCCCTTATTGGACATTTCCTTTGCAAATATCTTCTTCTATTCAAGAGGTTGCCTTGTTTTGTTGGTGGTTTCCTTTGCTATGCAAAACCTTTCACGTGGATGTAGTCCCAGTACTTTATTTCTGCTTCTGTTTTCCTTGCTGAGGAATCATATCTAGAAAAATGTCGTTACAGCTGATGTCAGAGAAATTACTGCCTATGTTTTATTCTAGGAGTTTTATGCTTTCTGGTCTCACAGATCTTTAATCCATTAAAAAAATTGTTTTAATGTTTGTTTACTTTTGAGAGAGAGAGACACAGAGTGTGAGCCGGGGAGGGGTAGAGAGAAAGGGAGACACAGAAACCCAAGCAGGCTCCAGGCTCTGAGCTGTCAGCACAGAGCCTGACGTGGGGCTTGAACTCACGATCCTCAAGATCATGACCTGAGCTGAAGTCGGATGCTTAAATGACTGAGCCACCCGGGTGCCCCAGATTTGTAATCCATTTTGAGTCTTGTTTTGTACATGGTGTGATTTCGAAAGTGGTCTCATTGCACTCTTTGGCATGTATCTGTCCAGTTTTCCCACCACCATCTGAGAGGCTGTCTTTCCCCCTTTGTGTATTCTTGCCTCCTTTGTTGTAGATTAACTGACCGTGGAAGTGTGGCTTTAATGGACTGTCTGTTCTGTTCCATAGATCTATATGTCTATTCTTCTCCCAGTACCGTACTCTTTTGATAACTACCGCTTTGTAGTAGACCTTGAAATCTGGGATTGTGATGCCTCCAGCTTTATTTCTGTTCTTCAGGATGGCTATTCAGGGGCTTTTGTGGTTCCATACAAATCTTAGTGTTATTTGTTCTAGTCCTGTGAAAAATGCTGTTGGCATTCTGATAGGGATTTCATTGAATCTGTAGATTGCTTTGGGTAGGATGGACATCTTAACAATATTAATTCTTAATCCACGAGCACGGAATATCGTTTCATTCGTGTTGCCTTCAGTTTCTTTCATCTGTGTTTTATAGTTTTCAGAGTGTAGGTCAGGTCTTTCGCCACCTTGGTTAAATTTGTTCCTAGGTATTTTATTGTTTTTGGTGCAATCGTAAATGGAATTGTTTTCTTAATTTCTCTCTTATTTTATTAGTGTATTAGTGTATTCCATGTATTTCTGTATTCTGTTGATGTATAGAAGTGCAACCGAGGGGCGCCTGGATGGTTCAGTTGGTTAAGTGTCTGATTTTTGATTTTGGCTCAGGTCGTGATCCCAGGGTCATAGGATTGAGCTCTCTGCAGTGAGCATGGAGCCTGCTTCGGATTCTCTCTCCCTCTCTCTCTGCCCCTCCCCTGCTCGCATTCTCTCTCTCTGTCTCTCTGTCTCTCTCTCAAAATAAACAAACTTAAAAAGATTTTTAAAAATTATCATCATAAAAGACACGTAACGTAGAACTTCCTATTTTAACCATTTTAAGTGTACAATTCAGGGGCACTAAGTACCCTCATCGTGTTGTACAAGCATCACCACTGTCAATTTCCAGAACTTTTTCATCATCCCAGACCGAAACTGCCCAGAATAAACCCTCCCCTTCCATCTCTGCCCCTTTTCACTATTTCCTCCTGGCTGTTGGCTCTCCCTACAATCTCTTCTCCACACAGTGGCCATCCAGATGCTCTTTTTATGACATAAATCTGACCGTGGCCAGCTCCCCTCTTGGAACCTTCTCCTGATTCCTCCTAGAGGAACCCCACCCCCCACCCCAGCGTCTGTCTCCTGTCCTCTTCTCTTTCTCTCTCCTTCCTGTTCTCCAGCTGAGCTGCCCTCCTTTCTGTTGGCTGAACTTGAGCTGTTGGCTCCTTCCTGCCACAGGACCTTTGCACTTGCTGTACCCTCTTCCCAACATCCTCTTCCCAGAGTTCTTCTTAAGGCTGTTTGTTTTATGACCTGCACATCTCACTACAACTTCTGTGTCCTTCGAGAGGCCCTGACTGCCTGTACACAGCAGCTGCCTCCTTATTCTCAGCCTCATTCCCCCATCATGTCTGTCGTAAAAATTGAACATGATCCGGAATCCCTCTTGTTTGTTTGTTTCCTCTTTGCCGCCTGTCTCTCCGCAGTCAACTAGGGTCACCCGAGGGCAGGAACTTTCCAGTCTTGTTCACAGTGGCCCTCGGGGAACATATGTTGAATGAACGAATGTGAAATATTGTTTGTACTTCTTCATTGATGTTAATTATGACTTTAACCCACCATCGCTTGTGGTGGCTCACACCACTCATTACCTTGAGCTCTATTTCTTTGCAGCTATGAAGGGGAAAAAGTCCATGGGCTGTATGAGGGAGAAGGCTTTGCGGTCTTTCAAGGAGGCTGTACCTACCATGTGAGTTACACGTCTCGGGGATGGGCAGGGAGGGGAGGACGGTGAGAATATTCTGGGAGAGTCGGAGATTTGTATCTCCAGAAAAGTCTGTTGAGTCTTCAAAAGAAATTGAAAGTACTTACTGCTGATTTGACTTTGAACCCAGTTACCTATTTTAAGGTAAAACCATGGATCCACACCTCAGAAGTCATCATTTTAGATTGTTTTCTTTTCCTGATTTTTAATAAATGTTTATGTTAGAGAGAGAGAGACAGCATGAGCAGGGGAGGGGCAGAGAGAGAGGGAGACACAGAATCTGAAGCAGGGTCCAGGCTCTGAGCTGTCAGCACAGAGCCCAATGTGGGGCTCGAACTCGTGAACCATGAGATCATGACCTCAGCCGAAGTTGGATGCTTAACCGACGGCGCCCCCCTTTTCCTGACTTTCATTTATTGTCCAAACAACCTGAAGGCGACTGGAGCAAATAGCAAAGAGTAAAATCCCAGTGTTGTCACCCCTTTGCCATTAAATGCTTTGGACACGCCGTGTCCCTTTCATTCCTCGAATGGATGTGTCAGCATTTATAGGGCCTACTGATTTCGCAGATAATATCTTGAAACTTTTTTCATTTATGAATAATTTGCTGCCTTGCTGCATGCTTTTCGTAACTTAAATATTTTGTGGCAAAATATACATAAAACCTACCATTGTAACCATTTTTGAGTGTACAGTCGGGGGCATTAAGCACAGGACCCTCCCCAGCCTCCACCTCCAGAAACCTTCATCCTCCCAAACCGAGACTCTGGCCCCAGTTAAACACCAACCACCCCCGTGTCTTCCTCCGTAATATTTAAAATACTGCATAGCTCTCTGATTTACTGTTCATGACTACACCATAATTATTAGATCACTTTTGAAGTGTTTTCATTTTTTCCCCCATCATTAGCAATGGCACGGTAGATCATTCAGATTATCAAAGAAACGTGTGCTTTTTTAAAAAAATATAATTTACCGGGGCGCCTGGGTGGCTCAGTCGGTTAAGCATCCGACTTCAGCTCAGGGCATGATCTCGCCATCCGTGAGTTCAAGCCCCGCATCGGGTTCTGTGCTGACAGCTCGGAGCCCGGAGCCTGCTTCGGGTTCTGTGTCTCCCTCTCTCTGACCCTCCCCCGTTCATGCTCTTTCTCTGTCTCAAAAATAAATAAAAATTTAATTAAAAAAATAAATAATAAATAAAAATTAAAAATATAATTTATTGTCAAATTGGGTTCCATTCAACACCCAGTGCTCATCCCAACAGGTGCCCTCCTCCATGCCCATCACCCACTTTCCCCTCTCCCCCACTCCCCCATCAACCCTCAGTTCTCTGTATTTAAGAGTCTCTTATAGTTTGCCTCCCTCTCTCTCTGTTTGTAACTATTTTCCCCTCCCCCATGTTCTTCCGTTAAGTTTCTCAAGTTCCGCATATGAGTGAACACATAAGGTATCTGTCCTTCTCTGACTTATTTCGCTCAGCATGGCACCTTCCAGTTCCATCCAGGTTGCTGCAAATGGCAGGATTTCGTTCTTTCTCGTTGCCAAGTAGTATTCCATTGTAGCTATAAACCACATCTTCCTTATCCATTCGTCAGTCGATGGACATTTAGGCTCTCTCCATAATTTGGCTCTTGTTGAAAGTGCTGCTATAAACATTGGGGTAGAAACGTGTGTTTTCAATAAGAACAAATTTTTGTGGTTGGGGTCAGAAAACGTGGGTTTCAGTCCCCTGATTTCTTTTCCCCCCACTAAACATACAACATGTTCTTATTCCTGCATCATGTAAATTCTTAAAAACGCCATTAGCGTGGCTGAATAATAGTCACGAATGTGGCCGTCCCGTCTGGCCTCGGCCAGTTTTGGGATCAGCTGTTGCGTTCATGCTGATCAGTCTCCTTTCACCAATCGGGGCGCTAAGTGCACTGCTGTGTGAATAGGACTGAGTGTGAAGGCTGCTTGAGATCCTCTCTCTCCCCCCACCCCCTGCCTGCCTCTCTCCCCTGCCCAGTGGTCACTCTAAAATAAAAAAAAAATTAAAAATCAACCAGCGACACCCAGTTCTCGATTACACAAGATCGACCCCTCCCAGGCTGCTGAGGACACAGTATCGGCTCCCACTACCCCAGAGGGTCTTGTCTCTGGTGGCCTTCGGTCCACAGTGACCCGGTAGCTCCAGCCTGGCCCAGTGGCCTTGCCTTAACTGTTGATGTGGGGGCAAATACCCCTCCATTTCTGAGATCTCCTCCCCACCACTGCCTGCTGCTTGCTGGGTAAACTTTCCGTATTTTCCTCAGACTCAAATTATTTTGATTAAAAATAATCATCTGTTGGGGCGCCTGGGTGGCTCAGTCAGTTAAGCATCTGACTTTGGCTCAGGTCATGATCTCCCGGTTCATGAGTTCAAGCCCTGAGTCAGGGTCTGTGCTGACAGCTTGGAGCCTGGAGTCTGCTTCAGATTCTGTGTCTCCCTCTTTCTCTGCCCCTCTCCCACTTGTGCTCTGTCTCTGCCTCTGTCTGTCTCTCTCTCTCAAAAATGAATAAATGTTAAAAAAAATTCGTTTTAAATAATCATCATTCGGCTCTCCTTTAAATTGCGAGAGCGGCAGACCCAGCAGAATGACTCTACTGTGGCCCCAGGCCCCGAGTCAGACCGTGGGTATGTCACATGTTTAGATCACAATCCCCTAAAGATAGACAATAAAGCCAAACATTTCATGGAACATTTGCCCTTACCATGTAGACACAGCATGATCTTTTCTAGTGTAGTTTGTTAATTAAAGCGCCAGTTGTTGCGACCGTAATTGATTCCATAATACAAACAACAGCCGGCCTGCGGCTGGAAAGCCCCTGGTTGCCCCGTGGTTTTCCTCAATGCCAGCCTGTCTCCTGTGAAGCCCAGGCTAACCTGGACGCCTAACAAAATGTGTCTTCTTGCCAGTGAGTTAGGGCCGTGGTTCCTGAGTGCGGTCCTGGGGACCAGCAGCATTACCTGGGTATTTTTTTTTTTTTCAAAATGCTCATTCTTGGGCAACAGCCCAGACCTGCTGATGAATTAGAATCTCCAGGGTGGGCCCAGCAATCCCCAGGTGATTTCTGAAGCAAGCAAGAGTCTGAGATCCACTGAATTAGGGCAGTGTTACATATTCCCCCTTTGCCCACTGACTCTAACAAGGTGATTCTAAGGAACAACTAGGAGTACTCTTTTTTTTTCTGAGTTTATTATATACTTATTTTGAGAGGCACAGAGAGAGAGTGTGTGTGCACAAGCTGGGGAGGGGCAGAGAGAGAGAATCCCAAGCAGGTTCCGTGCTATCAGCACAGAGCCAGACGTGGGACTCGATCCCACAATCCGTGAGATCATGATCTGAGCTGAGATCTAGAGTCAGACGCTTAATGACTGAGCCCCCCCCCAGGCGGCCCAAACTGGGAGTACTTTTCAGCCTCGTTTTCTCTGATTACATTTAGGCATTCAGGCGTGCGAAGTTTTCGGTGACTAGTTCCTATGTGTTAACAACAGACACTAAATATAAGTGGACCCTCCTGACAACTGTGTATTGTCTACATAGAGGAATATTCAGGGGGCACGGGCGCACCCATACGGATAAGTCCCAGTAAGTGGAAAACAGACGAGCGTGCAATTTACAAATGGGGTACTTTCTAACATCCAGATAACGGTTTTAACCAGGTCTACCTGGTTTAAATAATTTTTTTTTTTAATTTTTTAACGTTTATTTATTTTTGAGACAGAGAGAGACAGAGCATGAACAGGGGAGGGTCAGAGAGAGAGAGGGAGACACAGAATCTGAAACAGGCTCCGGGCTCTGTGCTGTCAGCACAGAGCCCGACGCGGGGCTCGAACTCACAAACCGCGAGACCACAACCTGAGCCGAAGTCGGCCGCCCAACCGACTGAGCCACCCAGGCGCCCCGTTTAAATAATTTTTAAAAAATCCTTAAACTTTGAAATGCAAAACCAAAAGCATATGAATTCTTTTGCACTATGGAATTTTTACCTAGCTTAATTAGGAGAGGAAGACACAGACCGAACTTAAAACTCACGTTTAAGTGTCACACAGGACTGCTTGGTGTAGGTTTTGGGGAATTTGGATAAGCGTATTCATGCAGTGGAAGTGGGATGGGGCGCCTGGGTGGCTCAGTCGGTTAAACCCCCGACTTCGGCTCAGGCTGTGATCTCACGGCTCATGAGTTTGAGCCCCACATCAGGCTCTGTGCTGACGGCTCGGAGCCTGGAGCCTGATTCGGATTCTGTGTCTCCCTCTCTTTGTGACCCTCCCCCCTGAAAAATGAATAAACAGTTTAAAAAACAAAAAAATAAAAAAAAAAAGAAAGTGGGATAAGGCTCCATTCTGAGAACTAAAACCAGCTGTTACGTAGAGTCAATGGTCCTAAGGGTTTGTTGTTGTTCTGTTTTAAAGGGTATGTTTTCAGAAGGACTTATGCACGGACAAGGGACTTATGTTTGGGCCGATGGACTGAAATATGAGGTAAAGTATGTCGTATGTTATGGTTTTACACTGTAATTAACACAATGTAACGGTCAGCTTCCCACAATCAAACGTACTACTTTCACTACTTTCACAAGAGTAATTCAGCTCACGGGTCTAAAAAAGTCCACAGAACCCAGGCGCCTGGGCGACTCAGTAGCTGAAGCATCTGACTCTTGATTTCAGCTCAGGTCACGATCTCGCGGTTCGTGAGATTGAGCCCTGGGTTGAGCTCTGCGCTGACGGCTCAGAGCCTCCTTGAGATTCTGTCTCTCCCTCTCTCTCTGCCCCTCCCCTACTCTCTCTCTCTCTCAAAATAAAAAAAAAAAATAAACTTAAGAAAAAAAAAAGACCCCAGAACCCAAGAATACAGGTGAAAAGTAACTTGTTAACTGCACGGGACCCTCTGGCAATCGGTACTGTGTTCATCCTTATACTCTAGATGTCTCCTGGGCGGGCACAGCACCCGTGCATCTATTTGGCCTGGCTTACTCTTCACAAACACAAGTATAGTTTATTGTACACTCTCTTCTGTCCCTTTAGTCTTTGGAGATCACACCGTAGCTGTTCATCCAGATCTACCTAGTTTCACTGGCTGCTTTTATTCTGTGATGTGGGTTTCACTTAACCCATCTTGTCGGTTTAAAGGGAATATGTATTTTTTAAATCGATTGCTAGAAGGCTGTTCTCAAACTCGCGATTGCAGGGTTGCTAGTGATGGGGTTTATAAGTGGTAGTGATGACCTTGAAAACCTATGCACATATGCTCATATTCAAATAGCAGCCAGGTGAGGGAAGCAGAGACAAGTGCCGGCCAGGTGGGCAGTTCACTGGGCCTGAGAGTGGGAGACAAGCCACAGAGGTGGAGGGGCCCCTGAAGATCTGGTGGTTTGGGGCCAGCCTTTCCAGGGACATTCTTCCCCTGCAACACCCTGGCTTCTAGCCTGTGGCCCTTGGTTTATCGTCTCTGGAAGTTTGAAGGCGGGACTCCTAGGAGGCACAGACCCTCCCACGCCAGCCTAGACAGGAGGGTTTATGGGTGGGATTTGGGCTGTCACAGAAGTATCTTCAGGGAGGTCAGCTGGCCTCATGGGATCTGGCCGGCGATCAGGCCAGGCTACCCTGTCCTCTTTTCTCCATTGGCTGGCCGCCTCCAGCCAGGTCTCCTTCCTGAGAGAGAATCCAGTGGCTCAGGGCTGTGGTGCATGGAACTGCGTGCTGCCCACTCAGCTGACGTCCTGGCCCCTAGCAAAGCGGATTCTCCGGAAGTCACCCACGGGGCGGGCGGTTGGCTGGTGTGTCTACGGAATATTTTGATGGACCACAGGCAGAAAGAAGGGTTTCCGTGAGTTGATCACTAAGCCGGGCTAATCACCAGAGTCCCCTGGAGAGAACACAGGATGCCAGGGCATTGGGCCTCCTTCGAGGTGGGTTCCAAGACTCTAAAGTTCCCGAGGCCGGGATCGCAAACCACCACTGTTCCACGTCACCTGTTTGCTTCTTGGAGCCTTCTCTGCACTCAGCTATTTTATCCTGCTGGTGCTTCTGCCCAGGAGAGGGGAGGTGAGAGAGGATGGAGTGTGTAGAGAAGGAGGGAGGAGGGTGGAGGCTGGGCGAGGGGGGCGGATACTCCACTGCTTCCGTGGAGGAGAGACAGGAATAGTATCCAGTAGTCAAGGAGGCATCTCAGTCTGCCCATAGGAGAGGGGTCTCTCTACTGCCTTCTTTCTCTCACTCTCAGGGTCGTTTTGCCCTAGGGGGAGTTTGTGAAGAACATGCCCATGAAGCATGGCGTGTACACGTGGCCGGATGGCAGCACCTATGAAGGAGAAGTGATACACGGCGTGAGGCACGGATTTGGTATGTTCGTATGTGGCACGCACCCCGTGTCCTACATCGGCCAATGGTGTCACGGCAAGAGACACGGGAAGGTGGGTGAGGCAGCCACTTGACTCCCGTCCGTAGATAGGATGAACAAATAGAGGTGTGGGAGGTAAGGGGCTGTCCTACAACTATGGTCCCTTCTTGTTTATTGACGTGAAATCCACATCACACGAAACTCACCATTTCAGAGTCTGCAATTCAGCGGCATTCAGTGCATTCTCAGTGCTGTGAGACTACCACCTCTAGTCTCTAGTCCCAGAACATTTTCATCCACCCTCCAAAGTACAGCCCTGTACCCACCAGGCAGTTATTTCCCACCCGGACCCCCCGGTGGCCACCATTCTGCTTCCTGTCTCTATGGGTTTACCTTCTCTGGATGTTTCATGTGAATGGAACCCTATGTTATGTGGCCTTTTGGATCTGGCTTTTTTTATTCAGCATCATGTTTTTGAGATCCATCCATGTTGTAGGTACTTAATTCTTTTTTGTGGCTAATAGTCCACCATATGGATGGACCACATTTTGTTTATCTGTTCATCCATTGATGGGCACTTGGGCTCTTTCCATCTTTTGGCTTCTGTGAATAGCACCACTATGAACGCGTGTGTAAGGATTATTTGGGTACTTGTCTTCAGTTCTCTGGCGTATAAACCTAGGAGTGGAGTATGGTAACTCGATGTTTAACGCTTTGAGGAACCTCCCAACTGTTTTCCACAGCATCTGGCCCAATTTACATTCTCACCACTACCACAGGTGATACTTTTAAGCAAGGTTGCTGTTTCTGGCACTATTGGCTTTTGTATCGGATGATAAAATACCGCAGCAGTGTTTTCATAAAATGTTATAAGAAAAGAAACAGTCTACCATTATAATCATCATTCGACTCGAATATAGACAATTCTGTCCATTGGCTTCCCTTCCTTTCCCTTCCCTTGTTCAGCTCATAGTGGACCAATTCAGACTGGGGGTGGTGGCAGCTTCTAGACAACGGCCCCCGGATGGCTGCACGAAGGAACAAGCCAGCTTAGTAATGGAGAAGAAGATAGAAAAATCACACACTCACACACACAAAGAGATAAACCACTGAATAAAGAAGCAACCTGGGGTCATTCAGTGAAGGTCCTCATGCGTGCATGGTGACTAGTACTTTTCGTCAGAGGAGTCACTGAAGAAAGGTTACACCATGTTCACTTAAACTTGGAGGCAGTCTTGGGGCGCCTGGGTGGCTCAGCCAGTTAAGCGTCTGACTTTGGCTCAGGTCATGATCTCATGTCTTGGGGTGCCTGGGTGGCTCAGCCGGTTAAGCGTCTGACTTTGGCTCAGGTCACGATCTCATGGTTCGTGAGTTTGAGCCCCGCGTTGGGCTCTCTGCTGACGGCTCAGAGCCTGGAGCCTGCTTCGGATTCTGCGTCTCCTCCTCTCTCTGCCCCTCCCCTGCTCCTGCTCTGTCTCTCTCTGTCTCTCAAAAATAAATAAATGTTAAACTCGGAGGAAGTCAAATAAGGTGACAAATGGGTAAAACGAAAGTGGTTTAGGTACATAAAAGGGACTGGCCATCAGTTACACAGAAGGTGCTACTACTCGGTTTAGGTAACAACACAACGGGATTGTTCAGGTACTTACTTGACTCACAGTTATCGAATATAATATATATAATATAATGATTAGCCCTAATGTGACGCCTCACTATTAAGGAGTCATTGATTGGTGGCATCTCTTTCTTACTTGGTGGATACTTCACCATTTTCTCGATTACAAGACAGAAACATATCATGGATTAAATGTCTTGTCTTCATAGGACATTGACTTCCACATAGTTCGGACTCCTTTAATTTATCTTTGCCTTTAATAAACATTTGCTGTATGACTTGCTTTGTTAAAATGATATTATTTGTTTTAGGGCTCTATTTATTACAATCAAGAAGGTACCTCTTGGTACGAGGGGGACTGGGTATACAACATCAAAAACGGCTGGGGGATAAGATGGTAAGTATTACCACGGCCGCTCTGGGGGTGTGGGGGGAAAGGGTGTGGGGGCCCAAATGATTTTCACTTAGGTGCTTAAAGATAAGGTGCAGAGGGGCACCTGGGTGGCTCAGTTGATTAAGCGTCCAACTCTTGATTTTGGCTCAGGTCATGATCTCAAGGTTCGTGGGTTCGAGCCTCATATTGGACTCCATGCTGACAGCACAGAGCCTGCTTGGGATTCTCTCTCCCTCTCTCTTCCCCTCCCTGCTTGTTCTCTCTCTTCTCTTTCTCAAAATAAATAAACTTTGAAAAAGAAGATAAGGTGCAGAAATTTCGGAGAACACATTTTCTATATAAGCAGGGCGGAATATTTCAGTTCACCCCAATGGAATCTCCATAGTGATGAAAATATTCCACAGAAAATTTAAAGGAACGTTATGTTAAATGAGATCTAATGATACAACCATACTTTATCACGTGTAGAAACTTTGTTCTCTCGTTCATGGATATCTCGAATGTTTTCAGAAGACTCTTGACATGTTTGCTTGATTTTAGATCGAGCTGATGGAGTCATATATTTTAAGGATTGAAATATTTGGGGGCGAGGGGTGCATGGGTGGCTTAGTCAGTTAAGCATCTGACTTCATCTCAGGTCATGATCTCATGCTTCGTGGGTTCAAGCCCCACATTGGGCTCTGTGCTGACAGCCCAGAGCCGGGAGCCTGCTTCGGAGTCTGTCTGTCTGTCTGTCTGTCTCTCTCTCTCTCTCTCTCTCTCTCTCTCTGTCTGTCTCTGTCTCTCTCCCTCTTCCACTCTCCTATTTGCACTCTGTTTCTCTGTCTCTCAAAAATAAATGTTAAAAAACATTTTTTATTTTTTATTTATTTATTTATTTTTTCAACGTTTATTTATTTCTGGGACAGAGAGAGACAGAGCATGAACGGGGGAGGGGCAGAGAGAGAGGGAGACACAGAATCGGAAACAGGCTCCAGGCTCTGAGCCATCAGCCCAGAGCCCGACGCGGGGCTCGAACTCACGGACCGCGAGATCGTGACCTGGCTGAAGTCGGACGCTTAACCGACTGCGCCACCCAGGCGCCCCAAAAAACATTTTTAAAAAAAAGGGAGCAAAATGTTAACTAATCATACTACTATACGGAGTTGTTTTTAAAAGATTTAAAATCCCTGCTCTTATCCTCCTTATCACCTTAATTAAATGATCAGAGGATTTAATAAAGTGGGTTGTCTTATCCCTAAGATGATGATTTTTACCACCTGTCCATTTGAGGAGACCATATGGGCACAAGGGTTGGATTTCTTCAGAGGTGTTTAGAGAAAAACTTGAAAGGACAGTCTTCTTAGGGGCGCCTGGGTGGCTCAGTTGGTTTAGCATCAGACTTCGCCTCAGGTCATGATCTCGAGCTTCATGAATTTGAGCCCGATGTCGGGCTCTGTGCTGACAGCTCGGAGCCTGGAGCCTGCCTCGGATTCTGTGTCTCCCTCCCTCTCTGCCCCTCCCCTGCTTGAGCTCTGTCTCTTTCTGTTTCAGAAAAATAGGTAAACATTTTAAAAAATGTAAAAGAAAGTCTTCCTAAAGATAAGTGTTGTATATAAAATAACTGATTGTTTTTCATTTTTCTCGGTCCCAGTTACAAGTCTGGAAACATATATGAAGGTCAGTGGGAGGACAACGTGCGTCACGGGGAAGGCAGGATGAGGTGGCTGACGACCAACGAAGAGTACACGGGGCAGTGGGAGAAGGGCGTCCAGGTATGGCGCCCGTGGGTGTGACCCGAATGCACCCAGACGGGGACGCTGCTGATGCCCTGCACACGCGTCACTTGGTATATCATCCGGTCACCTGAAACTTCAGCACTGCTAAATTTAGAAACCCAAAGTATGATTTGCTGGTCCAGACCATCTTTTTTTAGTGCCATTTTACTATTTAGGTTTCTCTAAAGGTCTTACACACGGGTGAGCAACAAAATGGTTTTTTTAAATATTTATTTTG
The DNA here is from genome assembly GCF_018350155.1 of Leopardus geoffroyi. Classification (NCBI taxonomy): domain Eukaryota; kingdom Metazoa; phylum Chordata; class Mammalia; order Carnivora; family Felidae; genus Leopardus; species Leopardus geoffroyi. The sequence goes on from NC_059340.1 coordinate 5,179,268, forward strand.
AGAGAGAAAGAGTGTGTGAGTCACGGGGGCGGCAGAGAAAGAGGGAGAGAGAGAACCCCAAGCAGCCTCCACATGGTCAGTGCAATCTGTGGGCTCGGCCCCACAAGCCATGAGATCGTGACCTGAGCCAAAACCAAGAGTCGGACCCTGAACCTACTGATCCACCTAGGCGCCCCCAAGCAAGCAGATCTCAATTCCCATGGCTCGTGTGTAGACCAAGACTATTATCTATGCCTTAGGAGCTGTGTATTTCCCGCACAGAAAAGAAAGGCTTCATACAGTTAGTTTTATATGGTTTATACAAACTTGGGTTTTCTGATAATATCTGCATTTTTTTTTTAATTTTTTTTTCAACGTTTATTTATTTTTGGGACAGAGAGAGACAGAGCATGAATGGGGGAGGGTCAGAGAGAGGGAGATACAGAATCGGAAACAGGCTCCAGGCTCTGAGCCATCAGCCCAGAGCCCGACGCGGGGCTCGAACTCACGGACCGCGAGATCGTGACCTGGCTGAAGTCGGACGCTTAACCGACTGCGCCACCCAGGCGCCCCAATATCTGCATATTAATCTGGTAATTGGGGGCCTTGCTGAACTCACATAATAGTTCTGGTCAGTATTTTGTAGGTTCTTTGGGATTTTTTAATATAGACAATCCCGAGCACGGGTGCAGGGGCAGACAGCCTCTCATTGGGCCTGAGCCTAGTGGGAAAGCATTCAGTCTTTCATCATGGGCGATGTTTGCTGTGGGTTTTTCAGGGATGCTCTTTATCAGGAAGAGCCATCATTTATTAGGAGGAAGCGCTCTCATTCTTCATTTGCTTACAGTTTTTATCATGAATGGATGTGAAGTTTGTCCAGTGCTTTTCTGCCTCCATCGGGAGGATCTGTGTGGTTTTTCTTCTCTAGTCTGTTGATCATGTTGAATTACATTGATTTATTTTCTTAAAAAAATTATTTTACTATTATTTTACTATTAAACTAAAATTATTAAGTTTTTAATTTTAATTCCAGTTAACGTACAGTATTGTTATTAGTTTCAGGTGTTCAACTTAGTGATTCAACACTTGTATACATCACCCTGTGCTCATCATGACAAGTGCCTTCATCCCAGCACCTGTTTCTTCCACCCTCCTGCCCACCTCCCCTCTGGCAACCATCACTTTGTTCTCTGTAGTTAAGAGTCTGTTTCCTGCCTCGACTCTCTCTCGCTCTCTCTCCGTTTTTTTCCCTTTTCTTGTTTTGCTTCTTAACTTGGCTTGTATTTGTCTTTCTCTGACTCATTTTGTTTAGCATTAACGTCTCTAGCTCCATCCATGTCGTTGCAAATGGCCACATAATCTTTTCGACGGCTGAGTAATATTCCATTGTGCGTGTGTGTGTGTGTGTGTGTGTGTGCGCGCGCGCTCGCATGTGTGCATGTACCACATCTTCTTTACCCATTCATCAGTCAGTGGACACAGCTCCTTCCATATCTGGGCTGTTGAAAATAACGCTGCTATAAACATGGGGGTGCATGTACCTTTCAATTAGTGTTTTTCTATTCTTTGGGTAAATAGTAGTGTGATTGCTGGATTCTAAGATAGTTCTACTTTCAGTGTTTTGAGGAACCTCCATACTGTTCTCCACAGTGCCTGCACCAGTTTGCATTCCCACCAACAGTGCAAGAGGGTTCCCTTTTCTCCACATCCTCACCAACACCTGTTGTTTCTTGTGGTGTCGATTTTAGCCATTCTGACAGGTGTGAGGTGATACCTCATCATCGTTTTGATTTGCATTTCCCTGACGATGAGTGGTCACGAGCATCTTTTCACGTGTCTCTTGGCCATCTGTATATCTTCTTTGGAGAAATGTCTGTTTGTGTCTTTTGCCCATTTTTTAATTGGATTGTTTTTTGGGTGTTGAGATTTCTGAGTTCTGTGTATATTTTGGATTCTAGCCCTTTATCGGATATGTTATTTGCAGACATCTTCTCCCATTCCGTTGGTTGCGTTTTGGTTTTGTTGATTGTTTCCTTCACTGTGCAGAAGCTTTTTGTCTTGATGAGGTCCCAATAGTTTATTTTTGCTTTTGTTTCTCTTGCTTCAGGAGACAGATCTAGAAAAAAACTGCTACAGCCGATGTCAGAGAAATTGCTGCATATGCTCTTTGCTAGGATTTTTATGGTTTCAGGTCTCACGTTTAGGTCCTTAGTCCATTTTGAATTTTTTTCTCTATATAGTGTAAGAAAGTGGTCCAGTTTCATTCTTTTGTATGTGCCTCTCCAGTTTTCCCATTAGCATATGTTGAAAAGACAGTCTTTTCTTTAAAAATAGTTATTTTTTTAAGTTTATTTTTTGAGACAGCACAAGTGGGGAAGGGGGGGAGAGAGAGAGAGAGAGAGAGAGAGAGAGAGAGAGAGAATGAGAATGAGAGTATGTCAAGCAGGCTCCATGCTGCCAGGGCAGAGCCCAATATGGGACTCAGACTCAGGAAACTGTGAGATCATGACCTGAGCTGAAACCGAGTCGGGTGCTTAACCAACTGAGCCACCCAGGTGCCCCTGTGTTGTTGTTGTTGTTGTTTATTTTTTTATTTCTTTTGAGAGAGACAGAATGTGAGCAGGAGAGGGGCAGAAAGACAGGGAGACATCCAAGCAGGCTCTGTGCACGGTTGGCACAGAGCCCGATGCAGAGCTCGAACTCACGAAACTGTGAGATCATACCTGAGCCGAAATCAAGAGCTGGACACTCAACTGACTGAGCCACCCAGGTGCCCTGAGACTGTCTTTTTCCCGTTGGATACTCTTTCCTGCTTTGTCGAAGATTAATTGCCCATATAATAGTGGTTTTATTTCTGGAGTTTCTATTCTGTTCTATTGATTTATGTGTCTGTTTTTGTGCCGATACCAATTACTACAGCTTTGTAATAGAACTTGAAGTCCAGAGTCATGATGCCTCCAGTTTTGCTTTTCTTTTTCAAGATTGCTTTGGCTATTTGGGGTCTTCTGTGGTTCCATACAGATTTTAGGATTGTTTTTTTCTAATTCTGTGAGAAAAGCTGATGATACTTTGATAGAGTTTGTGTTAAATCTGTGGATTGCTGTGGGTAGTATAGACATTTTAACGGTATTTGTTCTTTTAATCCATGAGTATGGAGTGTCTTTTCATTTCTTTGCGTCTTCTTCAGTTTCTTTCATCAGTGTTTTATAGTTTTCAGAGTATAGGTCTTTCACCTTTTTGATTAGTTTCATTCCTAGGTATCTTATTATTTTTGGGTGCAATGGTAAATGGGTTTTCTTAGTTTCTGTTTCTGCTGTTTCCTTATTGATCTATAGAAATCCAACAGATTTCTGTATGTTGCTTTTGTATCCTGTAACCTTACCAGATTCGTTGTTCAGTTCTAGTAGTATTTTGGTGGAGTCTTACAGGTTTTCTATACTGAATATCATGTCATCTGCAAGTAGTGAAAGTTTGGCTTCTTCTTTGCTGATTCGGGTGCCTTTCATTTCTTTTTGTTGTCTGATTGCTGTGAGTAGGACTTCTAGTACTATGTTGAATAACAATGGTGAGAATGGATATTTTTGTCTTGCTCCTGATCATATTGGAAAAGCTCTCAGTTTTTCCCCATTAAGGATGGTATTAGCTGTGGGTTTTTCATATGTGGCCTTTATTACATTGGGGTATGTTCTAAATCTCCTTTGTTGAGGGTGTTTATCATTGAATGGATGTTGTACTTTGTCAAATGCCTTTTCTGCCTCTACTGAAATGATCATGTGGTTCTTGTCCTTTCTCCTATCGATGTGATGTGTCACATTGATTGATTAGTGAATATTGAACCACCCTCATAACCCAGGAATAAATACCACTTGATTGTGGTGAATGATTTTTTTAATGTATTGTTGGATTTGGTTTGCTAGTATTTTATTAAGAATTTTTGCATCCATGTTCCTCAGGGATACTGGCCTGTGGTTCTCTCTTTTTTTTAACTTTTATTTTTTATTTTAGAGGGTGAGGGGATGGGCAGAGGGGGAGAGAGAGAGAAAGAGAGACAGAGAGAGAATATGAATATGAATGAATGAATCTTAAGCAGGTTCCATGCTAAGAATGGAGCCCAGTATGGAGCTCAATCCCACTACCCTGGGATCGTGACCTGAGCCGAAATCAGGAGCCAGATGCAACTGACTGAGCCACCCAGGCACCCCTCTGGTTCTCTTTGTTAGTGGATGTTTTATCTGGTTTTGGTATTAGGGTAATACTGGCCTCATAGAATTAATTTGGAAGTTTTCCTTTTCTATGTTTTGGAATAGTTTGAGAAGAATAGGCATTAACTCTTCTTTAAATGTTTGGTAGAATCTGGTCCTGGACTTCTGTTTGTTGGGAGGTTGTTTTTTTATTATTATTATTATTATTATTATTACTGAGTCAATTTCTTTGCTGGTTATTAGTCTATTCAAATGTTCTATTTCCTCCTATTTTGGTTTTGATAGTTTATATGTTTCTAGGAATGTATCCATTTCTTCCAGGTTGTTCCACTTCATTAGCCTATAGTTTTTCATAACATTCTCTTAGGATTGTTCATATTTTTGAGGTGTTGGTTGTTATTTCTCCTCTCTCATTTGTGATTTTATTTGTTTGAGGCTTTTCTCTTTTTTTCTTGATAATTCTGGCTGGAAGTTTATCAATTTTGTTGATTGTTTTTCAAAGAACTAGCTCCTGGTTTCATTGATCTGTTCTATTATTATTTTTAGTTTCTATATCATTTACTTTTGCTCTAGCCTTTATCATTTCCTTCCTTCTGCTGATTTTAAGTTTTGTCTGTTGTTCTTTTTCTAGCTCCTTTAGGTGCAAATTTAGGTTGTTTATTTGAGATTTTTCTGGCTTCTTGAGGTAGGCCTATATTGCTGTATACTTTCTTCTTAGGTCTGCTTTTGCTGCATCCCAAAGGTTTTGAGCCATCGTGTTTTCATTTTCATTTATTTCCATGTACTTTTTAATTTCTTCTTTGAGTTACTGGTTAACCCATTCATGCTTCAGTAGGATGTTCTTTAACTTCCATGTATTTGTGGTCTTTCCAAATTTTTTTTCTTGGGGTTGACTTCTAGTTTCATAACATTGTGGTCATATGCATGGTATGATTGCAATCTTCTTGAATTTGTTGAGGTTTGTTTTGTGGGCTAATACATGATCCATTCTGGAGAATGTTCCATGTGCACTCAAATGAGTATTCTACAGGGGCGCCTGGGTGGCGCAGTCGGTTGAGCGTCCGACTTCAGCCAGGTCACGATCTCGCGGTCCGTGAGTTTGAGCCCCGCGTCGGGCTCTGGGCTGATGGCTCAGAGCCTGGAGCCTGTTTCCGATTCTGTGTCTCCCTCTCTCTCTGCCCCTCCCCCGTTCATACTCTGTCTCTCTCTGTCCCAAAAATAAATAAACGTTGAAAAAAAAAAATGAGTATTCTACTGTTTTAAAATGGAATGTTCTGAATGTATCTGTTAAGTCCATCTGGTTCAGCATGTCATTCAAAGCCATTATTTCCTTGTTGATTCTGTTTAGATGATCTGTCCATTGATGTCAGTGGGGTGTTAAAGCCCCCTGCTATTATTGTATTATTATAAATTAGTTCCTTTATGTTTGTTATTAACTGTTTTATGTATTTGGGTGCTTTCATGTTGGGTGCATAAATATTTACAATTGTTAGATCTTGTTGTATTGTCCTCTTTATGATGATACAGTATCCTCCTTTGTCTTTTGCTACAGTCTTTGTTTTATTTTTATTTTTTTTAAGTGTTTGTATTTTTGAGAGAGAGAGAGAGCAGGGAAGGGGCAGAGAGAGAGGGAGACACAGAATCCAAAGAAAGCTCCAGGTCCTAAGCTGTCAGCACAGAGCCTGATGTGGGGCTCAGACTCACAAGCTGTGAGATCATGACCTGAGCAGAAGTCAGATGCTTAACCGACTAAGCCACCCAGGTGCCCCCACAGTCTTTTTTTTAAGGTCTATTTTATCTGATGTAAGTATTGTTACTCTGGCTTTCTTTTGCCATCAATTTGCGTGATAGATGTTTCTCCATCCCCTCACTTTAAATACATTGATTGATTTTCAGATGTTGAATGAACCTTGTATTCTAGTAATATCAACCTGACGTGACCATGATTATATTATCCTTTTTATATGTTGCTAGATTCAATGTCCTAATACTTTGTTGAAAATTTTTGTGTCTATGATCATTAGGGATTTTGATCTTTAGTATTCTTTAGTATTCATTTCCATATCTTTGCCAGATTTTAGTAACCAGGGTAATGTTGCCACATAAAATGAGTTGGAAAGTGTTCTCTTTAATTTCCTGAGTTTGTAGAATTGGTATTCTCTCTTCTGGAGCCATTTACCTGAAGATTCCAGTGAAGATTTCTGGGACTGGAGCTGTCTTTGTGACAAGATTAACAATAAGTTAACTGTATATTAACTATAAAATAACACTTAAAAAATAGATAATGCACTATTCAGGTTATCTGTTTCTTCTTGAGTAAATTTTGGAAGTTTGTGTTATTGAAGGAATTTGTCCATTTCATAGAAATTTATTAGCATATGGTTGTGCATAATATTCTCTTGTTATTCTTTTAATCCATATTATAGGAGATCTATAGTGATGTTCTCTGTTTCTTCTGGTATCGGTACTTTGCGTTTTCTCTTTTTTCTTCAGTCCTGGCTAGAGATGTAGCCATGTCATGAAAATTCTGTAAGAGCCAGTTTTAGTGCTATTTATTTTCTCTTGATGGTTTTGAGTTTTTAAATTGATACCTGCTCTTTGCTATTATTTTCCTTCTACGTGCTTCAGGTTTACTATGCTCTTCTCCTTGAGTTGTACTATGGAAGTTCTATTGATTTGAGACATTTCTTCTTTTCTAATACAAACATTTAATACTAAAATTTTTTCTCCTAACACTGCTTTATCTGTATTCCATTAATTCTGATATGCTTTTAACTTTTGTTCAGTTCAAATATTTTCTAATTTCCCTATGGCTTCCTCTTTTGAATATAAATTATTTTGATGTATATTGCTTAATTTCCAAATGTTTGGAGACTTTTTCCAGATTTCTTTCTGTTGTTGATTTTTTGTTTAATTCTATTGTGATCAGAGAACATACTTTGTGTTCTTTACACACTTATTACATTTCTTTTAAATATGTTGTGGTTTATTTTATGGCCCAGAATATGGTCTTTTTCAGTGAATGTTATGTGCATTTCTGCTTTTGTTGAATGGAGTATTCTGTGGATGCCAATTAGATCAAGTTGGTTGGTAGTGTTGTTCTTTATCACATTTCTTCTATAGCACATTACTCTCTTCTGTCTACTTTTTCTACCCATTTCTCAGAGGAGAGTGTTGAAGTGTCCAAATACAATTGTAGATTTGTCTATTTCTTCCAAATCTATCAATTTTTGTTTTATATATTTTAAGGCTCTGTTGTTACGTGTAGGATTGTTATGTCTTCTTGGTGAGTTGACCCTTTTTATCATGTTGTAATGTCCCTCTTTAGCCCTGATAATTTCTATTCCTCTGAAGTCTTTTCTGATAGGAATAGAGCTACCCCAGGTTTCTTTTTAGTTTTTAATTGTGGTAAAACACACATAACACAAAATTTACCATCTTAACCATTCTTAAGTGTCCAATTCAGGGGCATTAAGCACATTCACACTGTTGTGAATCACCTCCATCCATCTCCAGAACTCTTCATCTTCCCAAACTGAGACTCTGTCCCCATTAAACACTCACTCCCCGTAACCCCTTCCCCCACCCCCTCCACTGGCTTATATCACTTAGCATAATGTCTTCAACAGACACGATGGGATGAATGAATAAACAAATGGATGATGATATAAACATACAATGGAATATAATTTAGTCTTTAAAAGGCAGGACATTCTATGAGGTGCCTGGGTGGCTCAGTCAGTTGGGCATCCGACTTCGGCTCAGGTCATGATCTTGCTATTCGCGGGTTCAAGCCCTACGTCGGGCTCTGTGCTGACAGCTCGGAGCCTGGAGCCTGCTTCGGATTATGTGTCTCCTTCTCTCTCTGCCCCTCCCCTGCTCGCACTCTGTCTCTCAAAAAGAAATAAATGTAAATTAAAAATTTTTTTAAAAGAAGGACATTCTGACACATACTATAAGATGGATGAAACTTGAAGACATTATGCTAAGTGAAATAAGCCAGTTGCAAAAGGACAAATACTATATAATTCCACTTATATGAGGTACCTAAAGGAGTCAGATTCAAAGGGACCAAAAATAGATGGTGGGTGACAGAGGCAGGGGGTTCTTTGTCCCTTCAAATGAGTTATTGTTATGATCTATTATCTGAATTTTAAATGGATTCAGGTAAAAAGAGAAAATATTTTGGGCATTCCTCATGGAAATTTGCTTTCCTTTCAGAATGGCTTTGGAACACATTCATGGTTTCTAAAGAGAATCCCCAACTCCCAGTACCCTTTGAGAAATGAATACATAGGAGAGTTTGTAAATGGATGTCGTCATGGCCGTGGAAAATTTTACTATGCCAGCGGAGCCATGTATGAGGGACAATGGGTCTCCAATAAAAAACACGGCATGGTGAGTGCAGATGTGTGAAGAGTACATTTTAAAGAGTTTGTAAAGCAACTAAAATACAGTACAACGAGTGTCATTCTCTGGTAAAGTGCATCATCCATTTTTGCATAGGATAACCTACTGTCTTATTAAGATAACTATACAAATTTTAAAATAATTTCCAACATATCATCAATATCTAAAAGTGTATTTAGAAGTTATTTAGTTGGTTTATGTTATGTACATGTGTGTGTGTGAGGGTGGTTTTGGTCACAAGTAATGGAATACCTAGCTTAATAATCTGTAAGTGTTAAGGAATAAGTGGATCTAGGGACACCTGGGGGGCTCAGTTGGTTAAGCGTCCAACTCTTGGTTTCGGCTCAGGTCATGATCTCACAGTTCGTGGCATTGAGCCCTACCTCGGGCTCTGCGCTGATGGTGTGGAGCCTGCTTGGGATTCTCTCTCTCCCTCTCCCCCTCCCCCATGCTCATGCACGCTCTCTCTTTCAAAATAAATATATTTTTTTAAGAAAGAAGTGGGTTGCAAGGTTGCTTTGATCCAGCAACTCAGCGATGTTGAGGGTGTTCTTCCTCTCCCCAGGAGACGTCTCCTGCCATGCTGTCAGTTTCACTCTTACGCTGCCCCTCCCTCATGACCATAAGTTGCTGTGGCTCCAGGCTTCATATCCACATACACACTAAGTAGAAGGAGAGAAGAAACTCTTTCCCAGGAAGCTTTCCACAGATGTCTTTAGTTTGGCTGAGCTGACTTGGGTCATGTGCTTACCTCTCAATCAGACTGACTATTGGCCTGGGTTGGACAGATCCCAAGAGAGCCCCTCTTTGGTGATAGGCACTCTGCTGGTCGCTAGCATGGTTTGATAAGATACCTTCTGTGACCTAGGGGTAATTGGAGAGAGCTCGTGGGACAGATGGGAAAGGAAGAGAAGGAAGAGAGAGGACTTACAGTGATGTGAGACTCTAGGAGCCTGATTCTATGTGGGCTAAGTACATATTAAAAAAAAGTTTTTTTAACATTTATTTTTGAAAGAGAGAGAGTGTGAGAGGGGGAGGGGCAGAGAGAAAGGGAGACACAGAATCCGAAGCAGGCTCCAGGCTCTGAGCTGTCAACACAGAGCCTGACGTGGGGCTCGAACCCACAAACCATGAGATCATGACCTGAGCCGAAGTCAGAAGCTGACTGGGCCACCCAGGCACCCTGGCCTAAGGGCATATCTTAAAAACAAACAAAAAAACTCCAAACCTTTGAAAAAGATACAGACGCACATTACCAGTGGTTTTCCTGAACTGTCAATCTCTCTGTCTGCAGGGCCGATTAACGTTCAAGAATGGGCGTGTGTATGATGGCCCATTTTCCAACGACCACATAGTGGAGTTTCCAAATCTTGAAGTTGAGTTCTTAAGTCACCTGGATGGGTCTTCAGATTCTTCCTTCAGGAGCTGGTGCCAGGGAGCCTCCACCAGTGCTGGTAGGGGTGTTCTCCTGTCAGCTGCACACAAATTAACCTGTATTATCTACGGAATCCACTCATCGAAATACACCCACTACATCAGAAAACAGAAGTTTCCTGAGAGAAACTGCTTTCTTTAAAAAAAAATTTTTTTTTAATATTTATTTTACATTTATTTATTTTTGAGAGACAGAGACAGAGTGTGAGCGGGGAGAGGCAGAGAGAGGAGACACAGAATCCGAAGCAGGCACCAGGCTCTGAGTTGTCAGCACAGAGCCTAACACGGGGCTCAAACCCATGAACCATGAGATCATGACCTGAACTGAAGTCAGATGCTCAACTGACTGAGCCACCCAGGCACCCCAAAACTGTTTTCTTAATAGGCTTTTTGAATACTCTTGTATCCTACTTTGATGGAAAATCCTTTTTTTTTTTAATTTTTTTTAATTTTCGAGAGAGCAGATGTGTGAGTAGGGGAGAGGGGCAGAAGGAGAGAGAATATTAAACAGGCTCCACGCTCAGTGTGAACCCTGACACAGGGCTCGATCCCATGACCCTGAGATCATGACCCGAGCCGAAATCAAGAGTCAGATGCTCAACTGACTGACGCACCCAGGTGCCCCGGTGGAAAATCATTTTGACACAACATTGAAAAAATTTTTTTTAACTTCCAAAATCATTTCATTTTTTTCCAAAATCATTTTAATTTACTAGTTGAAATAACATTGAGAACTTTTAACCTTGCTTTTCACAATTATCCCCTCTGTCTACCTTTATTTGCTAGAAATTATCAGAAAGCTTGATGGCAGTGAAAGTAATTCTGTGTTAGGGTCGAGCATTGAGCTGAATCTAAGTTTTTTGCTGAATATGTACCCCAAGGAACACCAAGCAGAGGAAAAGAAGCAGGTAAAAGCCTTTTGTATTGTTATGCATTTACGTTTTAGGCTTAAATGTTAATAGTCTCCAGAGTCTTGGAAACATACAGCTGACGGTGGATCTCCTGTGTCGAGTGTCTTTTACAAGCCCGATAGATGCTTCGTGTACCGTCCCATTTAATTTGCACGGCACACTTAGTGAACAGGCTTTGTGAGAAAACAGAAGGCCAGATAGAGGGACTCAGCGAGTTAACTACTGCCTCAGAGCCCACAAGGCTAAAGTTAACCCTCACCCGCAGCTTGGTCTGAAGGCCAAGGCTGTGGCCACCCCCCTCCGCAGGACATGAATTCTGCTGTGCGTCATTATGGGCTGCTGGGATTCAAAAGAACTCGAAACCCTTAGAAATCATTACAACTCTAGAAATCCACAGAGCCAGAGAAAATTCTGTGTGCCCAGACCTCATTTGATTAACATCTGGAAAATCACATCCACCAAATGACACGTTAGCATCGTGATTCCTGCTTTGGCTGGGGCTTGGTATGAGTCTTCCGTGAAACCATGGATGAAGATGTTTGCAACACGCGCACCACTGGTGCCTCGAAATTGCAAGGCATCCTTGCCCCTTTGCCCTGCCTCGTTCTGGCCTCCTCTCGTCCCGGTTCTGTGGGTCTCAAAGTGGTGACTGTCCACTCCCATCCTCCTTTCTTCTCCCGGCCAGCGTCGTCATTCGGTCTCCTGGTATTACTCGCTTCATCTGCTGTCAGGCTGTCATTAAAAACAAGAACTTCTGTGACTTTCTCGAGTTACAAAAATGGTACACAACACCTGTAGAAAATTTAGAAAATGCAGATAAGAAAAAGTAAAACAGAATCTTCACCCAGACAAATGTGGTGACCACCTTTCCAGTTTTGTTCTGAGCAAACATAACTAGAATTGGGAGAATTCTGCTCCTATAATGTCTGCTCATGTGTATTTAATAATAGCCATTCAATGTTCTCCTACAATATCATTTTTAGATGAATAAACCCATTGATACACCCAAAAAGGAGACATTTTCTTATATTATTTTTTTTTTTGTTTTATGTACATATCCTTCACTTTCCACTTTGGAGTTCTTTCCATGTCAACACAGGTAGGTCTTTTAAAAAGTACAAATTTGGGGTTGCCTGGGTGGCTTAGTCACTTAAGCTCCCGACTTCGACTCAGGTCATGATCTCACAGTCTGTGAGTTCAAGCCCCACGTCAGGCTCTGTGCTGACAGCTCAGAGCCTGGAACCTGCTTTGGATTCTGTATCTCCCTCTCTCTGACCCTCCCCTGTTCATGCTCTGTCTCTGTCTCTCTCTCAAAAAATAAGTAAACATTAATTGAAAAAAATATGGATTTAAAGTCTATCATACCTCATAATTACAAAAGAAGTATCAGATCTAGAAAGTGAAAAAATTCTGTAACTCAGTTCTTAGAAATGCCTCCAAAAGTGTTTTCTTACAGTTTTTTGTTTTTTTTTTTTAATTTTAGAGAGTGCGAGCGGGGGAGAGGGGTTGGAGGGAGAGGGAGGGAGAGAATCTTAGGCTCCCCGCCCAGCGTAGATTGCCAATGGGGCTTGAACCCAAAGCCACGAGATCATGACCTGAGCCAAAACCAAGACTTGGACGCGTAACTGACTGAGCCACCCGGGCTCTCCTGATACCAGCACATTTTTTAATGTTATTCAGAAATTGCATTTTATTGACCTGGGGATGAGCAGGGAAAATACAACATTTGCTGAGCCCTTATAGTGGTCAACGGTAAATGCTATTACTTCACTTGTATTATCTCATTTAATTTATAAAGTAGGTGTTGTCTCTCTTACTTTTGTTCTTAGTGGTAAGATTAAGACGTGCATGGCTTTCTCTTTGTAGGTGGAATATGCTGTCTTAAGAAATATTACAGAATTAAGAAGAATCTATAGCTTCTACAGCAGCCTAGGATGTGATCGCTCTCTGGATAACACCTTTCTGATGACAAAGCTTCACTTCTGGAGGTTTCTAAAAGATTGCAAATTTCATCACCATAATATAACTCTTGCTGATATGGACAGGGTATTAAGCGGTGAGTGTCTGGTCCTTCAGGTCTTTTGGGTTAAAGATTGGTGTGACACGTCTCCATGAAACCAGTCAGGAAATGTGGAGGGAGTGATGAAGGCAAATCCCGGGAGAGACGTTCCAGAAATCAACACACCGTCTTCTCAAGGTGCTTAAAATGTACCTGAGACACTCTCATGAAACAATGGCAACAGTAAAAGACCATCTACAGCGGGGCCTGTGAGCCAAGGCCGGCCCCCTGCCTGTTCTTATAAATAAAGTTTTATTGGAACACAGCCATGTCCATTTCCTCACGCATTGTCTGTGGCTGTTTTTGCCCTGTCATGTCAGAACTGAGGGGTTGTGACAGAGACTATCTGGCCCTCAAAGCCTAAAGATATTTACTCTGTGGCTCTTGGCAGAAAAGTTTGCTGTAGTTTAAAACAACCCAGTAAATTGTGAGGTCCGAAGCAGAGAGGGTCAGGGAGGGCCAGTAGCCGAGAAAACACTTGAGGTGGGCTTGGGCTTGATTCCAAATTAGAAAGTTCATGGCAATAGATTTAACAACTTTGAAGGTTCTATTCCTTTCAGCCGGATTCTGGGAAGCAGGCCTTGACAACCTCAAATTATTTACTGGGAAAACAAAATATCAGGACTGATACTTATTTACTTGAAATGTAAGTGTCGGACACAGATTTTGAGTCCATTTAGAATCAGAGTCGCCATTAGAATCAAACGTGGCTCAGACCACACCGAACTCCGAAAGACACTGGGACAAGGTCTCTTGCAACTTTCCTGATAAATGACTAGGTCTTTCGTGCGGTACTTAAGTTTTAGGTGGGTGTGTTTACGCTGTTCATAGTATTCACTACGAGAGAAGGTACTCTGTCACACTCACTTCTTTGACTTGTATACCAGGAGCAAATAAAATAGAAGGTTTTAGAAAATACGAGGCGTCAAGAATGCAACCTTGACATTTGCAACCAACGCGGATGGACCTTGAGGGTGTTATGCTAAGTGAAATAAGACAGAGACAAATAGCATAGGATCTCGCTGGTATGTCAAATCTAAAAAAACAGGGGGCACCTGGGTGGCCCAGTGGTTTAAGCATCCACCTCTTGATTCCGGGTCAGGTCATGATCTCATGGTTCGTGGGACCGAGTTCCTCGTGGGGCTCTGTGCGGACAGCTCAGATCTGGCTTGGGATTCTCCCTCTCCCTCTCTCTCTCTCTCTGCTCCTCTTCCACTTGAAGCTCTCTCAAAGTAAATAATGAAATATTAAAAATAATTAAAAATTAAAGAACAAAGAAACAAGCTCACAGATACAGAGAACAGAGTAGTGGTTGCCAGAGGGGAGGGGTCGAAGAGATGGGTGAAGGGGGTCAAAAGGTATAAACTTCCAGCTACAAAATAAGTAAGTCATGGGGATGTAACGTGCGGCATGGTGACCATAGTTAAAAATAACGGTTATTGGGGCGCCTGGGTGGCGCAGTCGGTTAAGCGTCCGACTTCAGCCAGGTCACGATCTCACGGTCCGTGAGTTCGAGCCCTGCATCAGGCTCTGGGCTGATGGCTCAGAGCCTGGAGCCTGTTTCCGATTCTGTGTCTCCCTCTCTCTCTGCCCCTCCCCCGTTCATGCTCTGTCTCTCTCTGTCCCAAAAATAAATAAACGTTGAAAAAAAAAAATTATTAAAAAAAAAAAAATAAATAACGGTTATTGGGGCGCCTGGGTGGCGCAGTCGGTTAGGCGTCCGACTTCAGCCAGGTCACGATCTCGCGGTCCGTGAGTTCGAGCCCCGCGTCAGGCTCTGGGCTGATGGCTCAGAGCCCGGAGCCTGTTTCCGATTCTGTGTCTCCCTCTCTCTCTGCCCCTCCCCCATTCATGCTCTGTCTCTCTCTGTCCCAAAAATGAATAAACGTTGAAAAAAAAAATTAAAAAAAATATATAACGGTTATTTAAAAGTTGCTAAGAAGGTCAGTCTTAAAAGCCCTCACCGCCAGAATAAAGGAGAAATTTTTGTAACTACGTAGGCAAAGGGTGTCAACCAGTCTTACTGTGGTGGTCATGTTGCAGCACCTAGTGAATGGCGTCGGACACGGGAAACTAATGCAACGTTATACGTCAGTTCTACCTTGATTAAAAACAAAGTGCTAGGCGTCCTTTCCAATTTCCTTTATTGTAGCCAATAATGACGTCCCGGTTGAAGAAATTCATTCTCCATTTACAACAATACTTTTGAGAACATTTCTGAATTACCTCCTGCAATTGGCTTACCACATCCATCACAAAGAATTCCAGTAAGTACCACTTCTGAAGCTCGGAGAGGGCAGGGGAGACCTAATCAGTCCTGAGCTACAGTGGTGCCCACTTTTCTTTGACGTGCGTGACTACCTTTACATACTCCCGAAGGGAAGGGCCAGAAACAAAAGCGTTTCACAAATATTAACCACAAAACCATCGGATGCCAGATTACACTTCTGAAGCCCCTTCCGAGGTGAGTCGTGTTTCAATGTTGAAACTTGCTCTCAGGGTTTTGATCGGAAATAGTCAACACTAGTCCTTCCTCAGGCCCGAATTTCCCCATCTTTCTCAGATGGGGAATAATAAATTGATTGATCCCTGTCAGAGAAAAATTGATCCCCTGTCTTTTTTTATTTGGAAATAAGTTTTCCAGGAGTGTTGCCATGTTAGTACTTGAATTCCTACACACCCTTCACTCAGCTCCCCTTAACAATGACATTGTACACGACCACGATGCACCTGTGGAAGTTAAGAAATTAACGTTGGTATAATACCATTAACTAAGTCATGGACACTATTAGGGTTTCCCGGGTTTTCCCAATAATGTCCCTTTTCTGATCCACGTTCTTTGCGTTTAGTTGTTTCCTATCTCCTTAGTCCCTACAACCTGTGATAATTTCTCAGACTTTGTCTTTTATGGCCTTGACGCTTTGGAAAACTCTTGGTCAGTTATCTTGTAAAATGTCCCTTGATTTTGGTCTGCTGATATATTTTTCATCATTGCACTGAGGCTTGGGTTTGGGGCAAGAACGGCGCGGAGGTGAAATGCCCTTGGCAGCCCATCACATCAGGGGGACGTGGTGTTGATCTGTCTTGGTACTCGTGACGTTAGTCCCGATCACTCAGTGAAGGTGGCGGGAGGCACGACGCCCTACCATAAACCTGTGTCTCCCCTTCTGTACCTTCGTGGTTCAAAGCAAATGACTAAATCCACCCCACACTCAGGGAGAGAGGAATTAGGTTCTACCTGCTGGACAGAGAGGTGACTAGATCTTTCTCGTCAGAAACAGAAGCCCATCACTCTTTCTGTGTTTTACCAAACTGATGACTGAGAACATTCACCCAAATGCCGGCCGCGTAAAAGGTAAATACAAAACCAGCAGCATTATATTGACTGTCGCTTCTTTTTCCAAAATGTAGCTTTGTAATCCTTTTTTGACGGTTTATCGTTGCATTATGTTTTTAGGCAATTTATTCAGTGGGCAACAGCGGACGCTCTATTCCATCAGCCACATTAACAAGAGCTGGGAGATTTACACGGTTTACTGCAGACCGCACGCGGCTCCTCCCCACGAGCCGTCCATGAAGGCGCGACACTTCCTCTGGATGTTGAAAGTAAGCACTCGTGACCGAGACTGGTTTCACATATATATATTTTTTTTAATTTTTTTTTTAACGTTTTTATTTATTTTTGAGACAGAGAGAGACAGAGCATGAACAGGGGAGGGGCAGAGAGAGAGGGAGACACAGAATCTGAAACAGGCTCCAGGCTCTGAGCTGTCAGCACAGAGCCCGACGCGGGGCTCGAACTCACGGATAGTGAGATCATGACCTGAGCTGAAGTCCGACGCTCCACTGACTGAGCCACGCAGGCGCCCCAAGACTGGTTTCATATTAACAGGCATTTGGGTTTTCATTAAAGAAATGCAACGTGTTCTAGCAACGACACACACATCGTGAGATCCAGGATGGGTTTCCACAGCCAACAAATGTTTACTGGGCCTCTTTGGGCAGAAGCGAGTAATTCCGGGTTCTGGGAACACTGGCCCCACGTGCTTCCTTCCCAGTGAGGGAAGGGCCCAGGTGACGGGGCCACAGTGCCTTTGCTAACGCAGACCTTGCCGTGTAAGAGAAGACGGGCTGGGGAGGGATGCCAGTGTCATTGACAAAAATTATTATTCATCAGAAAGTAACTTAAAGAAGTTATTAGTTTAAAAGTTAGCGAGAACACCTAGTTTAACAGTATTCTCATGCCAACTTTTGGTAGTTTTTGTTTGAATTCATGCCTATGGGAAGAAAAATGATAAAACGGGAAGGGAGGCTTGTATGGATTCGGGTTTTTTCTTGCCCGGACAAAAGCCATAGGTGGTTCTGTGTACTTCCTGTCACCTTGCCTCAGGAATGTTCCCTTTTAGCGATGTTCAGACGGACCAGTGGTGTCAGCACGATCCTTCCATTAAAACCTAGGAGCCTTGGGGCGCCTGGGTGGCTCAGTCTGTTAAGCGTCCGACTTCAGCCTAGGTCATGATCTCGTGGTTCATGAGTTCAAGCCCCGCGTGGGGCCCTGTGCTGACAGCTCAGAACCTGGAGCCTGCTTTTGAGTATGTGTCTCCCTCACACTCTGTTTCTCTCTCTCAAAGATAAATAAACATTAAAAAAAAAAAAAAAAAAGAAAAAAAAGAACGTGGAACCTGGTTTGCATGGTGCTTAAGACAGAGTGGAGGGAGGGCCAGCATGGAGCCAGGCCTTATGAGGTGCACGTTCTCCTAATCCTGAAAAGCAGCACTGACCTTAGTGAAAATGGTGTTTTCTGGGCTGAATGCTCTCTGGTTCAGTATCTCAGAAAGCAAACCTGTTGTCAGCTTTGACGCGGATCGGGTCTTCACCTAGACTTTCAGCGAGACTTCGTGTGTTCAGCCCTACCTGGAGTGTTACTTCCAGAGGGGTCTCCGTCCTGAGTGCCCACGGCACCCTGGGTTCCTCGGTCCCCCGTCCAGCATTTCCCCACCTGTGTAGCTGGGTTGATATTTCATGTCTGGATCATCATACCCTCCATCCTGTGTTTATGCTTTTTTTTTTTTTTTTTAAGTTTATTTATTTATTTTGAGAGAGACAGAGACAGTGCAAGTCGGGGAGGGGCAGAGAGAAAGGGAGAGAGAGAATCCTGAGCAGGCTCTGCACTGTCAGCGCTGGGTTTGAGCCCTCAAACAGTGAGGTCATGACCTCAGCCAAGATCAAGAGTCGAACACTTAACCAACTGTGCTACCTGGGCACCCCTGTGTTTATGCTTCTAAAAACACTTTCCTTGCAGAGGGATTAGGGTAGGTCTAGAGAGGTAAATATCAATGTTAATCTAGAATGCTTTTCAAAAGGGTTGGTTTCAAAGATACTCATTTCTAGAACACCTCCTTAAAATGTTATATGGATATAAATTGACATTAAAAATATGTAACTATCAGGGTGCCTGGGTGGCTCAGTCAGTTAAGGGTCTGACTTCGGCTCAGGTCATGATCTCACGGTCTGTGTGTTCGAGCCCCGCGTCAGGCTCTGTGCTGACAGCTCAGAGCCTGGAGCCTGCTTCGGATTCTGTGTCTCCCTCTCTCTGTCCCTTCCCAGTTCATGCTCTGTCTCTCTCTCTGTCTCTCAATAATAAATAAACGTTAAAAAAAATTTTTTTTAATATGTAACTATCTGTAATTATAGGCAATTATAGTTGAATTGGTTGTTTCTTTTACAGGACTTTAAAATGATAAATAAAGAATTGACACCAGCCAGATTTGTGGAGGTCATCGCAGAGGATAATCCTTTCATGCATGATGGCATTGACAGCAACTTTGAACTTGAGGTTTGTCAAGAGGTGTCACAAATAGAGCAGATACAATCCAAGAACCAAGATTAGACTGAAAGGCATTCTGACCCCAATACGTAAATATGTGTAGCACTCTACACATGTGTATGTATACATACGTGTATGTATCTCCATGTGTATCTATGTAGCTATATCTCCTTGATTATATTAGCAAACTAGAGTTAATATAAAAAAGAATATTTCAGATATCAGGAAGTGAAATCAAAAGAATATAAAACTATAGTTGATCCTTGAACAGCACCAGAGTTGGGGATGCTGACACCCCCACGCAGTCAGAAATTCAGGGATAACTTCAGACTCCCCCAGAACTTAACTTGCCTGCCGTGGACTGGAAGCCTTACCGATCACATACACAGGCGATTAATACATATTTTGTATTATACACTGTATTTTTACAATAAAGTAAGCCAGAGAAAAGAAAACACTAAGAAAATCATCAAGGAAGAGAGAATACATTTTACACCGCTGTCCTGTATGTGTCGGAAAAGATGTATATGTAAGCGGTCCCATGGGGTTCAAACCTGTGTTGTTCAAGGGTCAGCTGTACGATGCTATTTCTTGGAGAATTTAGCGATTTAATACACGTGTATGTTTCTCTGGCGGGCCATGTGTCTCCTCCAGTGAATTAGGTGTATCTTTGGTTTTCAGCGCTCCTTGCCGAGGGGCAAGTCTCCCTCCCCAGGCTCGGTCTTTGCTTCCGCAAACGGAAGTGGGGCAACTAGTTGATGTGTTTTCGGTATACGCCATACCTCCCGCCAGGAGTGTCTACTCCGTGCATTTGTGTCTCGTGGACACGTCCTAAAGGTGGGGTCCGTGTGGCTCCCTCCACTCGGCTGTAACCATTTGTGTTCAGGTCACCAGGGTCCCCACGATGGCCTGCCTAGGGGTCCTGCCCAGTACACCAGTCCATGGCCCTGCCATGGCCCCCGAAACGCGGTCTCTCCCACCTCCAACACGTTCTTCCCTCCATGTCCCAGGTCTTCCCCTTCCCTCACCGCCGACTCCTTTCCAGCTTCTTCGCAGGTTCCTCCTCCTCTGCCACACTCAAGTCCAAGTGCCCTGGACTCAGTCCGGGGTCCTCTCATCTCATGATCTTAAGTGCCACCTTTCTGAAGACAAGGCCACCGTTGGTGTCTCCAACCCAAACCACGCTCCCTAGCCCCAGATGGCCTGAGTCGGAGTGGCCCCTCACGCTCCCCACAGCCCAGAATGTCCCACACCCCAAACGTGTGACCTCTGTCTTCCGCCAGCGTACCTCAGCCTCCCGTGAGTGGGGCGCTGATGGCCTCAGCCCTTCCGTTGTCAGGGCATTGTCACAACGACTCCTTCCTCTCCTACCCCACATTCACATCTTCAGGAGATCCACCTGAAGAATGGATCCAGAATATGGCACCTTCCGCGCCGGCTGAGCCACCGACGGTCCCCTGGAAAGCTGCAGTGGCTCCTAACTCATCTTTTGCGTTTGTCTCTTACCTTCCTACCTCCCGGGGCAGCAATCAGGTTACGTCCCTCCTCTGCTCACACCCCCAGGCTTCCCATCTTACGCGGAGTAAAGGCCCTCAAGACGCTGATGGCGCCATCTTTCTGAGTCCTTGTCTGACCGCTGAGTCCCAGCTGCCTCTGTGCTGTCCCCTGAACACACCTGTCAGGCTCCTACCTCAGAATGTTTGAACTTGCTAACCCCCACCCCACCGTTTCGGGGGGGCTTGAATCACAGAAAAGTACCGCCTGCAGTTCTGAAAGCGAGTCGTCAGAAATAAGGTAGAGCTGGTTCCGTCTGGGGCTGTGGGAAAGGCCTCTCCCCTTGGCTCGTAGACGGCCATCTTCTCCCCGTGTCTCTTCATGTTGTCTTCCCACTATGGGTCTGTGTCGGTGTCCAAATCTCCCTCTTATAAGGACAGTGGCCATGCTGGATTGGGTCCCCCACCCTCATGATCTCATTTTAACTTGATCTGTAAAGACATCATCACCAGGGATGCCTAGGTGGCTTAGTCAGTTGAGCGTCCAACTTCGGCTCAGGTTTTGATCTCATGGCTTGTGGGTTTGAGCCCCATGTCAGGCTCTGTGCTGACAGCTCTGAGCCTGGAGCCTGCTTCGGATTCTGTGTCTCCCTCTCTCTCTGCCCCTCACCTGCTCGCACTCTGTCTCTCTCAAAAATAAACATAAATTTTTTTTGATAAAAATAAAAATTTTAAAAAGGCATTATTACCAAATAAGTTCACATTCTGAGGTTTTGGGGGTTAGGACTCCCCACTCTTTTTTTGGGAGACAGCCCAAAAGAGTCTTCCCTCTTACCTCCCCCGCCCCACTCCTTGAAATTCATGTCCTTTTATGTATAAAATACACTCACCACATCCCAGCATCTCCAGAGGGCTTTGTCATTCCAGCACCAATGCTGTGTGAACCTCTCACCTGACTCTGTGTTACTTCTACCTTGTGATGCTTGTGAGTTGCCTTCGGATCTTATCCAACCTGTGCGAATAACTTCATCTTGAACAAAATCTTTAGGCTGTTTTCTACAAACTGACAAGCAAACACATAAGCCAGGACCCACGGAGTTGGCTAGAATTGCACATCTAAGGCAAGATTTTATCCGTCTGATGTTTTACGGAACAGCCAGGTGGCATGGTGTTGTCTTCAGAGTTTGCTCTCTGCTGGGAAAGATGTGGGAGTAGCATGAGCAGAACAGCTAATAAGAACGCAAACCCCTTCTTGTAGGTCCTGCTTCCAAGGTGGATGTTTGGTGTCACCTCAAGACCGGTGACAGTAGGTGCCTGGGTAGGGCAAGGACCTGCTGGCCTGTGCTTTTGCTTAACAGTTACAGGGGCGCCTGGGTGGCTCAGTCAGTTAAACGTCTGACTTCGGCTCAAGTCATGAACTTGCAGTTCGTGAGTTCGAGCCCTGAGTCAGGCTCTGTGCTGACAGCTCGGAGCCTGGAGCCTGCTTTGGATTCTGTGTGTGTCTCTCTCTCTGCCCCTCCCCTACTTGTGACCACTCTCTGAAAAATAAGTAAACAAACATTAAAAAAAATAAAAAGATAACAGCTACAAATCCCAGCCACTAATGATTCAGCACTTGAGACAGGCCCTTCACGCCAATTATCTCCTCCCATCCTCGCGACAAAGCATATGGTATCGACCCCGTCTTCTAGGTGAAGAGACTGAAGCTGAGTGAGGTTCAGCAACTCAGCAAAATGGTAGAGCCTCTGCAAATAGGGGTTGACATGTTGGTAGGACACTTGGGGAATTTGGCAGGTGGTGAGCAGGGGCAAGGTAGGGAGGGTCACAGGAAGAGTCAAATTAGGGCACAAGAGACTAAAAGTGTCCAGCCCTTGAACTAAGCAGATGTCTCATTTACCAGCTAGACCCATCCTCGGGCGGGTGTCAGCACACTCTTGGCCTAGGGGGCACTGCTGCTGAGCCTGGCTCCTCTGTTCAAATGAGTGGACCTGTTCCGGGTCAGACTCAAAGGGCCCTGGGTTCAGGACCAGCAGACATGACCAGTGGACAATCAGAGTCCAAGCAAGCCGTCCCTGCAGGCAGGTTCTGCCCAGGTGGGGGCAGGCCTGGGTGTCAGGTGCACACACAGCAGGGGTGGGTGTGGCTGCCAAGTGGGTTACACCTGCCCTTGTCACTTCGGTTCCCAGATGCCACTTCCCTCAATTTTTGTTCAAGAAAAAAGGAACCCTTTTGAAAATGACTGTCCTCGGGGCACCAGGGCGGCTTAGTCAGTTGAGCATCCAACTGTGGCTCAGGTGATGACTTCACAGTCCATGGGTTCAAGCCCCACGTCAGGCTCTGTGCTGACATCTCGGAGCCTGGAGCCTGCTTGGTATTCTGTGTCTCCCTCTCTCCTTGTCCCTCCCTCACTCATGCTCTGTCTCTGTCTCTCAAAAATGAATAAATGTTAAAAAATAAAGAAAATGTCCTCAATTAGTGAATATAAAATAAAATGTTTCTAATAGAAAAGTGACTTAACAAATCTACCGATAGAACACACAGTCTTTTACTTTTAAATTTAAATTTAATTTAATTTTCAATGAGACAGAGCATGAGCAGGGGAGGGACAGAGTGAGAGGGAGACACAGAATCCGAAGCAGGCTCCAGGCTCTGAGCTGTCAGCACAGAGCCCGATGCGGGGCTCGAACTCACGAACCGTGAGATCATGACCTGAGCCAAAGTTGGATGCTTAACTGACTGAGCCACCCAGGCGTCCCATGCATAGCCTTTTAAATATCATAGTTTTTATTTCCATTCGGTGTGCACCCACGACACTTGAGCGCTGAATGAAGTGGCTTTCTCTGGAGACAGAAGCCAACAGCCAGATGGATCACTGGTCCACCTCAGGGTGGGTCAGAATGAGTGAGCCCCTTTGTATGTTCTTATATTTCAGCTGGTCTTCCTGGAGTTCTTTGAAGCTCTCTTAAGCTTCGCACTCATCTCTGTTACTGACCAAATGACTAAATCCTACTTGAATTTTCTGAATGACGACTTGCCTGGAAACAAACATGGAAGCCCCTATCAGGTAATAATAGTTTAGAATCTACAGTGCGAGGAATGGTTTCATTCCGGAATGGCTAAAGTGTCATCAAAACCATCTTGGGCTTTTGTAACCCTTCAGGAAATAACATTAAGACTGAAGAGAAGACTTAAGACCCCCTTTCACATTTTGAAAGAATGTATATTGCCTTTTTCTTTAAGTTAGGGAAAAACGTGTTCCCTGGTCGTGATCCAGGGGTGGAGGCTCCTAGCCACATTAGTGGAGATGTCCTACAAGAAGGTCAGCGTGGCCAATAAAACACTGGGCAGACCAGGAGGCTTAGAACGCCTGAGGTATTTTGTTACGAAGTGTGTTGTTATGCAGTCTGGCATTTACAAGAGTGGAGAGCCTGTCCCAGAGTGAAGTCGCTAAGAAATATCTCCTGAGTGTGCACGAGATACCAGATGGGTCCCTGAGGATGGGGCCAGCTCACACGTCAGGCCTGCTGGACACAAGACTTGACCTCAAGACCTCAGCGGATCAGGGCAGCTCCAGCAACCTACCGAAGGGTCCAGCTGCTGGGGCAGATTGACACAGACTGGTTTTGGGTGGGGGTGTCAGGCCAAGTAGGCTTAGAGGGTTTCTGATTTTCGAGCCGTTCATTTGGACCCACAGGGAGAATCTTGGGGGCCAGTGGAACCTCACAGCCGGGTAACTCTTCAGAGCCACACGTACAAGATCATCGTTTGTCATGTAAAGGGTGACTTCTCAGAAATCCCCTGATGTATCTCGGACTCCTCGTGTGCTAAGAGCTTGCTTCATGTTCTACTCCACCTCACAGTCCATCCCACCAAGTAGATATTCCTCCTCCGGCTTGAGGATATGACTGATGGCATCTCCAGGTCATCTGGGAGCCTTGTCGTGGGCCACAGTCTGAGTCTGGGGCTCTGCTCTGAGGGAAACAAACATCCACCTTAGTTTTGTCCATGATTTCATGGATGGCATCACTCGCACTCCAGTAAACGAGTGCGAACACTGGTCTAGGGATCATCCTCAGAAACCATCTTATCACATTCACTTCTGGTCTTCGATAAGTCATTCCAAATGTCCAACAAGCTAAATCCTATTATGTCCACACGATGGAGTATAACTCAGCGATGAAATAACTCATGATAGAGGATACAACAAGGATGAATCAAAATTATGCTGGGTGAAAGAAGCCAAACCAAAAAAAAGGTACATCCTGTTGTGATTCCAATTATATAAAATTCTAGAAAGTGCAAAGTAATCCGTAGGGACAGCAGATCGGTGACGATGAGGGAAGGGGCGTTGGATTCCTAAGGGGCACAGGACGCTTGTGGGTGATGGGATATGTTCACTGTGTTGGCTGAGGGGAGCGTTTCACCGGTGGTAGACATGTAAAAAATCATCAAGTAGTACACTGGGTGTCGCTGACCTGTAAACTATACTTTGTTAAAATCGTGTGCATGTCTCCACGGCAACCAAAAATCCTCTTACGTGTTTGTCCTTGCTCAGAACATCCAGCACAGGAGTTCAAGTGTAGGAACAAGCCAGGAATCTGATCTGCAGGACAGCAGCACCAAGTCCTCTTCAAGCAAGCTAGGACCCATGCTTGACCTCAGCAAAATGAGGAGATCAGAGGTTTGTTGTTGTTGTCTTAGTTTTCTTTTAAGTGTTTATTTTTGACAGAGAGAGAGAGCGAAAAGGGGAGGAGCAGAGAGACAGGGAGACACAGAATCTGAAGGAGGCTCCAAACTCTGAGCTGTCAGCACAGAGCCCAATGTGGGGCTGGAACCCACGAACTGTGGGATCATAACCTGAGCCAAAGTCGGACGCTTAACTGACTGAGCCACCCAGGTGCCCCCAGAGGTTCATATTTACAACCAACCTCATAACAATGGTTACCCGCTTGCAGTATCAGTAAGCTTCGTGTGCCTCCTGTGTGACAAGCACTCTCTGTGCACTGGTGATCTGCCGGGAAGCGAGAGCCTGAACTCTCATAGACTTGCCATTCCAGCAAGTGGAGGGAGACAAGCGAGCGGTAGTTATGGCCAAGGCTCCTGGGGTATTTACCAGGTGTGCTCACTTCCCAGTCTGAGCTCAATTAATACTCCCAACCCCCGTCGGGTACTCTTACTATCTCTGGGAGGGAGCCCCGGTGCTGGAAGGTTAGGTAACCTGCCCACAGCCACAGAACCAGTAGGGAGTGCAGCTGGGAGTCTTTATGCAGGCAGTCCGCCTCCCGAATGCGCACCCAGGACCACAGTGCTACACTTCCTCACATAAGGCGTGAGCGATGTGGTGGAGATTGAGTGACACGGAGAGGCGGTGACGGGTCTTCTGATGAAGCGACATTTGAGCACGCAACGAGGAAGTGAGGAAGCAAAGCGTGTGATCATCGGGAGGAAGACTGGTCTGGGTGGAGGCCCCAAGGTGGAAGCATATTTGGGTTTTTGAAAGGAAAGCGTAGCAGTCAGTGCAGCTGCACGGGAGGGGTCCGGGCACGTGAGCTCAGCGAGGCAGCAGGCTGGACCAGGAGGGCACTGGCTGTCGTGAGGACCCGGCTTTCATTCTGAGCGGGACGGGAGGGCCCCGGGGCACAGGATCAGTAGGCCCTCCGAGGCTTCACTGTTGACGAATCAGTAAGGAAGCTCTTGGAATTATGTGCAGGCCTGTGGAAGGCTGTGAAGTCTGAGAGGGAGAGATGACGAAAGACAGAATGATTCAAAGCTTTTTGGCCCAAAGGACTGGAAGATGTGGTTGCCATTTGCCGTGAAGGACAAGGCTGGGGCGGGGGACAGGAGTTTGGGGGCAAAATTAGGGCGCTGGTTTTGGACACGTTGGCTTAAGGTGCCGGAGCAGACGTCCAAGTGGTACAGATGGAGACACAAGTCCGGAGTTCAAGGCAGACATGTGGGTGTGAACAGCATATATATATATATATATATATATATATATATATATATATATATATATATATATATATAGTAACTAACATTGTCAATATCTGAACATAGGTACAGTTAACGGTACATAGTAAACCCCTTCCCAACAGACCCAGGGAAGACTTTGAAGTCTGGTTTCTTAGGAAGAACTTTTTAATGGATACAATAAATCTGTTACTCATTTCCTTAATTGTATAAGTAGCAATGTTCTATGCAGGTTAAAATTAGAAATAGCCTATTGTTTTTAAGTTTGTTTATTTTGAGAGAGACAGAGACAGCATGAGTAGGGGAGGGGCAGAGAGAGGAGAGAGAGAATCCCAAGCAGGTTCCGTACCATCACTGCACAGCCCAATATGGGGCTCAAACTCACGAAACCATGAGATCGTGACCTGAGCCACAACTGAGAGTTGGACGCTTAACCGACTGAGCCACCCGAGTGCCCCAGAAATAGTTTTGTTAGTTTAAAAAGAATGGCTTTGTTAATAACTTTCTAATTACTTATAATGCAGAAAATTAGTTTGGGTCCACAATGATGCAGAAATCATATTTTGCTTTATGATTTTTTGTTTTTATGTAAAAGCCCAAGATCAGGAAGTCTCTGAGTGATGAAAGAATTTCCAAATTGAATTTTAAATCTCCAGGAAAAGGCCTAACCTTTTTTTTACCTCAAAATGGTGAGTAGTTTCATTATTGAACTCTAATGTTTGCAAACTGTCACTCGTAAATGATATAAAGTTGATAAAAACATACAAGCGTCTTTTTAGAATGTAATTAGGCTGCCAGGGCCACTTCCAATCTTGACACCCGCTTAACAAAGTTTACTTTCAAGGCCTGATCTTGCTGAGTTTTTTCTGTTTGCCTTTATATTTTTTTCCTGTGTGACTGAGATGTGATTTACGATGCTGCCGAAATTTCGTTACGGTGTAACGATTTGACATATGTATATTGGGAAATGATCGCCAAAGTACGTTTTGTTAACATCCGTCACCTCGTGTGGATAACTGATAAAAAGAAAAAAAAATTTTTTTTCCTTGTGATGAGAATTCTTGGGATCTACTCTCTTAACAGTTTTCTTCTGTATCATATGGCAGGGCTGACTATAGTTGTCATGATGTATATCACGTCTTAGTACTTACCTTTCAACCGGAAGTTGACCGCCTTTTGACCACCTTCATCCAATCCTCCTTACCCCCATCCCCAGCCTCTGGTAGCCACAAGTTTGGTCTCTTTTTCGATGAGTTTCTTGTTTTGTTTTTAATTCTACGGGTAAGTAGGAGCATACAGCATTTGTCTTTCTCGCTGGCTGGCTTATTTCACTGAGCATAATGCCCTCAAGGCCCATCCAGGTTGTTACAAATGGCGGGGTTTCCTCCTTTTTAACGAATGAATAAAATTCCATTGTGTCTATTACCACAGCTTCTTTATCCGTTTTTCCACTGGACACTTCGGTTGTTCCCATGTCTTGGCTATTGCGAATGAGGCCGCAGTGAGCGTGGGGGCGCAGATATCTCTTCCACATAGTGTCTTCCTTTGGCTATATTCCCAGGAGCGGAATTGTGGGGTTATGTGGTACTTCTGTTTTGAATTTTATGAGGAACCTCCGTACGGTTTTCCCCAGTGGTTGTACCAATTTACATTCCCTCCAACAGTGTACGAGGGTTCCGCTCTCTCCCCGTCCTCGCCAGCATGTGTTACCTCTGGTCTCTTCGATGCTAGCCATTCTAACAGGTATGAGGTGACTTCTCACTGTGGTTTTGACTTGCATTTCCCTGATGATGAGTAATGTTGGGCATTTTTTCATGTACCTGTTGGCCACTCCTACATCTTCTTTGGAGAAATGTCTATTCAGATGCTTCATCTATTTTTTTTTTTCTGTTGAGTTGTAGGAGTTCTTTATATATTTTGGATTGGAAGCCCCTATCAGATATATGGTTTGCAAGTATTTTTTTTTTCCTATTGCATAGGTTCCCTTTTTATTTTGTGCATTAGCTGAGTTTGATGTCATCCTAGTGGTCTATTTCTCATTATGTTGCCTGTACTTTAGGCATCATATCCAAGAAGTCCTTGCCAAGACCCATGTCAAGGAACTATTTTCCCTGTGTTTTCTTCTGGCAGTTTTATGCTTTCTAAACTTATAGTTAAATTTTTAAATAATTTTTAAAAATTTAGTTTATGGGGCACCTGGGTGGCTCAGTCGGTTGGGCGTCTGACTTTGGCTCAGGTCATGATCCCGCGGTCCGTGAGTTCGAGCCCCGCATCGGGCTGTGGGCTAACAGCTCAGAGCCTGGAGCCTGTTTCGGATTCTGTGTCTCCCTCTCTCTCTGACCCTCCCCTGCTCATGCTCTGTCTCTCTCTGTCTCAAAAATAAATAAACGTTAAAAAAAAATTAAAAATTTAGTTTCATTCTTTGTATGTAAATGTCCAATTTTCCCAGCACCACTTATTGAAGAGACTATCTTCTCTTCATTGAACATCTTTGGCTTCCTTGTCAAGTACTGACTCTACATACTGGTTTATTTCTGGGCTCTTGATTCTCTTCCATTGGTCTATGTGTCTGTTTATATGCCAGTACCATAGTATTACGATTACTATACTGTATAGCATAGCTTCAAATCAGGAAGTATGATGCCTCCTGCTTAGTTTTTCTTTCTTGAGATTGCTTTGGCATCTCTTGTGGTTCCAAATACATTTAGAGCTAATCATGGTCCGTGGGTTTGAGCCCCATGTCAGGCTCTGTGCTGACAGCTCAGAGCCTGAAGAGCTGTCTCCCTGTCTCTCTCTGCTCTCGCCCGCTCATGCTCTGTCTCTCAAAATAATAAACATTGAAAAATTTAAATTTTAGAGCTATTTTTTCTACTGCTGTTAAAAATGCCATTGGAATCTTGGTAGGGATTGCATTGAATCTATAGATGACTTTTGGTAGTATTGACATCTTAACAGTATTAATTTTTCCAATCCATGAATGTGGGATACATTTCCATTTATCTTTGTCTTCAGTTTCCTTCACCAGTCTCAAAGTACTCAGAGATCTTTGACCTCTTGGTTAAATTTATTCCTAAGTATTTTATTGTTTTTGATGGTATTGTAAATGGGATCATTTTCTTTCTTTTCCTGACAATTCATTGTTAGTGTATAGCAACCCTATTGATTTTTGTACGTTAATTTTATATCCTGCTACTTTACTGGATTCATTGATGAGCAGGTTTTGGTATAGTATTTAGGATTTTCTATGTATAAAATCATATCATCTGTAAATAGAGACAATTTTACCTCTTCCTTTTGTATCATGATACTTCAAAATTCTTTTTCTTGCCTAATTGCTCTGGCTAGTACCTTTAAGTATTATGTTGAATAAAAATGGTGAGAGTGGGCATCCTTCTCTTGTTCCTGATCTTAGAGGAAAAGTTTTCAATCTTTGACCCTTGATTATGACGTTAACTGATGGCTTGTAATATATGTTGAGGTTCATTCCTTCTGTATCTAATTGTTCAGAGTTCTTATCATGGGGGTGCATGGGTGGCTCAGTTAAGCGTCTGACTTCAGCTCAGGTCATGATGTCATGGTTCATGAGTTCAAAACCTGCGTTGGGCTCTGTGTTCACAGCTCAGAGCCTGGAGCCTGCTTCGGATTCCGTGTCTCCCCCTCTCTCTGTCCCTCCCCACTTGTACTCTGTCTCTCTGCCTCTCTCTCAAAAGTAAATAAACATTGAGTTTTTATCATGAATGGATGTAGAATTTTGTCAAATGCTCTTTCTGTGTTTACTGAGATGGTCAGATAATTTTTTTTCTTTCATTCTATCAATGTGATGTATCACATTTTCATGTTTTTTTCATATGTTTTTCATATGTTGAACCATCCTTGCATCCCAGGGATAAATCCTAGCTGGCCATGGTGAATGATGCTTTTAATGCGCTGAATTCAGTGTGCTAGTATTTTATTGAATATTTTTGAGCTTATATTCATCAGGGATACGGACCTGTAATTTTCTGGTAGTGTCGTTTTCTGGCTTCAGCATCAGTTTAAGGCTGACTGTAAAATGAGCTTGGGGATGTTCCCTCCTCTTCAGTTTTTGGGAAGAGTTTGAGAAGGATTGGCATTAATTGTTTTTCAAATATTTGGCAAAGTTCAACAGTGAAGCTATCTGGTCCTGGGCTTTTCTTTGCTGGGAGATTTTTGGTTACTAATCAACCTTACTGGTAATTGGTCTGTTCAGATTTTCTATTTCTTCTTGAATTTGGTGTTGGTAGGTTGTATGTGCCTAAGAAGTTCTCAATTTCTTCTAGTTTGTCCAATTTGTTGGTGTATAATTATTCATAGTAGCCTCTTATGATCCTTATATTTCTGTGGTATTAGTTGCAATGTTTGTTTTCATTTATAATTTTGTTGGTTTGGTTCCTCTTTTTTCCTTGGTTAGTCTAACTAAAGATTTGTCAATTTTATTTTTTTAAAGAACCAACTCTTAGTTCAGTTAGTTTATTTGAATTCTTTCTTGTTTTTTAATGTAGGTGTTTATTGCTATGAACTTCTTTCTTAGAACTCCTTTTGCCGCATCCTGTAAGTTTTGGTATATTGTGTTTCTATTTTCATCTATCTCAAGATACTTTAAAATTTCCCCTTTGATTTTTTGATCCATCGGTTGTTCAGGAGAGTGTTAATTCCCATGTGTTTGTGAGTTTCTAGTATTCCTCCTGTTACTGATTCCTAGTTTCATATCACTGTGATCAGAGAAGATACTTGGTATGATTTTAATCTTCTTGAATTTGCTAGGACTTGTTTTGTGGCCTAACATATGGTCTATGCTAGAAAATGTTCCATGTGTGCTTAAGAAGAATGTTTATTCTGCTGCTGTCAGAATGTTCTATAAATATCTGTTAGGTCCAATATGGTCTATAGTGTTGATCAAATTTGCTGTCTACTTATTGATTATCTGTCTGGATCATCTATCCACTGTTGAGAGTGGGGTATTAAAGTCTCCAACTATTTTTGTATTGCGTATTTCTTCTTTTTGCTCTGTTTTTGTTTTATTTAGGTGCTCTGAAGTTGGGAGTGTAAATACAATTATTATGTCTTCTTGATGGATTGACAGCTTTATCATTATATAATGACCTTCCCTGTCCCTTTTTACCATTTTTATTTTAATTTTTTAAAGTTTATTTTTTTATTTTGAGAGAGAGAGGGAGAGAGACAGTGCAAGCAGGGGAAGGGCAAAGAAAGGGAGACGGTCAATCTCAAGCAGGCTCCGCACTGTCCGCGCAGAGCCTGACTTGGAGCTCAAACTCACCAACCATGAGATCATGACCTGAGCTGAAATCAGGAGTTGGACACTTAACCAACTGAACTATCCAGGCACTCATCTTGTTACCATTTTTATATTTGAGTCTGCGTTACCTGTCTTTTTGGTGGTGTCGTTACCATTTGCTTGAACTATCTTTTCTACGCCTTCACTCTCAGTCTGTGTGTGTGTCTTTAAGGGTAAAGTGAGTTCTTACAGGCAACTTATCGTTGGATTGTGTCTTTTTATCCATTTAGCTATTCTGTGCTTTTGATTGGAGAATTTAATCTATTTACCCTTAATTATTGACAGGTAAGGGCTTCCTGCTCTTTTGCTAATTGTTTTCTGATTGTTTCAAAGAACTGCTGTTCCTTGTTTTTTATCCTGCTGTGCCTTTTTCATGTTCTTGTCTTTGGTATTAGTACACTCTTAAAAAAATTTTTTTTAATGTTCATTTTTTTTGAGAGACAGAGTGCGAGCAGGGGAGGGGGAGAAAGAGAGGGAGACACAGAATCCAAAGCAGGCTCCAGGATCCGAGCTGTCAGCACAGAGCCTGATGCGGGGCTCGAACTCATGAACCACGAACTCATGACCTGACCCGAATTCAGATGCTTAAACAACTGGCCACCCAGGCGCCTCCCAGTATGCTCTTTTTAAAATCGCATTTTTCTGTGTTATTACTATAGATTTTCCCCTTGTGGTTACCATAAGGCTCACATAAAGTGTCTTTAAATTATAACACCCTATTTTAAACTGATCACTTCATTAGAGTTCCTAAACTTTATATTTTTACTTCTTCTCTCCCTCACATTTTAAGTTACTGATGTGACTTACCATTTACATGTTTTTAATATTGTGTAATAACATGTTATTGTAATTATGGTTATTTTTATTATGTTTTTAAACTTTTGAACTAGAGTTTCAGTGAATTAGGCACCATTATTACCATATTACAGAATCGAAGTGTTCACCATTAGCAGTGGGTTTAACACCACCTTCTTGTTTTTATGATGTAAATTATATCATTGAATTTCCACTCAAAGCACTCTCCTTAGCATTTTTTTTTTTTAAAAAATTACATCCAAATTAGCATCTAGTGCAACAATGATTTCAGGAGTAGATTCCTTGATTCCTCTTAGCCATTTAGCCCATCCCCCCCTCCCACAACCCCTCCAGTAACCCTCAGATTGTTCTCCATATTTATGAGTCTCTTCTGTTTTGTCCCCCTCCCTGTTTTTATATTATTTTTGTTGCCCTTCCCTTAGGTTCATCTGTTTTGTCTCCTAGAGTCCTCATATGAGTGAAGTCATATGATTTTTGTCTTTCTCTAATTTCACTTAGCTTAATACCCTCCAGTTCCATCCACGTAGTGGCAAATGGCAAGATTTCATTCTTTTTGACTGCTAATACTCCATTGTACATGTATACCAAATCTTCTGTATCCATTCAACCATCGATGGACATTTGGGCTCTTTCCATACTTTGGTTATTGTCAATAGTGCTGCTATAAACATTGGGCTTTATGTGCCCCTTTGAATCAGCATTTTCATATCCTTTGGGCAAATACCTGGTAGTGCACTTGCTGGGGCGTAGGGTAGTTCTATTTTTAGTTTTTTGAGGAACCTCCATGCTGTTTTCCAGAGTGGCCGCATCAGCTTCCGTTCCCATCCTTAGCATTTCCTATAAGGCAGGCTTAGTGGTGATGAACTCCCTCAGCTTTTGTTTGCCCAGAAAAGTCTGTCCCTCTCCTTCATTTCTGAAGGACAACTCTGCTGGGTAGAATTCTTGGCTGACCATTTTTTGTTTCCGTATTTGAATAGTTCATTCCATTTCCTCGTGACCTGAAAAGTTTCTGTTGAAAAATCAGCCACTTGTCATACAGGGGATCCCTTATCTGTAACTTCACACTTGCTCTCAAAATTCTTTGACTTTTGATGATTATAGTGTACATCAGTGTAGCCCCATGGGGGCTAAACCTATTTGGGGCCTTTGGTCCTTTTCTCTCCTTAGGTTTGGGAAGTTTCCAGCCATTATTTATTGCTTTAAATCCACTTTCTACCCCTTTCTCTTCTCTTCCTGGAATCCCCATAATGGGAATACTGTTTCTTTTGTGACCCATAAGTCCCATCATCTTTCTTCACCTTTTTTTCTGTTTGCTCTTCTAACTTCAAATGCCCTGTCTTCTGGGTCACTGATTTTTCTGCATGATCAAGTCTGCTTTCAAAGCCTACTATTAAAAAAAAATAGTAATAGGGACACTTTAGTGGCTTGGTCAGTTGAGTGTCCAACTTCGACTCAGGTCATGATTTCACAGTTCATGGGTTCGAGCCTCACATGAGACTTGCTTCTGTCAGCGTGGAGCCCGCTTCAGATCCTCTGTCTCCCTCTCTCTCTGCCCCTCCTCTGCTCACACTCTCTCTCAAAAATAAACATTAAGAAATAGTAATAAAAAATAAAGCTCACTAATGAATTCTTCAGTTGTAGATTTCAGCTCTAGGATTTCTGGTTTTGTGTTTTTTGATGGCTTCTTTGTTGGACTTGTTCTGTTCTTTCACTGTTTTCTCAATTTTGTGTAGTTGTGCATTCTTTGTAGTTCACTGAACTTCTGCAAGAGGTTCGTTCTGAATGCTTCAACAGTTCATGGATCTCCATTTCTTTAGGGTCAGCTATCAGAGCTTGATTAGATCTACTTAGCTCTACTGCCCTTTGGTGGTGTCTTATTTACCCGATTTTTCACGATCCTTGATTCCTTACTTTGGTATCTGCGCATTTGAGCAAGCGGTTTCCTCCTTCAGGCCCTACAGGTTCGCGTTAGCAGACAGTGGCTCCCCCATCAGCTCGGTTTGGGCGTCGGGATGTGTCTGCTGGTACTTTCCGGGCAGTTGGGCTTGTTATCGGGTCTGTTTTGTGGTGAGGCCAGTGCCCGAGCTCTGAGGTAGGCGGGGGGGGGAGGGTGAGTGAGAACTGACTGAGAACAGTTTTGGGCAGGACTGGTGGCGTGGTTCCCTGGCCAAGTGAGGCTATAGGATAGGCTTTCCGGTGGTCTGGGTGTTCTGGTCAGGCTTACCGGCTGGTTGGGATTGGGGAGTATACTCAGCTGTAGGCGGAACTATGAATTAGCTTCCCTACCCTGGCGGGGAAGCAGGACGGGGCCCAGGGTCTGCATGGCTTGTTGTTTGGGTACCTGAATCAGGCAAGCACGTACAGTGAATTCCCTGGCCAGGCAGGTTACTCGTTTTTCTCTGTAGACACGGAAAGTCCTAGGCTGTGCTCTCTGTTCAATTGCAGATCTGCTGCGTGGGCTAAAGACTGCTTCCTCCCACCCCCACTCCACCTCATTGCTAGACACAGTGTTATCAATTCATTTCCTCGGTTGAGTGGAGAGGGAAAATTGCCCCAAGGCGGGCAAGGCTATTCTCTCGTGATCTTGGCTCAAGCCAACCCATGCTCCCACGTTCTCTGGATTAGCTCTGCAGACTCTCTGCCCCGCTCAGAGTCTGCTCAAGTGTGGCTGGGCTACTCGGCTTTCCAGGTGTTCTGGCCAGGCTCTCTGGCTGCGCAGGGCTGGGAGCTTTACTCAGGCCCTGGGTGGGGCTGTGATCAGCTCCTCTGCTCGGGCAGAGCACTGGAACCCTCCACGCGTGGCTCTGCCTGCTATACTTTCTGCTTGAGTGTTGCTGGCCTGTGCCAGCAGGAGGGCGGGTGTCCTTGCCTCCCTGGTCAGATGGGGGCGGCGCTGTAAGGGAGGCTCTGACTCTGCTCCCCTGCCTGGGCCGGGGGCCGACCAGGCTCCAGGGCTGGTGCAGCTCTTCATTTGAGAACATGAATCAGGCTGACCTGTACCCCACGGAGTTTCCCCGTCAGACTTCACCGTCAACTTGGTTCTGTAGGGGGGCAAAGACGCTGTCTGGGGACGACCACTTGGGTGTTGCGGGTAGGGACTGTCTGCCAAGATCTCAGTGCTGTTTCAAGCCCCTCATCCTTCTGTCACAATCAAATCCTCCCGCCGCCCCGATTCCCTAGCAATTCCGTGGGGTGAGACTAGAGCAGGGGTCCCCAAGAAATGACCCACAGTGTTGGGGGAGTTGGATGCCTACCCTGGACTCTCTTTTCCCACTGGAGGAAGCACAGGCTCAGGGGAGGCCTCTCAGTTTGACGCTGTGCCAGCCTCCAGGGCGGGGGCTGGGGGTGGAGTGTGGTCGGCATGTAGCCATCCCTCTTACCCTTCCAGGGCTGTTTTGCTCTTTGTGGTGCAGGGGTGCTTCAGCTTCACCCCTGTATTTGAGGGTTCTCTCGGCGGAGTCTTGTCCATGAATAGTTGGTGGTTCTTCTTTTGGAAGGGGAGTGAAGTCGGGGAATGACCTATGTCACCATCTGGGTGACGTCACTTCTCTTGGAGTTGACTTTTATTTACTTTTAAATGTTTATTTATTTGAGAGAGAGCGAGCGAGAGGAGGAGGGGCGGAGAGAGAGGGAGACACAGAATCCGAAGCAGCTCCAGGCTCTGAGCTGTCAGCACAGAGCCCGATGGGGGCTCGAACTCAAGAACAGTGAGATCTTGACCTGAGCCGCCCCGGCAGCCCTGGAGTGGCCTTTTAGAAGCAGGATCTTACCAAGTTGCATCAGTCTGCCAGGACGGTGGTTCCTCCACATGGGCCCTGCACGTCCACATCTCAGGCCTGATGCTGCTGACTACATCCTTCTACGGTTGAGTTCTCTCGCGCGAGTCTCATGCACTTTTTCTTAAACTGAAGTATAATTACCACAGTATTAGCTTCAGGTGTACAATATGATTCAATAATTGTATACATTACTCTGTGCTCATGAGGATGAGTGGACCCTTGAACCCACTTTTTAAACTTTCACCCATCCGCCCACTTGCCTTTCCGGCAACGACCGATTCTTTGTATTCAAGAGTTTGTCTGTTTTTTTCCTTACTCATTTGTTTTGTTTCTTAAATTCCACATGTGAGTAAAATCAAATTGTATTTGTCTGACTTTGCTTAACAGTCTACCCTCACAGTCATCCACGTTGTTGTAAATGGCAAGATCTCATTTTTTTTACAGCCGAGTAATATTCCACTGCATGTCTATATGTGTATAAATATGTGTATATACATACATACTTGTGTATAAACATTTATACGAACACAGCTTTATGCATTCACCTATGGATGGACATTTGGGTTGCTTTCCTTCGTTGGCTATTGTAAATACTGCTGCGATAAACATAGTGTGTATGTTTTTTCAAAGTAGCGTTTTCATTTTCTTTGGATACATACCCAGTAGTGGAACTCCTGGATCATATGGTAATTTCAACGTTTTGAGAGACCTCCATCCTATTCTCCAGAGTGGCTGCACCAGTTGGCATTCCCACCACCAGGGTACAAGGGCTCCTTTTCCTCCACATCCCTGCCAACACTTGTGTTTTTGACTTTAGCCATTCTGACAAGTGTAGGTGATATCTCCCTGTGGTTTGATTTCCATTTCAGATGATCAGTGATGTTCACCTTTTATTTTTTTTTATTTAAAATTTTTTAATGTTTATTTTTGAGAGAGAGAGAGACAGAGTGTGAGTTGGGGAGGAGGAGAGCGCGAGAGAGACACAGAATCCAAAGCAGGGTCCAGGCTCTGAGCTGTCGGCACAGAGCCCGACACGGGGCTCGAACCCACTAACCGTGAGATCATGACCTGAGCCGAAGTCGGACACTTAACCAACTGACCCACCTAGGCTCCCCTCATCTTTTCATTTGTCTGTTGGCCATCTGTATAATGTCTTTGGAAAAATGTGTATGCAGGTCCTCTGCCTGTTTCTCAATAGGATTATTTGTTTCTGGTGTTGTTTATATATTTTGGATATTAGTCCCTTATCAGATATATCATTTCCAAACATCATCTCCCATTTTGTAGATTGCCTTTTTGTCTTGTTGGCGGTTTCCTTCACAGTGCAAAGGCTTTTTATTTTGGCATAGTCTCAATAGCCTATTTTTGCTTCTGTTTCTCTTGCCTGAGGAGACACATCTAGAAAAATGCTGCTAAGGGGGCGCCTGGGTTGCTCGGTCGGTTGAGCGTCCGACTGCGGCTCAGGTCATGATCTCGCAGTCTGTGAGTTCGAGCCCCGCGTCGGGCTCTGTGCTCACAGCTCAGAGCCTGGAGCCTGTTTCAGAGTCTGTGTCTCCCTCTCTCTGACCCTCCCCCATTCATGCTCTGTCTCTATCTCTCTGTCAAAAATAAATGAACATTACAAAAAAAAAAAAGAAAAGAAAAAAAAAGAAAAATGCTGCTAGGGCTGATGTCAGAGAAAATACTGCACATGTTTTCTTCTAGGAGTTTTCTGGTTAAGTCTTTAATCCATTTTATTTTTGTGTATAGTGTGAGATGGTTTTTAAAGATGCTCAAGTTAAAAACAATGAAACTCTGAATTGGTGCCTCATATTCCTTATATATTTTTTACATTAAAAGAATTAAATCCAAGTTAACATAGTGTAATAATAATTTCAGGAATAGAATTTAGTGATTCATCAATTACATATACCACCCAGTGCTCAGCCCAACAAGTGTCCTCCTTAATGCCCCCCACCCAACACCTCACCAGCAACCCTCAGTTTGTTTTCTGTATTTAATAAGAGTCTCTTATGGTTTGTCTGTTTTTATATTAATTTTGCTTCCCTTCCCTTATGTTCATCTGTTTTTTATCTTAAATTCCACACGAGTGAAATCGTATATTTGTCTTTCTCTAATTTTGCTTAGCATAATACCCTCTAGTTCCATCCATGTGGTTGTAGATGGCAAGATGTTATTCTTTATGATCGCTGAGTAACATTCCATTGTACATAGATACCAAATCTTCTTGATCCATTCATTAGTCGATGGACATTTGGGTTCTTTCCATACTTTGGCTATTGTCAATAGCGCTGCTATAAACATTGCAATATATGTGCCTCTTTGAATCAGCATTTTCATATCCTTTTGGGCAAATACCTGGTAGTGCAATTGCTGGGTCATAGGGTAGTTCTATTTTTAGTTTTTTGAGGAACATCCATCCTGTTTTCCAGAGTGGCTGCACCAGTTTGCATTCCCACCAGCAGTGCAAAAGAGATCCTCTGTCTCCACATCCTCGCCAACATCTGTTGTTGCCTGAGTCATTAATTTTAGTCATTCTGACAGGTGTGGGGTGGTATTTTGTTTTTTTTTAATGTTTATTTATTTTGAGAGAGAGAGAGACAGACAGAGTGTGAGCAGGGGAGGGGCAGAGAGACAGAATCAGAAACAGGCTCCAGGCTCTGAGCTGTCAGCACAGAGCTGGATGCCAGGCTTGAACTCACAGACCCCGATATCATAACCTGAGCTGAAGATGGATGCTTAACCAACTGAGACACCCAGGCATCCCTCTCATTGTGGTTTTGATTTGTATTTCCCTGATGATGAGTGCTGTTGAGCATCTTTTCATGTGTCTGTTTGCCATCTGGATGTCCTCTTTGGAAAAGTGTCTGTTCATGTCTTTTGCCCATTTCTTCACTGGATTTTTTGGGGGGGGGTGTTGAGTTTGATATACTCTTTATAGATTTTGGATACTAACCCTTTATCTGATATGTCACTTGCAAATATCTTCTTCCATTTTGTTGGTTGCCTTTTACTTTTGCTGAGTGTTTCCTCTGCTGTGCAGGTTTTTATCTTGATGAGGTCCCAATGGATCATTTTTGCTTTTGTTTCCCTTGCCTCTGGAGACCCATCAAGTAAGAAGTTGCTGCATTTGAGGTCAAAGAGGTTGTTGCCCATTTTATTTTGATGGCTTCCTGTCTTATGTTTAGGTCTTTTGTCCTTTTGATTTCTAGGTATGGTGCTGTCCAATTTTCCCAACCATTTGCTTGAAGAGAGTGGTCTTTTTTCCACTGGATATTCTTCCCTGCTTTGTCAAAGATTAGTTGGCCATTCTTCCTAATGTTCTCTCTTTTCCTGGTAAAATACTTCTAGCATTCTATCTGCTGCCTCCTCTTCTCCAACTCCCAAGTGATACTCGGCCCTTTTCACACTGGCTTCCAACTTAACCTCTCTCCTTTTGCTGGGGTAGTCCAATGCTACTGTACTCTTCCTATTAAAGAAGGGCCAAGTGTGTGTAGTTTAAAAAAAAAAAAAGTAAAGTATCATACAACCCCTTCAACATTAAAAGCAAAATCAAAGTGGGGCGCCTCAGTTGGTTGAGCATCTGGATTTTGGCTCAGGTCATGAACCCAGGGCTGTGGATTGAGCCCAATGTTGGGTTCTGTGCTGAGCGTGGAGCCTGCTTAAGATTCTCTTTCTCTCTAACATGAAAAAGAAGCAAAAACACAATGACAACAAAAAGCCCAACTAAATTTGAGGTCCCCTATTCAAAATAATTCTCAGAGAAAAATGAAATTACATTTCTGAAAATAATTAGAAAATTGAAATAATGTAAACATTCCCTAAGAGACATGGTCAAACTATAACCCAAGAAAATGTATAGTATTAATATGTTTTCGCTATTAAGAAAACCTAAACATTCAGCCCAAAAGGGTAGAAGGGAGGAGTAATAAGATACAGGAGAGCATCAGGGGGCGCCTGGGTGGCTCAGTTGGTTGAGTGTCCAACTTCCGCTCAGGTCACCATCTCGAATTTCTTGGGTTGGAGCCCCATATCGGGCTGTGTGCTGATGGCTCGGAGCCTGGAGCCTGCTTGTGATTCTGTGTCTCCCTCTCTCTCCCTCTCTCTCTGCCCCTCCCCCACTCATGTTCTGTCTCAAAAATAAACATTAAAAAATAAATAAAAATGAGAGCATCAAGGTGCCTGGGTGGCTCATTCAGTTAAGCACCCGACTCTTGTTTTCGGCTCAGGTCCTGGTCTCGCAGTTGGTGGGACTGAGCCCTGTGACAGACTTTGCACTGACAGCATGAAGCCTGCTTGGGACTCTTTCTCTTCCTATCTCTCTGCCCCTCCCCACTCTATGCTTCCTCTCTCTCTCTCTCTCAAATAAATAAACCTTAAAAAATGCAAGGAGAGCAGGAGGAAGGCATTACCAAAAAAATTCATAAATTATACATAACAAAAATACTAAAATTACATGAAGAACCAGCTTTCGGAATGATCAGTTTTAGTGAGAAGAGGTCTGTGATCCTAATGCAGAGTGAAAGTGAGAGAACACATAAAGTCTCAGAAGGAAAAAGTACCCACAGACGAGATTTTTTCAAGTATAGGAAAAAGTATGCCCTATACCTCTCTAAGCTATTAAATCTGAAAAATTTGGGGGTGCCTGGGTGGCTCAGTTGGTTAAGCATCTGACTTTGGCTCAGGTCACGATCTCACGGTCCGTGAGTTCGAGCCCTGCGTCGGGCTCTGTGCTGACAGCTCAGAGCCTGGAGCCTGTTTCAGATTCTGTGTCTCCTCTCTCTGCTCCTCCCCCACTCATGCTCTGCCTCTTTCCTTCAAAAATAAAATATTTTTAAAAAATTTAATAAATTTGAAAATTTTGAGTTATTTCCTAGGTTATTAATAACAAAAATAGACTCAGGATAATATAGAAAACCTGAATGATCATGGAGAAAAAAACTGTCCAAAAATTACTCTCCTAAATTGAATTTTATGATCAAAAAATTTAAGAAAGTACCAATATAAGAATTATTCTTAGATTCTTATTTTTAAAACTCCAAAGCATAAAAAACCCTTTCAATTCATTTAACAAAATCTGTATAACCCAAGACCTGAAAATCTAGTAAGAAAAAATGAAAGTAACAGATTCCTGTTTATGCCTTGGGAAAGAGTCGGGGGAGGTACGCATGAAAACCAGCGGAGGGGGAAGGTCAGGGACTTGGTTATAACCTCTGAATTCCCAGAGCCTAAATGGTGCCATGTTGATGAAACCTAGACATTACTAATTCAAAAGTTCCTTTTAATCCACAGGCTCTTTCTTCTGTGTGATCCACTCTGTGGGTGATGCTCTACTGTGCTTCCATTTTCATGCAGCCCCACGATTTGTTTGGTTGTGATTTTCCATGTCCTTATCATAAACTGCTTTTGTTCATATGCTGTTTTCCCGATTTCACTGCACCGTCTTTCCGTGTGAGCTTGTAGC
This sequence comes from Leopardus geoffroyi, assembly GCF_018350155.1. Classification (NCBI taxonomy): domain Eukaryota; kingdom Metazoa; phylum Chordata; class Mammalia; order Carnivora; family Felidae; genus Leopardus; species Leopardus geoffroyi. Next base: position 5,220,926 of record NC_059340.1, read on the forward strand.
TCCCAGAGTGTCCTTCCAATGGCTATTGTAAACGTTCAGGTCAATCTGGGGCTGGTTACTGGAAGACCGTGATCCCGTGATGGTGTCACGTTTCCTAGATAGTTCGTGTTCCTTGAAGCCTTGTGTTTCTGTCTTTGCATCTCAGGAATCAGTCACCCCCTAGTGTCTACTAAGAGTATTTTCCATCAGCCTTGCTAGGGGTTGAGGCTTTGTCAGACCACCTAAGGACACACCTGCTCCACCTTCCTTGGTCGCTCTTGTGGCAGAATTCATAAGGCCACCTGCGTTCTCATGATCCTGCAACGTACCAGGCCGAGTCCTGGCAGCCTCCCTTTTGCTTTTCCAAAGCCGGTGCTAACACACAGGTTTGGGGTCTTTCCCTGGCCCACGTTCTGTGAGTACTCCCCAGCTCACTGTCACTGCTGGTATGTGGGCGACATGTGTGGAGTGTGGGAGGTGGCGCCAATGACCTTACTTTCCTCGCGCATTTGTTCTTGGATGTTCCACACGAACGGCAGCATCGGTCTTTTGCATCTGGCTTCTTTCACTTACAGTTATTTTGGGATTCATTCACGTTGTAACGTTTATTTTGTTCCTTTGTATAGCTGAGTAGCGTCTCGTTGTCTGAATAAACCACATTTTATCTGTTCATCACTTGACGGACAGTTGGGCTAACGTGAAGAGTGAAAAGGACAAGGCTCGGAGGACATATTTTCACTTTTCTTGGCTAGCTAGCTAGCAGTGGAATTGTGTCATATGCTAAGTATATGCTTAACGTTTAAAATGAATTGGGACGCCTGGGTGGCTCTGTCGGTTGCACGTCCAACTCTTGATTTCTGCTCAGGTCATAATGTCACTGTTGTGGGATAGAGCTCTACCTCAGGCTCTGTGCTGGCGGCTTGGGACTCCCTCCCGCTCTATCCCTCCCCTGCTTGCTGTCTCTTAAAATAAATACACATTTAAAATCAATAGCCAGGCTGTTTTCCTAAATTGGCTGTGCCGTTCTCTATGCCACCAGCCATCTAGGAGGACCTTTCTCTATGTGCCCTCCAACACTTAGTGGTGTCTTATATTTTTTCATTGAATTGTGTCACGGAGGCCAAAGAGAGGAGCTATTTTCGTCACCTGGATACAAGTCATTGTTTCATCTGGTAGGTTTTGCACTTGATCTTAGCCAAAAGGCCGAGAAGTGATCATCGGGTAGGTTTTGCAGGTATTTTCTCCGAGTGTGTGGCCTCTTATTCCGTAATTATTTGCCTGTGGAAAAGCCACAGCCTATCACTGAGCGCTTACTTGTCCCAACGAGTCTGTGAGGAGGGTACCCCACGGTTCCGTTATTGCAGATGAGGGAGTTTGGGCACAACTATTAAGGGGCAGAGCCGAGCCTGACGCTCACTGGTCTGGTCTCGTCCGTGCTCTGAACTGCTGTGCTCTGCTGCTGAAGCCAGAGGCCGTGCAAGCCCCTTGACGTGGTGCCCAGAGTCTGGACCCGGCTCAACGATCACAGTGAGTCGCTTTTCATCAGTTACCTCCACGCCCAGCACTCCCCCACGCCTTGGCACGCCACGGGTTACACGGATGTTCGAGAACCTAGGAACTCACTTGGGAAGCGCAGATGAAGGCTTCCCTTGGTCTTTGTAAGACCTGGCTGTGCTATAAAGTCTCTTCCTGTCAGCGTCCCACTCTGTGCCCTCCACGTGGCTCTTGGGACAGGAGGGTGAATTGCTGACAGGCCCTACCTGTCATACCTGTCCCCACCTGCCTCACCCCTGCCCGCCCTCACACAGCACAGAAACCCAAGCTATAGACACAGTCTAAAAATACTTGCTGTCTTGAGAGATCCCGGAGTTTCCTGATATTGTAAAACTACCCAAAGCCTGATCTTTCCAGAATCAACTATGAAACACATTCCAAAGTAGACATCTGTTGGCCCCACTGGATGGGAAGCAACTCCTACGAAGTCAGTCATTTTACCCATGTTCTTATTCAATTCGGAGTTAAAAATCCTTTATTTTCTCAGTGAAAAGTGCCTTTAAAGACAATGGATGCAAAAACAGAGGGTTTTTTTTTCCCCTGTGAAACATGGAAAATGCAAATTTTCCATAGTTTTAATTAAAAAAAATTTTTTTCCCATAGTTTTAATTTTAGAAAACCAAAATACTTACACCATTTACAGAAAAATACCAGGAGACTCAAAATGTCAATGATCAAAGCTCTGGTCTACTGCCCCCTGCCTTGTTTCAGGTTGTCAGTAAAAATTTTATGGTTCCCTCCCAAGGTTGTGGGGAGCACAGCATCACCCCATCTTCCGGGCCATGAGGACACTTAGCCCTTGTAGGAAGTGGAAGACCTGGAATTGTATTCGTGCTGATTTTTTCTATTTTTGTTTTTTGAGTTTTTTTGTTTTTGTTTTTTGTTTTTTTGAGAAAGTGAGCACGAGTTGGGGAAGGGCAGAGGGAGAGAGAGAGTCCCAAGCGGACTCCGCTCAGTGCAGAGCCTGACTCGGAGCTCGATCCCACAACCGTGAGACCATAACCTGAGCGCAAACCAAGAGTGGGCCGCTTAACCGCCTGAGCCACCCAGGTGCCCTTCGTGCTGATTTCAGTTAAAATTTCTTCCAGAGAGAAAAGAGAAATCTAAGGACGAACAAAAGGAAAAACTCACCGTCTGGATCACGAGTGTGTATATCTTTTTTGTGAACATGCTTTTCCACGCACACAAACGTGTAGAAGCCCTCAAGGAGAAAGTCAGCAAAGACCGGCTACAGGACGCGGCCACGGCCCATCGGCGGAGGCTGGAAAACGAAGAGCTGGAAGCCAGGTGACCTACCAGAGCCCTTCAGCCCCCCTCCTGCAGGAGCCTCCCTTGCCTTCCCGTCTTGACACGTGTGTGGCTTCCTGAGGGAGGCAGCTCTTCCCCTGGCACCGAGAACATGGGACGGCAGGGAAGGGTCCTGCTTGCGGCCATTGGCTCACTTGGGGGGTGAGGATGCCTGGGCCCCAAGGCTCCCACGGAGCGCAGAGGCCCACGGGGCTAGGCTGCCACGTTCAGATCCCAACCCTACCCCTTGACACGTAGGTGGCCCCGGGCAGGGCCCGTCACCATGCCTCAGTTTCCCCATCTGTAAGTGGACATGAACCCCCATAGGGCTGTGGTGAGGATTTAGTGAGCCGATGCTGTAAAGTGTCAAGAACAGTGCCTGGCACGTGGTGAGCAACCCCTACCTGTTGTTTGGCTACCTTTCTAGAACCACGGTCGAGAAATGTACAGTCATGTCTGTCCAGGGTGCTGAAGCCTGCTCTTTGCAAAGCATGCCTTGAGCCTGTTGGTAAAGAAAGCATTAAACTATACTTCAGGGCAAAGGCCCCGAGATTTTTAAAGGCCACTTGCTAGCGGCTAAGTTGCTACAGAGGAAAGGGGTTCAGAAGTCTGTTCGGCTACGTGAAAATGTCATTCCGGACTGTCTCATCTCTCAAAGTGATGAGAGTTTACAGTTTTGCTTGCAAAAACTGCTGAAATCTAGGTGTGGCCCACTTTACACCAAATATAGCATAAAACAGGTTTTGAGATTGCAAAATAAAAAGTAAATAAGGCTACCTTCCTGGGTTTGCTTCTTGCCCTAGGCTGAATAGCTTGAGAGAGGAGGAGACCAAAAAACAAGACTCTGAGGTGGACATCACTGTGATCAAGGAGCCGGTCGACGCCCCGTCCTCCAGTTTCACATCGAGCCCCCCTAAAGAGGACACCGTGGTGTCCCAATCCAGCAAGCACGTCACAAGCAAGAAGAAGAGAAAGTAACAGTTACTGGGTTTGTAAACGAACCCCAAGAACGAGATGTAAAAGCTTAGAACCAAAGCTCTGTAACACGTTTCCTAATAAAATTGTGTTGTACCTTGTTTTAGTGTTTTTGAAATAACTGCCTGGGCCCACTGCAATTCAGGTTTCTTACACAGTTAAATCACGGACATGCCTGAAAACAGAGCTGAATGAAAATACACACATGGGTATTAAATGAGCATGCGTTCAATGTATTCTTTTTTAATCCAAGTACGGTATCGGTGATGAAATTTAGAATCTGATAAAACTTATTGGAAGACAGGTGGTAGTGTACAAACTTAAACATTTCTTCAGGCCCCCTGCCGAGCCCGGACCCCCCCCCACCCCCACCCTTTTGCCCCTGTAAGTGACCCACATACAAGTCCTACCTGTCCTCACGTGCGGCCTCTTCTCCGGCCCCGTGCCTTCCCCAGCACTGCAGACACGCAGGGACGAAACACCAAGGCAGAAAAGCTGACGAACAGGTGCGCTCAGCACTAAGTGAAACTTTACGTCTCAGACACTGTTATACTAATGATTTGTGTTAAATATAAGAGTGACCACCCGAAGCATAAAAATACAATCTACGGCTTCCAAACTAGCAGGGGAAGGAAACAATCGTTCAACATGAAGCTGGGGAAATGGGAAACCAACAAAGAGGCTGGGACCCGAAATCGCCAGAGATGGTGGGACAGTGCCAATATACCTCCCCAGTGTGAGCAGGTTCCCTTCCCAATCCCCAAGCCCCCATATCATTAGCTGGGTTCAAAACAGAAACTCATTTCGGGGCACTTGGGTGGCTCAGTTGATTAAGCATTCGACTTCGGCTCAGGTCATGATCCCACAGCTCGTGAGTTCAAGCCCCACATCAGGCCTGCTTCGGATTCTGTCTCTCTCTGCCCCTCCCCTGCTCACACTCTCTTGTAAATAAACATTTAAACAAAAACAAAAAACCAAAATAGAAACTCATTTCAATGTTATTCTTTATAAGAAAACCCTCTTGGAGCACCTGGGTCCTTGGTTAAGCATCCCAACTCCATCTTGGCTCACGGTTCATGGGTTCGAGCTGTGCATCGGGCTCCATGTTGACGGTGCGGAGCCTGCTTGGGATTCTGTCTCTCCCTCTCTGCCCCTCCCCTGTTCTCTCTCAAAATGAACAAATAAACAACAAAGGATAAAAATAGAGATGGAAAAAGATGGACCAGGAAAATCTAATCAAAATGACTGGAATCATGAGCAATATTAAGAACAGAATTTAAAGGAAACATCTGAATAGGGATAAAACTAGAAATAATGATAAAAGGACCAACAACAAAAAGACGCATGATTCCTCAGCATCTTACATACTAGCCTTGCAAAAGCTAAAGGATTACAGAGAAGAAACAGATCAAAAAGACAGTTATTTAGGGGGAATATAGATATTTTTAGCAAGCAAACTAAAAAGTTTGAACACACAAGAATGCAACAGAGGATAAACACGGACTATGTTTTATGGTCAAAAGTACAACTTCGAAGGATGTATTTCCAGATGATGATGTAATTATGCTGCAATTACTAAGTCAGCAACGAACACTCAACACAGGAAGCCTGTCGCTGGAAACTAATAAAACACAACCTCAAGTAGCTCATGGGTTAAGAGTGATTCGTGATTTCATAACCGAAACCGTACATTACGTAAGACACGAGAGCGACAAGAGTACTCCAGGTGGACGAGAAGTCATCTGTCCTCTGCCCTGACAGCGGGCTCATGCGGGCTGCCTGAGGGCCAACAGTGAGGAGCCCCGCCTGGAGCTGGGGTGGTACCAGTTTTCCCAGACCGTGCCTGGCTAGCTTCTGCCCAAACTGGGATGTCGAGACTACCAACAGTAGGTTAACTTAGGTAAAATCCAGGGGTGCCTGGGTGGTTTAGTCAGTTAAGTGTCCGACTTTGGTTCAGGTCATGATCTCACGGTTCATGAGTTCAAGCCCTGCATCAGGCTCTCTGCCTGACAGCTCAGAGCCTGGAGTATTTTAAAAATTAATTAAAAAACCCGTGGCTCAGAGCTTGGCATAGTGCAGGGCAAGAAATAGGATCTCTGGGGGCACCTGGCTGGCTCAGTTGGTTAAGCTTCCGACTTCAGCTCAGTCATGATCTCACAGTTCGTGAGTTCGAGCCCCACGTCGGGCTCTGTGCTGACAGCTTGGAGCCTGGAGCCTGCTTCGGATTCTGTGTCTTCCCTCTCTCTCTGCCCCTCCCCGGCTGGTGCTCTGTCACTAGGATAAATAAACATTAAAACAATTTTTTTTTAAATTAAATCCAGCCAGACTACATCTCAGCTGTGAAGACACAGGCAGTTGTGACCCCTCAGGGTTCTACAGGACACGTGCAGAACACTTTATGTTTAGACCATGGCTGGGGCACTTTCGTGAAGTTCTATTATACGTGGTCTAAAAATCACATCAGTACTCAAGAGAAAAACCAAGGTCTAGCAATTACTTTGGGCAAATGCCTCAGAGTTCGCCCCTGCAGGTCTAGTGACCGTGCGGGGGGGGGGGGGGGGGGGGGGGGGGGGAGGGGGGCGAATTCTGGGAGCTCTAGCAGCTCTAGAAAATCCCCAAGGATGAGCCACAGCCAGCGCCCACTGGGTGGAGTGGTCTACAAACAAACAACAGGCGCGAGACTCCAAGCAAAACCAGAATTTTAAAAACCTTAACAATTTATTAGTCTTATTTCCCAGTAAAATATTCACATAATGTCAAAAGAATGGAATGATGGGAGATGTAGCCGACTACCTTTAATTATTTCCACATAAATATGTAAAATCTAAAAACCCCAGGGGATCATCAGACTGAGTAGAAATTTGATTCTTCAAAGCAAGTATTGCTTTACTATTGTCATTAATTCAGTCAATAATATGACCGAGAACCTGCAGTGGTAAACAGAATGCCTGCTGGGTTGTTTTTTTAAAAGATGTCCCGGCGAGCCGTTATCCGTCAATCCAGGAAGAATATGTTATTGAACTGCGTCGCACAAAGTTTCTTCACCTCTTCTGCAAAAGACAGAAACAGGGAGTGAGAAACAGAGGTTTTCACTGGAAAGGTTCTATGACACAGACTGGTCCCTTAAGCTCTTCTGGAATACAGCTGCCAGTAAATGGCCGCATTTGCTGACCTTCAGTCTCAGGCCTGGGCAAGAAATGTTCATGAGTGAAGACAATGGGGAAAAAAAGCCTCATGTCCCCGGGACCTCAGTGCCGTGTCACAGCCACGGGCCACTCCTCCGGGCCCGGGAAGCGCACGCCCAGCCCCGCAAGCACCTGAGACACCCGCAGGCTGGGGGCTGCAGCCCAACGTCTAAAATGTTGGGTCATCGGGTGCCACGCCCCAGAAACCCTAGCTGCCACCCGGGCCGTAGTTCAAGTGCTCCACGGAGGCGGCACCATCGTGACGCCACTCAATTCCCACTGCACCCGGGGCCGCGTTTCCTGCGGTTTCTAACGCTCACGAGTCTCACTAGAGGCACCGATGGGAGAGACGAACCGTGTCCCAGCAGACACGTGCGGAGAATGAAACCTCACACCTCACTGCTGTCCATGCGGCGCTCTCCCAAACGTCCCACTCCTTGCTCCAGGCCGTATGCGGTGCAGCAAGGGAGCGGAGGCCGTGAAGGGGACACGCCCCCCATCCGCCAGCGCAAAGAGCTGTGAGGATCAGCCAAGGCCGGTGCTGGAACAATGCGCGCACGGGGGCCTGGAAACTGCAGTGAACCGCCCGCCCTGCCACGGGGTGGGTCTTCGTCACCGGGGATCAGAGTGGACATCTGTATACACGCTGTATGAAGCCACAGGATTTTTTTTTTTTTCTTTTAGCATTACAGAAAATCATTTCCTTTGGCCAGTGCCAAGTTTCTGAAACACAGGGACATTTTCCCCAGGAAACGTGAAAACTTTTTCAAGGTACATTTTCAAGGAACTGTGCTTCTGGAGAACACAGGATAGATCAAAGGACGGTTTCCTTTGACATCAACAGCCATGTCTCCTCTCTAGCGGGTTTCCGACCACAGTGAAAGGACAGACAGCGGTGAAGTTCTGCACCACGCCCAGCTTCTATTTACCATTTACTTCGATCAGGTTTGCATTTTTTTGATTCAGGATAACATACAGCTCCCGCTGGTCAGACTTCTTCCCGACCACCCAGTAGTCGCTCATTGCTTTTACGATGATCTCCTCGTCTTCATCCACTCTGCAAGACAAGGGTTCCAACAGGCAACAGTGTGTTAGCTGTTTAGCTGCAGCGTGAGCGACACACACTCTCACACGAGAAACCGGAAACTAGGGGCGCCTGGGTGGCTTAGTTCACGGAGCGTCGACTCTTGATTTTGGATCAGGTCATGATCTCACGGTATGGTTTGTGAGACCGAGCCCCGCATCAGGCTCTGTGCTCTCGGCTGATTCTCTCTCTCAAACATTAAAAAACTAAAGCAAAAACCTTTGAAGAAAAACAAAAGAAACCAGAAACTAGCCATCTGAAAAGTCTGGGGAGTCCCGTGCAAGTGGCCAGTGACCCGGGGGCCTCCTCTACTCTGTTCGCAAGTGGGGCCCTCTGCAGCGGCTCTGGGCCGCTCGGCTTCGATGAGGATTCCTTCAGCGCCTCTTCTCCCGTGAGAAAGAGGACACCTCGGGGCACCTGGGTGGCTCAGTCGGTTAAGCGTCTGACTTCGGCTCAGGTCATGATCTCACGGTCCGTGAGTTCGAGCTCTGCGTCGGGCTCTGTGCTGACAGCTCAGAGCCTGGAGCCTGCTTCAGATTCTGTGTCTCCCTCTCTCTCTGACCCTCCCCCGTTGATGCTCTGTCTCTCTCTGTCTCAAAAATAAATAAACGTTAAAAAAAAAAAAAAATTAAAAAAAAAAAAAAAAAAGGGGACACCTAATCTGAGAAGTCCGAATTCGAGAAGTTGTTCGAATTACCTGGTAAAGTCACTGTTGATGTCACCCAGAATCTTCATCAAATCCGGATGCACGGATGTGAGTGACACGCTAGGGGTTTTCCTCATGTGAATTGTACTTTTCTCTGCTAAATTCATATGGTTGAAGTAGATAAACTTAAACTGGGGCTCTTTCTCAGACCTGTGAAAACATGTCATCAAAATGGTAACGTTCTCAAAGAATAATTCTCCAAACAATACAACCACATTGTTAAAACCTTAAATCCATGTAGCTACGTAAGGCCTTATATTTTCGACGTCTGGGCCTTCAAATCAAGAATCTCAGTGAAGACGTAACAGGCTCTTCATTCCCTAGTAACTTATTTGAGATCCATGAGGTATTCAATAGGATGGAATTTTCCAGAAAGCTGAAGCTTAGCTTTTGAAAAACCAGTACTATAACCACTTTGCAGTAACAGTGCTTTGGAAATGGCAATCACTTGATTATTTGCTGCATTTTGAATTTTTGGAAATAAATGCAAACTCAATACAGGCCATCTGTCTTCTAGCAGAGGGGTCAGCAAACAGATTAGTGGCCCTGGGACCAAATGTGGCCTTTTTTTTTTTTTAAATCAAGTTTTATTGCAACGTAGCCATCCCCGTATGTTCGGGTATTGTCTATGGCCACTTTCTGCAACGTATACAACCGAAAGAATCTGAAATATGTATTATTTGGCCCTGTGCAGAAGTTGTTTGCTGACCTGTTTTAGGAGAGTGACAGCTCATTTATCTCCGTCCTGGGGGATGAACGTGCCGTGCCCCCTGTGTTTAATCTGCCACAGAACTGAAGTTGGCTAGTCTGAGTCACAAAGCTCTCATCACCCTAAATGGAGACCATTCTAAGGCGTTTGAGGCGCTTCTGCTGAACAGTGATGAATATTTTCATTGGAATACATCTTATTATTTGGAATGGCTGGACAATGCTACTCCGCCGCCTCCCGGGTCAGAGGCCGGACCCCTCGGGGAACCACTCCGATGGCCAGGCCACAGCTCCCGGGGCCTCCCGCCCTCCCTCTCACTGCACCCTTACTTAAGTGACACTCGGGGGTCTGGGGACAGCCTGAGCAGCCCTGCCACTGGAGGGGGCTCAGAGGCCTTCTCTGCTTACTTCAGGGTTAGCAGCCATGTTCTGGTGGGCTGAGGGTGCCGGAAATCCGACCTCCGGAAAAGTGGGTTACTACTGTAATACTTTATATCTAGGCAAAGAAAGAATGTGGATGGCTTAGTTTCCAGGAAAATGAAAAGAGAATTCTTACAAAACCAGAATATGTTTTCAGTAGGCCCCTAAAACTAAGAACAGCAAGTATAACCCCAAGAAAAACTGGAAAGATGAAACATTTAAGACGCTTGGCCAGAGCTGTGAATTTCGTTGTCTGAGTAGACAAACTTCCACCCAACCCTGATGGGGCCTGCAGTTCCGGTCTTCTAACCCCAAAACCCTCTCTGTGGCCTCCCTCTTACCCTCATTCAGAATGTGTAAAATGCTTTCTTAGAAGATCTAAATTATTTCTTTGGTGCCCCTCATGGAGATTTACATTAGCAAATGTTGTTCAGTGGTTAAGACAGGGGCCAACGTGGCCTCTTTCCACCGCCTTCCACGAGGAGAACACAGAGAAACAGAAAAACTGCTACTTGCCCTTTCACTATTAACTTGCACTGCTGAAGAAGGAGAGGCCCACTCACAGTGAAAACAGGACAATGTCCACCCTACAGGCTTCTTAGCTACATCCAAAGCACCATGTGACCAACGGTGAGCTGGTTTGGAAGGAGCAGCCACGGTCACCTGGTATCTTTTCCCAAGAGCTAACACGGACGCCTCTTAAACACCCAAAGCATGTTTCCCCCTAAACACAGAAACACAAATTTCTTGCCTTCTTAAAAAAGAACACGCTGCATACGGTTAATGACATCACTGTAAAACACACTGAACCCGGGGAAATACTACAGAATTCTTGCTGACGGTTTGTTAGGAGGTTAGGCTGACAAGACGGGAGCACAGTAATGACAGCCTCGAAGAACACGGGAAGGTGGGGCCTGTCTTAAGTGGTTGTATTCTACGCTGAATGTCCGCTAATTTTTTTTGAAAAGATTTTCTGTTTTCTGTCTGCCCTCTGCCCCTTTCTTCTACTACTGGTAGAAAACCCAAGTAGCTGTGATTGGCAGGGTCACAGGGACGTTTCCCATGAGTAAATGGCGTCAGTTTTAGGAGACGTTTAAGGACCAGGTACGTGAACACCTAGCCAAACCTCAGAGGCGTGCCAGGGAAGGTCACTGCAGGCTCTGAACCAAGGGAGGAGGTCAGCAGATGTCCAGCAGGTGTTTGACCACTTGCAGCGTTTCCCTGGGGACGTCAACGGCTGGCTGGGGCCCTGAGACCATCTGGTGGCTTGACCTGTTCTGGGCCTCGTTCCAGGCGGCTAAGGTTTGCCAGACGCACGGTTTCTAAGTGAGGATGGCCATTGCACACTTGACAAACCAAACAAAAAGGGAAGATTCCGAATTGACCGATATGGATATTGTAAGAAGGAAAACTGGTCTTCATGTGGGAGTTACATGTTACAGCTCTTGTTCCTCTGCGTGTCCAGGGGGATTAGGAAGGGAGGCCCAGCTGAGCCCTTGGACTATGCCCGTGAACCACGCCCTGGAAGGAAGGCTTCCCTGCCCGCGCTCCCCCGGCACCACCTCTGCACGCCCGCCAGGCCAACCCACCGCCCTCGCCTTCTTCCTGCCTGGCATCCCGTCCTGGGTCTCATCGTTACCAACGCTCAGTCCACGGTTGCACTCCTTGCTTCTTGTAGAAAGCCTAACGTCCTCACCTCCGGAGCAACTGGGTTGAGTTCCACCCCCCCCCTCCCCAAATTCATTCAAAAACACTGATGAAAAGGATTATAAAAATTGCCCACAGCTATGAGGGCAGCCTTTTTAAAGTAGGCTTTGCGCTCACTGCAGAGCCCAAACTGGGGCTTGAAATCACGACCCTGAGATCAAGAGTTGGAAGTTTACCTGACTGCACCATCCAGGTGCCCCAAGGGTCTCCTTTGCTAATACCTCTGTACTTCGCCCTCCTCACACCTTTTCAAATTCAGTATCACAACTAGCCAGTGAAGAGACATATGCAAAATAGAAACGAACATCTCAGACTCAGCAAAGTCTCAATTTGGGGGAAAACTTCTTAAATTAGAGCGCTGCCTCTAGTCCTTAAAAATTCCAGGTGAAATGGATGAAAGACCTAAATGTGAGACAGAAAACCATCAAAACCCTAGAGGAGAAAACAGGCGACACAACCTCTCTGACCTCAGCCGCAGCAATTTTTTGCTTGACACGTCTCCAAAGGCAAGGGAATTAAAAGCAAAAATGAACTACTGGGACTTCATCAAGATAAAAAGCTTCTGCAATGCAAAGGGAACAATCAACAAAACTAAAAGGCAACTAACGGAATGGGAAAAGATATTTGCAAATGACATATGGAACAAAGGGCTAGTATCCAAAATCTATCAAGAGCCCACCAAACTCCACACCCGAAAAACAAATAATCCAGTGAAGAAATGGGCAGAAAACATGAATAGACACTTCTCTAAAGAAGACATCCAGATGGCCAACAGGCACATGAAAAGATGCTCAACGTCGCTCCTCATCAGGGAAATACAAATCAAAACCACACTGAGATACCACCTCACGCCAGTCAGAGTGGCTAAAATGAACAAATCAGGAGACTATAGATGCTGGCAAGGATGTGGAGAAACGGGGACCCTCTTGCACTGCTGGTGGGAATGCAAACTGGTGCAGCCACTCTGGAGAATAGTGTGGAGGTTCCTCAAAAAAATAAAAATAGATCTACCCTATGACCCAGCAATAGCGCTACTGGGAATTTACCCAAGGGACACAGGAGTGCTGATGCACAGGGGCACATGTACCCCAATGTTTACAGCAGCACTTTCAACAATAGCCAAATTATGGAAAGGGCCTAAATGTAAATGTCCCTTGACTGATGAATAGATGAATAAGATGTGGTTTATATATATTATGCCTGTGTATATATACAATGGAATACTACTTGGCAATGAGAAAGCATGAAATCCTGCCATTTGTAGCAACGTGGATGGAACTGGAAGGTATTATGCTGAGTGAAATTAAGTCCATCAGAGAAAGACAGATACCGTATGTTTTCACTCACACGTGGATCCTGAGAAACTTAACAGAAGACCATGGGGGATGGGAATGGGGAAAAATAGTTATAAACAGAGAGGGAAGAAGGCAAACCATCAAAGACTCTTAAATACAGAAAACAAACTGAGGGTAGACAGCAGGGAGGGGGGAAGGGGTGATGGGCACTGAGGAGGGCACTTGCTGGGATGAGCACTGGGCGCTGTATGGGAAGCGATGAACCACGGGAATCTACCCCCAAAACCAAGAGCACACTGTACACGCTGTATGCTAGCCAATTTCATAATAAACTGTATTTTTAAAAATTCCCGGTGAATGAGATTGAGACACAGAAGATAAAACCATAAAAGTCCCTGAGATAAAAATGGCACATTCTTAGGCTACTGGGGTGGAAAATCACAAACATGACAGTGAAAACAGAAACCTAGAGGGAACGACTAATAAAAATGACTACGTATAAACCCCAAACATATTATAACAAACAGTAAAACCAAAGTTAGAAAAACACGTATGATACGACCGAAGGGTATTACGTTAAGAGCACTGACGTAGAAGAAAGGATACGAAGCACTTCAGTGGCAAGAGCCAACGGACCCAGACTGGCAATTTGTGGAAGAGACAGAACCACCAACCTCGGTGTCACCTATCAGGCATCAAGACATGACATGGAGAACGAGGGCTGTAGCCCCTGTGGGAGGGGACTCACACTGTCACTATGATTCCCTGTGCCCCAGACCTCCACTCCAGGGACAGGTCCTAAGACGATGGGTAGATGTCTGCACCAGACTGTTTAATGCAGAACCATGTTAATGCTAACAGCCAGAGGCAGACTGCCCGTCGACTGCAACAGCGACTACACAGACAGAACGCAAACAAACTATCCAAGTAAGTACCGTGAAGCCACGGAACAGAATAGGCAGATCCGTATTTGTTGGTTTAAAATGATGTTCATGCCACATAGTTTTTAAAAGCTACAGATTTACAGCATGATCTATTTTTAAAAACCCATCAGTAAACGGGCATCTGGGTGGCTCAGTCAGTTGAGCGTCCAACTCTTGGTTTCGGCTCAGGTCATGATCTCGTGGTTTGTGGGATCGAGCCCCCCTTTGGGTTCTGTGCTGACAGCATGGAGCCTGCTTGGGATTCTCTCTCTCAAAGTAAATAAACATTTTTAAAAAACCCATCAGTGAAGAACACTATATATACCACTGTTTACGTATGTGTATGTACAACTCTAAAAAGATACAATATTTACACTTTTGAATTTAAAAATAAGGACACGGGGTGCCTGGGTGGCTCAGTCGGTTGAGTGTCCGACTTCAGCTCAGGTCATGATCTCACAGTCCGTGAGTTCAAGCCCCGTGTCGGGCTCTGTGGTGACAGCTCCGAGCCTGGAGCCTGCTTTGGATTCTGTGTCTCCCTCTCCCTCTGCCCCTCCCCTGCTCACGCTCTGTCTCTGTCTCTCAATAATAAATAAATGCTAAAAAATAAATAAATAAATAAATAAATAAATAAATAAATAAATAAAAATAAGGACATAAATTACTCTCAAAAAAAGAAAAGGTTTAAAATAATTGAACTCTAAGTCCTTGAGTAGAAAAAAGTTGAGGCATCATACAATAGAAACCAAAGACCAAACAAACCCACTTCATGCCATTCTGTAAAGGGGTGACCTCAATTTCACAAGGAACATTAAAAGCCATAGCTTATGTGTAGGGATTCGACATTGAATATTACGCCCTAAGCTGGCCCTATGGGTGCTGTCCAGTGGGGGTGGGGCTGAGACAACAGGCGGGCACGGAGGCCCTGGCGCTGACCCGTCCTGCCGAACGCAGCAGCCCCCCACCTCTCAGCAACTGTCTGGAGGGGCCGACGTGGGGGTCTCTTGCCTCCCTCAGGCCTCCCTCCCATTTCTCTGGGACGTGTCTCCCAGGTCCTGGGACTGGCATGTAAAACGGTTTGATCTGGGTCAGGAGGATTTCCAGGAGAAAAGCACAGTATCTTTTGTACTCAAAAGCATTTCCCTCTAGTCAGCTGATACTTATGGTTTGGCAAGTGAGAGCCGCTTACATATAAAATCTCAGATGCATCCTTAAGGCCAACTTAAAAAAAAAATTTTTTTTTTACGCTTATTTTTGAGAGAGAGAAAGGGAGAGCACAAGCAGGGGAGGCGAAGAGAGAGGGAGACAGAGGATCTGAAGCGGGTTCTGCGCTGACAGCAGAGAGCCCAATGCGGGGCTCAAACTTAGGAACCCGGGAGTCGAGAGATCACAACCTGAGCCGAAGTCGGACGCTTAGCCGACTGAGCCACCCAGGCGCCCCAAAATCAACTTTCGAAGTCAAAAACAATACGCCTCTGAGTCCCTGTGCTTCGGCACACCCTTAAATTGTATGCTTCACCGTCAAGTCTTCCAGGCGCCCCACCTTTCAGGGACTGCTGAGGCTACCCGGTGGTTCTGGTAACTGTCGGAAACTGTCCTCCGTGACAGACGGAGCTGTGCCAAACCATACACGGCAAAGTGTTAACCGTGGAATCTACGTGGGGGCTGTGTGTTCACGGAGCCATTTTTCCACCTTCCTATATCTGGAAATTTTCCTAATAAAATATCAGAGAGAAAACTGTTTCTAATGAAAATAGATAAGTAGATAATATCCAAGGCCCTGTCCTTTCTTGAAACTGTATCAATTTGGGGAAAAAAATCTTCCTTCCTTTAGCCCTTAAAAATTCCAGGTGAATTAAAGATTGAAACACAGAAGATAAAACCATGAAGGTTCTGGAGATAAAAGTGGCAGTTTTGGGGCGCCTGAGTGGCGCAGTCGGTTAAGCGTCCGACTTCAGCCAGGTCACGATCTCGCGGTCCGTGAGTTCGAGCCCCGCGTCGGGCTCTGGGCTGATGGCTCAGAGCCTGGAGCCTGTTTCCGATTCTGTGTCTCCCTCTCTCTCTGCCCCTCCCCCATTCATGCTCTGTCTCTCTCTGTCCCAAAAATAAATAAACGTTGAAAAAAAAAAAATTAAAAAAAAAAAAAGTGGCAGTTTTTTGGGTTTTTTTTAGTTTATGTTTTAAGAGAGAGCAACAGAGGGCAGAAAGAGAGGGAGAAAGGGGGGGAGGGAGGGAGGGAGGGAGGGGGAGAGAGAGAGAGAGAGAGAGAGAGAGAGAGAGAGAGAGAGAGAGAGAATGAATCCCAAGCAGGCTCCACACTGTCAGCACACAGCCCCCACGTGGGGCTCAAATTCATCAACCATGAGATCGTGACTTGAGCCGAAATCAGAAGTTGGACTCTTAACCGACTGAGCCACCCAGGTGCCCCCCACAAATGGTTTATTTTTACGATACTGGGGTGGAAAGCCTCAGATATGACACTCAAGACAGAAATCTAATGGAAATGACTAGTAAAATGGGCTACATATAAATCTCCAATTGTATGTTATAAAACCCAGCAAAACCAAAGTTAAAAAAGGAAAAAATGGGTGTGATTTCCGTACAACCCTGAGGGCAGTGGGACAGAAGGTGCCTGACGGCAGGACCACCTCCCACGTCTGTCGCCGAGTTACTGGACATACGGCATGTGGGAAGCACAGGCAGACGTGCCCAGCAGTGTCCCCAGGTCTTGGGGAAGCAGGGAGCTTCACTTTCCCTCGCTCCACTCAACAGTTCGTCCTCGCACGGTACCAAACAGATCTGACTCCTGCTCCCTTCAGAAAAGACCATCTGGCAGTTTCGTGGTGAAAACCTTAGACGACGAAGCAGCACTGAAAGACGGAGCGGGCAGGTGCGCTCACTTCTTGGCTTTATCTTTTCTCACGCCCAGTAAGCTGCGGCCAGGAACAATCCACACACAGACACGCAGCCCACGCACACCTCCACCTGCACCCTGCCTGGGACCTCTCCACAGGCTGGTGCTTACGTAAGACCACACCCAGCAGGAGATCACCGTAAACACAGGTTATATGTAAATTCACATGTTAGTAACTTCTCAAAATACGGACGCCCATATGAAGAGGGCTTTTATTTCTCAAAGTACTTCCCCTGTGCTCACTTCATCTTTCCAGCAACCTGACCTTACACTAAGAGAGGAGGAGGAGGTTCAAGGACTCTCCAGTGTTCTCAGAACCAACAGGAGTTTAACGTGAGTCTCCCGATACCCGAGCGAGGGCCCTGCAAGGCGCCAGACTCAGGACCAGCGCCCTAAGGGCCCACATCACACCTACCTTCACCCCACACATTTCTGCACAAGAGGCAAAGTGCTTTCTGTCCCCAAGAGGCAGAACCCTGCTGGTTACCACTGCCAGTGTGAATTTCACAACTGGGCTGGTCAAGGGGGATGTGAGGGGTCCTCACGAGGTCCAGCCCACAGGCACAGCCAACACACCGAACCCTGTAGTTTATGCCACAGTCAGGGGAGAGTTGAGAGAACGTGTCCACAGAAGACTCAGCCCCACCCCCCATCGTGGAGGAGGAAAACTCAGGAACAGTTCTCCAGGGAGCTTTTCAGACAGGAGTGAACCACACATTTTTTCTCTGGATTCAGAAAAAACACTGTTGATAATACCATCCATATTCTTATATAAAAACTACCCTTATTCTTCCCAAACCAGTTAAGTGCTAGAAAGTAAACACGAAGCAAAGTACAAACCCAGACATTCTTTTGTTGATGTTAAACTGCTCACAAATGTCAGATGCCAGCACTGTGAGCTGGGGCCCAACAATGCTGTCCAGTCTTCGGCAAAAATCCAACGTGGGCTGTACCGAAGCTAACGAGTAATTTAAAAAACAGTGTTATAATTCTTTGCGTTGAAAAGGTCAATATTCATCTAACTGTCTTAATTATAGTATTCCAATGAATACGTTTCTGATCTGGAAAATCAAACAATTAAATGACTGGTCCCCCCCCCCCCCACCCAAACAAGAGAAAAAGAACAGTCAAAATCAGTTATATTTAAGGAGAGAAAGAGTCAAAGACGTCTCACTGTGAATATCGATTTAAGCACACCCTGTGGGCTGGCTGTAAATGGGTGGCCTACCCCAAGTAGGCCTAAGAAGGTCAAATAAACACGACGTGGCTCTCACAGGCCAGGTGCCGTCTGGTGCTTTACCAACATTACCTCATTGAATCCCCAAAGCCCCCTTTGCAAAAGGTCCTCTTGTGACATTTCACAGGCAGGGAGGCACAGAAAGGTGCCCAGGGCCAGCTGTTAGGAAGCAGGGAGGCTAGGCTGTTAAATATATGAATGAGAGCTCATCACCACGGCAGAGATCACAGAGGTGAGCCATGCTCACAAGGGCCTCTGTGACGGCATGGTTATTGTTTAGGAAGAGGACACGGAAAATTGTAAAGAGAAAAAGCTTATCTACTCAGGCTCAAGTCAGATACAGGTGGGTACCTACCATCAATCATAAAGCACACGGCTGCACTCATGGCCTGGGAAGAGAAAACAAGCCAAAGATTACAAAATGGCACCAAAAAGGTCTCTGATAACCAAACGCAGTGGCCCTGCCTGAATTTGCAATTAAATCACCTTTTTTCTTTTTTTTTGGTCAACTGGAGAAATGTGGACACGGAGTGCCTATCGGGGACGCTAAGGAAGTGTCGTTGATTCTGTCAGCTGTGCTGGTGGTTATGTGAAAACAGACGCCTTTATTAGAGCCAACTGAAGCCTTTATGAGTGAAATGACATGATCTAACATGCTCTAGCAAAAAACACACAGAGGAAACAGATGAGAGATTAGCATGCCGTTCATTCAATTAAGCTGTGTGATGGGCGCCTGGGGATTCATTATTCCAGTGTCTCTCTATTTTCACGTATGTTTGAAAATTTTCACGAACAGTTAAAAAACCCCTAGCAAGTGAATGTCTCCTTGTCTCCCTTCTGATCACAGCAAACGTTACAGTTATGAGGTTGGCTACAGGAGCTGGACCAGGAATCAACCCAAAATGTTTCCATTTTTCAGTATACAGTGTATACACAGTACACAGAACCTACAGCTTCATGGGAAAAAGCCACAGAGATCCTCCGGAGGCCCGCTCCTCTAGGCAGCCACTTCTGACCGTTTTAAATACCAAGGCTCTACCACTGTGACCTTCAGATGCCACACTGATTCCCTACTCGTACCATGACACAAGTGACCCTTCATCAGCCTTCCTTTTCCTCCCTGTCGTTCGGAGCCACTCCAGTTTGTCCACTGGCCACCTTACGGTCCCAAATGGCCCATTTCTCACACCACAGCTCCAGGCATGAGCTCCTAGATTGCCATTTATCATTTTAAAAATTCAATTGGGGTGGGGGGATGGGCATGAGCCGGGGAGGGGCAGAAAAAGAGGGACAATCCCAAGCAGGATTCATGTTGCCAGCACAGAGCCTGACACGGGACTCAATCTCATGAACCATTAGATCATGACCTGAGCTGAAGCCAGATGCTTAACCGACTGAGCCACCCAGGCGCCTGGATTGCTGCTTTTTAAACGAGGACACTTAACCTTCCCCCGTCTCTGCACCCCTCTCCACATCCACTTCCCCACCTCCAGCAGCTGTGACTTTATTTTCACACACTCACACTTGAGAACGTCTGCACTACTTTGTAGCTGAATCACAATTATCACCTGCCTATAAACAGGCTGCAAAACTGGGGGCTCACAGGCAAGTTCCATCCAACGGGTGTTTCTTCCTGGGTAATTCTGACTTCGATGCCAACTAGTTTTCTACCAAAATTCCACCATCCAGCCTCTCCTGAAATATCAGCCAACCTGGGACCACTAGCTGTGCATTTCCAAGGTGCTACCTAGCGGACGTGAGTGGCCGCTGGCCTCCTTGCGACACGTACGACTCTGTTTCACAGAACCCTCCATCCTGAAGCCCCGTTCGCTTCAGGGCTAATGGAACCCATCTGCAGGGTCCCTGCGGGGATGCGCATGTGTGACCCCTCATGGGCTGACTTTTTAAAAGTGCCTTTCAAGACTCCGTTTAAAAACCTGAATTTTGACTACACAGAAAAGCACAGAGAATGGCACGATGAACCCAACAGACCATCACTTTCCCAACTGTCAGCTGACGGACTGTCCTGCCCACGCTCCCCGCCTGCCACATGTTCATCTCAGACACCACCTCAGTTACTCCAGACACAGACCAGTAGGTATCTACAGAGGACCAGGACTCGGAGCACATCCAAAACGGCAGCATGAGGAGGTCCACACTCTCTCTTCAAACACCATAATTGGAGGAAATTATAAAAAACAGTAATTTAAATTTCCAGAGGGAAACTGTTCTAAGGGCAAACGGCAAATGGAGGTCTGTTTCTTCAAGAAAATCTACTGAGTCCGAGTATTAACTTCAGAACCGTCAACACATATACTAAAAAGAAGAAAGATAGGGGCGCCTGGGTGGCGCAGTCGGTTAAGCGTCTGACTTCAGCCAGGTCACGATCTCGCGGTCCGTGAGTTCGAGCCCCGCGTCGGGCTCTGGGCTGATGGCTCATGATGGCTCAGAGCCTGGAGCCTGTTTCCGATTCTGTGTTTCCCTCTCTCTCTCTCTCTCTCTCTGACCCTCCCCCGTTCATGCTCTGTCTCTCTCTGTCCCAAAAATAAATAAACGTTGAAAAAAAAAAAATTAAAAAAAAAAAAAAAGAAGAAAGATCTCAAATCAAGAACTTGAACTTCCATCCTCAGATTTTGGAAAAAAGAAGAGCAAAGTAAACCTAAAGCAAGCAGAAGGAAGAAGAGAATGAAGATTAGAGCAGAAATAAATGAAATAGAGAATAGAAAAGTAATAGGAAAAATACCAAAAGTTGGTTCTCTGAAAAGATGAGCAAAACTGAAAAACCTTCAGCTAGATCAGCTAGACCAAGTGAAAAGGTGTAAACCACTGAACGAGCAATTGAAGAGGGGACATCACTACCGACTTATAGGGGAAAATAAGATTTTTAAGGCTTTAAAACTATGAAACATTCTATGTGAACAAACTGAAAAACAAGCAACATGAACAGATTCCTAGCAGGACATAAGCAACTGAAACAGACTCAAGAAGAAAGACAATAAAACCCGTAACAAGTACAGAGGCTAATAATTTTAAAACTTCCAACAAAGAAAAGCCCAGATGTAGATGGTCTACCGTGACCAAATACTCAAAGAACCAACAGTAGTTTTTCACAAAGTCTTCCAAAAAACAGGAGAGGAGGAAACACCTCCCAGCTTATCTGGAGGCCAATTCTACCCTGATAGCAAGCAAAGCCAGACGACGATTCAAAAGGAAAGAAAAACCACAGGCCAACATCCCTTCGGGCCCTGAGCCCACCCGGCATCAGTGGACCTCTGGAGGCCAGTGACTCTGGCGGTCAGCTGAATACGTGGCCAACGCCCATTAAACACTCTGGACATCGAGGCCCATCAAGCTTCCCTGGATGACAATTCTGCACACACATCACACGTCACCGCTGGCAGTAAAAGGCCCTGCGCTGTCTGCACGGTTCCACCGCGAGAGGACAACTGGAAGCTTGCGCCCAGTGCCTCCTGGATCCTGCCCCGTGGGCCTCTTCCCCGGGCTGTCCTTCACCCATGCTCCTTTGCTGTCATTAACTTTAACTGGGAGTGCACCGGCCACTCCGGGTCCTGTGAGTGCCTCTAGCGAACTCCTGGCCTGACGGTGGTCCTGGGGGCTCCTGAGCCAGCAGTGTGTGTCCCAAGTGAGGGTGGTCCTGGGGACCCCTGCACTGTGCGGTTAGAAACGACTGAACTGAACACATTAAAGAGGCCAACTATGTGGTATGTGAACTACAACTCGATAAAGCTGTTTTGAGGAAAAGAGAACACTGTGAAATAACTGTGATGTCCTCTCACCACATTTAAAATTCTATCTACTGATTTGACTCTAAAAATGGAAATCCAATAAGAGACTGTACCAGGGTATTTCTTCCATTAGGGTTCAAAGTCATTATCCCGAGTCACTCAGAGGAGAATGATTTTAAGTGTGACAGAGAGGCGGGCCCTTCCCTACCCCCGTATGCCACACTTCACTTCGGTTCATTTTCAGACACATCTGTTTGTCTGTCTTCCCTGGAATTCTCTCCTTCTGAGCCCCTCCTTATGACACCCAACACTTAATCAAATCTCTTAGTCCTGCTATGTCATGAACTCAACACCTTTTTGTTCTGGAGCCCCTGTACCCAGGACAGAGCCCCCTTTCCTCTGACTGAAGGAAGGACACGTGGGGTAACCTTCCTGAAACTTTGCATGTTTAAGAACATCCTTCTTCGATGTCACTCGTGATGGATAGTTTGGCTCAGCAAAGAATTCTACACTGAAAACCATTTTCTCTCAGAACTTCTCAAATGACCTGATTTTCCTTCTGGAAGCTTCTAGGATCTTTATACTTCTGAAACTGCCCACTGTATGGGTAGAAATATGCCTTTTTGGTTCACCGTGCAAGACATTCAGTGGGCCTTTTCGGTCCAGCAAATGTGTACCTCTTAAGCAAGAGGTGTCCCCATAATCACTTTGCTGCTCTCCTCTCCTCCACACTGTGAATCACATGTTGAAATCCTCCTCTCCCATTGTTCTTCCGTATTTTCATCTCATATCCTTTCATCTCATGCTCCAGGCAAGACAATTCATCTTTAACCCTTACAATAAAGTTCTGTCAAAAATTATAATTTTGGGGGACAGGGGCTGAAAAGGTTGTTGTTTAATGGGTACAGAATTTGTGTTGAAGGAAAGTTCCGGAAACGGTGATGATGGCTGCACAACAGCGTGAATGTAGTGATGTCACTGAGCTGTACACTTAAAGATGGTTAAAACGGCGGGGTACCTGGGTAGCCGAGTCGGTTAAGTGTCCGACTATTGATTTCGGCTGAGGTCATGATCTCACAAGTTTGAGACCAAGCCCCACATCAGGCTCCGTGCTAAGCATGGAGACTGCCTGGCATTCTCTCTCTCCCTTTCTCTCTCTCTCTCTCTCTCTCTGCCCCTCCCCGGCTCACACTTTCTCTCTCAAAATAGACATTAAAAGAAGAGGGTTAAAATGGCAAATTTCATGCCACGTCCATCTTGCTCCAGTCAATACGCTTAGGAACTGTATTTTCAGTTAAGCCTCGTTCACGCTCGTTCACGCTCACCCGGACTCTTTTGTGTCTTCCTGGTTCTACTTTATAGATACACTTCTCTAATCTCTGGACGCAAACTTTTTCAAGTTCTCTCTGTTCCCAGAGTCATTTTTGTTTCTCTCAGGACCTACAGTTTTCTTTTTCCAAACATGCTGAAGGATGAGGGAGTGCGTGGCCAAGCAGGCAGGGGGGCTTTGCTCTGGGGACAGGACGAGGGCAGCAGTCACACGGGGGCCTGGGGACGCCACATGCTCCCAGGTGCTCACACCCACACCGGCTGCTCTAGGGCTCCCTGGATCGTTCTTCTTTAAAAGGACCCTCGACTTTCACCCGGGGATAGGTGTCAGCTGCCTGTGTGCAAGCACAGGAAAAGGGGTGGCCGGCCGATTTATATACATTTCACCTACTCCCCTTCTTTCCAAGCTCACGTCCCCCTCCCGACTCCTCAGATGTCCCCCCAAGCCGGGAGCTTCTCTGGGCTTCTGGGGGGCAGGTGGGCTCTTGCCCGAGTGCAATCCCTCCACTCATGTCCTCGGCCAGACTTCCTCCACCAGCATCACACTTACACCCCCTTTCTGCCTTCCAGGAAGAGACAGCCCCCTCGTGCTCTGACGTGCACTCCTCCCTGTGCTCTTACAACATCATTTCTAGGCCTTTACAAGTTGAAACATAATTGTACTCTCAGGTGGAGAAGAAGATAAACATACATGCTTAGCTTTCTTTTCTTGAACCAAAACCACCTTTAAAAAAAATCCAGCTTCTGGGGCACCTGGGTGGCTCAGTCGGTTAAGCGTCCGACTTCGGCTCAGGTCACAATCTCGCAGTCCGTGAGTTCGAGCCCCGCGTCGGGCTCTGTGCTGACAGCTCAGAGCCTGGAGCCTGTTTCGGATTCTGTGTCTCCCTCTCTCTGCGACCCTCCCCCATTCACGCTCTGTCTCTCTCTGTCTCAAAAATAAATAAAATAAACTTTAAAAAAATCCAGCTTCTAACAATGGGGCACCTGGGTGACTCAGCTGGTTAAGCTTCCGACTCTTGATTTCAGCTCAGGTCATGATCTTGCGGTTCGTCGGTTCGAGCCCTGCATCATGCTCTGCGCTGACAGGACAGAGCGAGCCTGCTGGGGAATTCTCTTTCTCCCCCTCTCTCCTTAGCCCTCCCCCGCTCTCTCGTTCTCTCTCATAACAAAGAAATGAACTTGAAAAAAACAAAAAAACAACCTAACAAGATGATACCCTGAAACAAACGGACACTAAGGTTATAGAATCGGCAAGTCCTCGGCTTTCAAATCCGCAAAAGCAGAATTCAACTGAGGCGTAGCCAGGCCCACACCAGAAGGCACCGGACTACGAGGTAACACAACCTTCGGTGGCCTCTGGTTTGTGAGCGCCCGGGACTTCAAACCCTGGTGAGTCAGAACAGTATTTGAATACAGATACAGTATCTGTCACTCTGATTCTTTCGCTAATAACAAAAGTACTGAAAAGGAGCTGAAAATCAGCCCACTGTTCCAGAGGAGCACTCACTGTGAGTCATACGGTGATTAGAACTCTCAACTTTTGTTCTGAGAAACAACGAAGAGGTATGTACGTGCACACACTTGTGTACACACGCAAGAAGGATTTACTTTTCGCGTTAATCTGCGACACTGGAGGGAAAAACAGTTGTTACCTTATAAACAATTAGATGCAGGGCTTCATACGTGTCGTCCGTATTTACAAAAATCTTGGGGAATCTGCATTTT
This sequence comes from Leopardus geoffroyi, assembly GCF_018350155.1. Lineage (NCBI taxonomy): Eukaryota > Metazoa > Chordata > Mammalia > Carnivora > Felidae > Leopardus > Leopardus geoffroyi. The sequence continues at coordinate 5,245,700 of NC_059340.1, forward strand.
GCTTCTGGATCATTTAGGTTCAAGGGTCCAGTAAGAAATCTGCAAAGTAAGCACGGAAATGACTCCATTCAATTGGGCAAAGTACAAACAGGAATATATTCCTACTTAATATATATTCATTTTGGGGGGAAGACACCAAATCAGAATACGATAAAGTTTTAACTCACTGGAGACATCAATTTCCTTTGCTGATTATTGCCAATAAACAGCACAAAGGTAATTCAGTGTTGATTTTATCTTTACCAGAAGAGATCATAAAATCTAATACTGTTTTTCAGAGAACACAAGTTTTACCTTCCATAATGTTGAAGATTTCCTGGCATCTCTGCCCTTATTGGAGAATCTCTTCCTGCCAACTGTAAACAAATACAATGTTTAGAAACGACTTCTTAGATATTCCTACTTTTAAAGCTTTGAAAACAGCACTCATATCTACTAGTTGGCTCCAGACCATTTTTCTGTATCATTCTCTCCTCTTATCCCACCAAAAAGAGAGAGGAAGGATAACAGAGGGAAAGAAGGCACTGATATGAAGCAGAACCATCATAACTTGATCATAACCTCAACTCCATACACTGACTTAGTTCCTTTTATGCCAATAACCAGAGTCTCCCACGGGGTTAACAGATGCTAGGCGATGACCACCTCATAGGACCCCTAGAGAGAACACACTCTTCCTATCTCCTGGTCGTGGAAACTCAAGCTAGTACAAGTTCACCAACGCACACAGGTCCTACATGGCAGAGCCAGGCATTGACCGCAAGCCTCTGTGACATCAAAGCCCCTGCCTCGGCCAGGACGTCACGCCCCCTCATGGATCTGGTTGTGGAGCATGGAGCACACTCCTGACATTCTTTCTCTGAAGATGTACTGCTTTCCACACACATAGGAAAAGGAAAAAAATCCAAGTCGTGTTAGCTAAAACCTGTTACTCTAAAAAGTTTTGACATTCTTTCAGTCTATATAAAGTTTTAGCATAGAAGTCCCCTCCCCAAAGATTGAAAAACATTCTAAATGCAACAGTAAAAACATAGCTCCAACTCTCCCACGTGCGGTGGTCATGAGACAAGACCTCATGCATCCACACTCACGTTGCCACGTTGTGTATTGTGGCTTCCTATTTTGTAAGCCTGGCTCCTTGGACTTATCATCAAGCACCAAACAGAGTTCCCTGTTGCAGCAGTGGCACGGTCACACGTGGAAAAGCCTCCCGACGGTGTGCATGTAAGCAGGTAATTTAGCATCAGGCAGACCCTGAGATCAAGTCCTGGCCCTGCCACTTCCTAGCTAGTGACCCCGGGCACATCACCGAAGCCCCCTAAGCCGGAGTATCTGACGTGTAAGGTGGGCCTCAGGACGCCAGGAGATCGTTCACGTTTGCTGGTCGCTTGGTTCAGTGTCTGGTATGTGGTACGTTCTCAAGAAACACGAGTCACTGCACTCAAACCGCCTGGAAAGGGACTAGGTACAGGACTAGGTCCTTTTTGGAACCTTCCTTTCAATTTCTTTTTCTTTTCCTTTTTTTTCTTAAGTAAGCTTCACAACACGGGGCTTGAACTCACAACTCTGAGATCGAGACCTGAGCGGATATTGAGCTTCAGCGGACGCTGAACCGACTGAGCCCCACAGGGGCCTATCGATTTCCTACCAAACTCATTTTCTTCCTGTTGTTTAACTCACAGTCTTAAACAGAGGGAGGACAAGCACATATATGCACCTGAGCCAAAATGGTTTCTGGGCTTCAAGTATTTTTCATCTTCAACCCGAGGAGAGCTGCAGAAGGGCACTCTGGGGAGAAGGCTGCAGCATTACTTACTGGTCTCTGCATAAAACTGGGAAGTATGGCACCACACTGGAGAAGCCAGGCAGGCAACAGAACATCCACTCAATGACACCTCACGCTTGTAATGACAAGGCTACAGGATTAACCTTTGTTCTGTCAAAGATCCTGGGTGTTTTCAAGTTCCCAGAACCCTACCTAAAATCCCAGCTTTTCCTTTGCTCGATGAATTGCTCCTCTTAAGAACAGACCTTTCTATCGCATTTGAACCTAACAAAACCAAGAGGTGGCATAGGTGGTTTTCTGGGCTAATGAAAACACAACCAAATTCTTATCATACCAGCAACGTAAAATACAGATCAGAACTGCCCCACCCACCACTGTGTTACTCCGCCCTCCTCCCCAGCCCCCCAGCCCGGGCGCGCAGGTGTGCGGGGGTGTGTGCGTGTATACATACAGGATACACACACATAGAGACGGGGGTGGGTTGGGGGGGCGGGGGAGAGAGACTAGTACCCGGCCATACCTCAGGTTCAATATGCCTTGGAAATAGAGATGTGGTGAGGTATTTGTATAAAATTCTCATGTCATCTTGCTCTAACCCACTCCTGAAACATCAGAAAAGCACGGTGTTAAAAGCCTGGAACTGGTCTTCCGTCTTCCTATGGCTCTGATTGTAACAAAGCTCCTCTTTTCCTCGTTTCCATTTTATCAAGATGCCGTCTCTTTGTCAAGTTCCAGAAGGGAATGGATTCAACTAGTCTGGCACCGGCACTTATCCTGACCTGGCGAAGGCGACTATTGTGCCATCTTGTACTCTACATGCCATTTTAACAAAAAGCCACCAGTCTGATTTGATGGGACTTGATTCTCTCCTTGAATCCCATGGAGGATTCTTCAGGGAGCATTAACGACCACAACGCTCCACTATGGGCCGCCGATTTCCCTCCGCTTTCTAGGCCATGCGGGAATGCATATGCCATCGCCCGGCCTCCCGGCAAATACTGGCATGCTGTAGACGGGGGATGTGTTCCCGCCGGGTCTCAGAAACATACGAGGATTTTAATTCTATGATTTCCGTGTAGGCAGAAAGGAGCAAGAGAAAGAAAGAAACTTTCAGGCAGATCTAATCTGACATGAGGCGAGAATAAGCATGTGGAAACGGTGCGGAGACACTAGCAGGCATCAGACCCTATCTGAAATCATGTGTCTAGGTAGGGGTATAAACAGACGATGAGGAGTCTGTCTGGGGTTTTTTCTCTTCAAGAGAACAGGGGAAAAAAAAAAAAAAAAAAAAAAAAATCCTGCGCTAAGATCCAACTCTATATAAATCAAGCCTCTACAGCACATTCCAGAGGCTTGCTCTGCTTTTCCCAGAAAGACCATCTGTTAGAAAAATCTGGCTTGTCCTGGCAAATACATGCTGTTCCCTTACTGAGACTGTTCCGAGGCTGTCTCACCTTTTCCTCTTCCTATGCCACCCTCTTCTTTCCAGGTTCAATTTTCACAAGGTCTGGTCCACAGCTGAAAGTGTAAGGGGGCTCTAGCCCCTTAAGCAAGTTTGTTCTGTTTTCCACCAAGCAGAACCTTTACTAGGACAACCCTAACTCTCCAACTGTCACGCAGCCAAACGAGGCAGACCAAATTTCCAAATCAAACGTGTGAAGTCACCTACTCTTTCGTTTTGCAGAAAAAAAAAAAAAACTCAGGTAAGGAGAGAGAAAGAGAAAAAGGAAAACAAAACAGATTCTGGATGTTACTATCCTTTCAAGACAGGAGTCAGAAGTGCTGGTGGGGCAGGGTCGTCGATGGTCAAGTAGAAGAGATCATCACGTGAAGTACTACGTTCTGGGCCATTTCTAGCACTGCCAGTAACAGCAGCTACTGGGCCCATCTGGCCACTGAACACTTGAAATGTGGCTGGTTGCGGTAAGTGCTAAAACACACGCTAGAGTTTTAAGATTTAGCACCAAAAAAAAAAAAAAAAAAAAGTCATTAATAATTTATGTTTTTACAAGTTGAAATAAATAAGCTTAGAAATACTGGGCTAAAATATTAATTTCACCAGTCTTTTTTTTTCTTTCAACATAGCTACTGGGAAACTTAAAATAATACACATGGCTTGACCCCTATTCATTCTGGATGGTGCTATTCTAGACCACAGGGCGCAAAGTAGAAAAAACCCTGTAAGAAGAAATGGAAGAAAACACTACTTAACTGCTTCCTATGTGTGCCACGTTAGGGCTTGGTTTTTATCACTTAAGACTCAATGCTAGGCACTAAATACTTCGGTGGTGGTTTTCTGGATTGAAAACTTAAAAAGAAAAATACTAAGCTGCAGCCAGCTGTCCCAAGCACAAAACCCGAAGCAGACAATTCCTGCTTTGCCTGCACTAAGGCCTGCCCTAGTGGTAGGATCTCCGTTAGCAACCCTCTCTCCAGTGTTTGCCACCCAGCCCTTCTTCTGCTCCCCTAAGATATAAAACGCAAAATACAAATACAGATACAAAAATAAATGAAGTAATAATGCATTATAATTATAGAGGATGTTACTACTGGGGAACAGTTTTTAGGAAAAAAAATAACAGTTAAAAAAAAATCAAAAAGTTCCTTCCTTAACACAAGTAAGCAAACAGATAATACATAAAGCAAAAAATTCCTGCACTGGCAGGTCCAAATGATTCAGGATTCTATCAATGGCTCACATCAAACAGGAAACAGACCGCTCATGTTCAGACGTAAAGGTGTTCCTTCAAAGTCTCTCAAATATAGTTATTTAATATGAATAATTAAAAAAAATTAAAGTCTGTTTATTTTGAGAGAGAGACAAAGAGAACATGAGTGGGAGAGGATCAAAGAGAGAGAGGGAGAGAGAGAATCCCAAGCAGGCTCAATACTGTCAGCAATGAGCCCAACACAGGGCTTGATCTCACGAACCGTGAGATCATGACCTGAGCCAAAATCAAGAGGTGGACGCTTAACCGACTGAGCCACTCAGGCATCCCATTATAATTTTTTTTCTTGAAAAAAAAACAAACACAACAAACAAAAAAACACAAACTTCTCTTCAGCTTAAATGTCAACTGATCCACTTGTGTGCAATGCAAAATCCTTTCCATCAGGATCAGTTTAGTCTACGATACAGACTACATTACTGTCGCGTATTAAATGTAAAATAATCTAGTCCAGATTATGCTCAACTTTGATTAACTCAAGTATCTAAAGCAGTTATTCATAAAAGCATTAACCTCTGGAAACTAAATCCATTCACTAAAAAGAAAATACTCTCAAAAAATAGGCCAAGGGGGGTGCCTGGGTGGCTCAGTTGGTCAGACAACCAACTTCAGCTAGGGTCATGATCTTGCAGTTTTTGAATTAGAGCCCCATGTCAGGCTCTGTGCTGACAGCTCAGAGCCTGGAGCCTAATTCAGATTCTGTGTCTCCCCCTCTCTCTACCCCTCCCCTGCTCACACTCTGGGTCTCTCTGTCTCTCAATAATAAATACACATTAAAAAAATATTTTTTAATAAAAAAAAACAAAACAGGCCAAGAAAAAGCAAAATAAAACAAAACAGGCCAAGAACTCTGGACAAAAGAGCCGAACAACCTCCTACCAAAGAGCAGTAATGTCGAATGCTATCATGGCCCCTGTAAAACCAAATCCATCCGTGAAATGCAACACAGTTCAAACAGAAGAGATTTTCTACTAACCATTTGCTTTGAGCTCACAACCAACATTTACTGAGCACATACAGTGTACCAGGTTCTGGCCATGTCCTGGAACAGATATTTCTACCCTCAATCAGTTAATTTCAAAACAATACAGTAAGTAGCAAACCAAAACCATCAATACATTAAAAAAATCATATGCCGCGATCAAATGGGATTTATTCTCAGAATGCAAGGGTGGTTCGATGTTCATGAAACAATCAATGTGATGCAGCACATCAATAAGAGAAAGGATAAAACCCATATAATCATTTCAATAGATGCAAAAAAAAAAAAAAAATTCGACAAAGTACAATATCCATTCATGACAAAAACCCTCTGCAAAGTAGGCCTAGAAGGAATATACCTCAACATAATAAAGGCCATGTATGAAAAACTCACAGCAAACACCACACTTAAAGGGGAAACATTGAGGGCCTTTCCCCGAAGATCAGGACCAAGACAAGGATGCCTATCCTCACCACTTTTACTCAACATCGAACTAGAAGTCCTAGCCACAGTAATCAGACAACAGAAAAAATAAAAAGGCATCCAAATTGGTAAGGAGGAAGTAAAACTGTCACTATTTGCAAATGACACGATACTCTGTATAAAAACCTCTAAAGACTCCACCAAAAAACTGCTAGAACCGACAAATAAATTCAGTACAGTTGCATACAAAATCAATGCACACAAATCTGTCGCATTTCCATACACTAGTAACAAAATAGAAGGTGAAATTAAGAAAACAATCCTATTTACACTGCACTAAAAATAATAAAATATTTAAGAATAAACTTAACCAAAGAGGTGAAAGACCTGTACTATGAAAACTATAAAACACTGATGAAAGAAATTCAAGACAACACAAATAGACATTTTGAAGAATATCGTTAAAAGGTCTACACTACCTTAAAGCAATTTACACACTGAATGCAACCTCTGTGAAAATACCAACAGTATTTTTCACAGAACTGTAACAATCCTAAAATCTGTATGGAATCACAGAAAACCTTGAATAGCCAAAGCAATCTTGAAAAAACTAATTCCAGATTTCCAATTACATTATAAAGCAGTAATTAAGACAGTATGGTACTGGCATAAAAACAGACAAATGGTGCTGGGAGAAGTGGACAGCAACATGCAGAAGAATGAAACTAGACCACTTTCTTACACCATTCACAAAAATGAACTTAAAATAGATAAAGGACCTGAATGTGAGACAGGAAACCATCAAAACCCTAGAGGAGAAAGCAGGAAAAAACCTCTCTGACCTCAGCCGCAGCAATTTCTTACTTGACACATCTCCAAAGGCAAGGGAATTAAAAGCAAAAATGAAATATTGGGACCTCATCAAGATAAAAAGCTTCTGCACTGCAAAGGAAACAATCAACAAAACTAAAAGGCAACCAATGGAATGGGAAAATATATTTGCAAATGACATATCGGACAAAGGACTAGTATCCAAAATCTGTAAAGAACTCACCAAACTTCTCACCCGAAAAACAAATAATCCAGTGAAGAAATGGGCAGAAAACATGAATAGACACTTCTCTAAAGAAGACATCCAGATGGCCAACAGGCACATAAAAAGATGCTCAACGTCGCTCCTCATCAGGGAAATACAAATCAAAACCACACTGAGATGCCACCTCACGCCAGTCAGAGTGGCTAAAATGAACAAATCAGGAGACTATAGATGCTGGCGAGGAAGTGGAGAAATGGGAACCCTCTTGCACTATTGGTGGGAATGCAAACTGGTTCAGCTGCTCTGGAAGACAGTGTGGATGTTCCTCAAAAAATTAAAAATAATCTACCCTATGACCCAGCAATAGCACTGCTAGGAATTTACCCAAGGGATACAGAAGTGCTGATGCATGGGGGCACTGGTACTCCAATGTTTATAACAGCACTTTCAACAATAGCCAAATTATGGAAAGAGCCTAAATGTCCATCAACTAAGGAATGGATAAAGAAATTGTGGTTTATATATACAATGGAGTACTACGTGGCAGTGAGAAAGAATGAAATGTGGCTTTTTGTAGCAATGTGGATGGAACTGGAGAGTGTTATGCTAAGTGAAATAAGCCATACAGAGAAAGACAGATACCATATGGTTTCACTCTTATGTGGATCCTGAGAAACTTAGCAGAAGACCATAGGGGAGGGGAAGGAAAAAAAAAGTTAGAGAGGGAGAGAACCAAACCATATGACACTCTTAAAAACTGAGAATAGGGGCGCCTGGGTGGCGCAGTCGGTTAAGCGTCCGACTTCAGCCAGGTCACGATCTCGCAGTCCGGGAGTTCGAGCCCCGCGTCAGGCTCTGGGCTGACGGCTCAGAGCCTGGAGCCTGTTTCCGATTCTGTGTCTCCCTCTCTCTCTGCCCCTCCCCCGTTCATGCTCTGTCTCTCTCTGTCCCAAAAATAAATAAACGTTGAAAAAAAAATATTAAAAAAAAAAAAAAAAAAAAACTGAGAATAAACTGAGGGTTGATCAGGGGTGGGAGGGCAGGGAGGGTGGGTGATGGGCATTGAGGAGGGCACCTGTTGGGATGAGCACTGGGTGTTGTATGGAAACCAATTTGACAATAAATTTCATATTAAAAAAAAAACAGACATACAGATCAATGGAACAGAACAGAAAACTCCAAAATAAACCCACAATTATACAGTCAATTAATCTTTGACAAAGGAGGAATGAATATCCAACGGGGAAAAGTCTCTTCAACAAATGGGTTTTGGAAAAACTGGACAGCAACATGCAGAAGAATGAAACTGGACCACATTCTCACACCATACACAAAAATAAACTCAAAATGGATTAAAGACCTAAATGTGAGACCTGAAAACATAAAAACCCTTGAGGGGAGCACAGGCAGTGACGTCTCTGACATCAGCTGTACCAACATTTTCTCTCCTGAGGCAAGAGAAATAAAAAAATAAACCATCTGGGACTCATCAAAATAAAGTTTCTGCACAGCAAAGGAAACAATCAACAAAACTGAAAGGCAAACTGGAATGGTAGAAGATACTTGCAAATCCAAAAAAGGGTTAATATCCAAAATAAATAAAGAACTGATACAACTCAACACCCAAAAAACAAATAACCCAATCAAAAAACGGGCAGAAGACACGGATAGACATTTCACCAAAGACATCCAGATGGTCAACAGACACCTGAAAAGATGCTCATCATCACTCATCATGAGGGAAATGCGCACCAAAACTATAATGGGAGATCACCTCATTCCTGTCAGAATGGCTAAATTCGACATTCGACAACCCAAGACACAACAGCTATTGGTGAGGATGTGGAGAAAGGGGAACTTTCTTCCACTGTTGGCTGGAATGCAAACTGGTACAGCCACTGTGGAAAATACTATCAAGATTCCTCCGAGTGGAAACCAGTATGGAGGTTCCTCAAAATATTGAAAATAGAACTGCCCTATGATCCAGCAACTACACTACTGGGTATTTGCCCAAAATATACAAAAACACTAATTCAAAGGGATACATGCACCCCTATGTTTATGGCAGCATTATTTTCAACAAACTACAGAGGCAACCCAAGTGCCCATAAATAGATAAATGGATCAAGAAGATGTGGTGTACCCTTGTTAAGATGAACACAGGGTGTTATACGTAAGTGATGAATCACGGAAATCTACCCTCAAAACTGAGAGCACACCGTATATGCTGTATGTTAGCCAATTTGACAATAAGTTACATTAAAAAAAAAGATATGGTGTATATATACAATGAAACATTATTCAGCCATGAAAAAATGAGATACTCCCATCTGCAACAATATCAATAGAGCGTAATGCTAAGTGAAATAAGTGAGAGAAAGACAAATACCATAGGACTTCACTCACATGTGGAGTTTAAGAAACTAATGAGCAAAAGAAAAAAAAAAGAGAGAGAGAGAGAGAGAAACAAACCAAAAAACAGACTCTCAACTATAGAGAACAAACTGATGGTTCCCAAAGGGGAGGCAGGTGGGGGTAGGCAGGAATAGGGGTGTAGGGATTAAATAGTATACTTATGATGAAAAAAACAAAACATTAAACACAGCAACACCACCACTGGGCTCCACTTGACAAAACAAACCATTCAAAACTAAAAAACATATGTATATCTACGGTAAGCAATAAGAGCAAATATATATTCTGCTCACGAAATACGAAATACTTCATAGGTATTTTCATACACTAGCTTTGTGATTAACAGCTGCTTCTCAAAATGTGCTGTTTTTCTTGAAGCTCCTTCTTGTGGTGACTGTCTGGGACCAGCGCCCTGCCAGCATATTAGGGTGGGACCACAGAGCAGCTCTGTACGGCCACCAGAGCTGGGCACTGCTTAACCCCAGGGGGTGTCGGGACATCCTTCACAAAGACAAAGATACCAAGAGGATCCCAGGAGCTGGGCAACATTTAGCCCTGTGAGCTTACGCTTCTGGAACGCAGCCAGGCTTGCTCGTCAGGCTGGCCCCACAGCCTCTCATCTCAGCAGGAGCTACTGACCTTGAGGGGACCCTCTTGCTCTAGGCCTGAACCCTTTCTCACCTCCCGAGCTCATACCCACATCAGGCCTTCTGCTGTGCCTGGCAACTGGAATCTGAGCTGCCCTTCCTCTGCCAAGGGCACCAAGGCTACGGACTGCTGTTCAATTCCAGCTTGTCCCTCAATCTCGTCACCGTGGCCGCGTGCACCCTCCCCAGCCTCTCCCTGTTAATTTCTGCCTTTGGAAAGCTACTCCCTCTCCAGACCTGACGCCCTCCAACCCCGTGTAAGTAACTCCCCTTCACCTTCTCGCGGCAGCATTAAGAATTTCATTTCACTACTACAGCGTGCATATCATAAAAAGCACCTAGAACAGGGCCAGCTAATACAGCATCAGGTTCCCTGCTAAATAATTTGTTAAACAAAAAAGAAGAGGCCTTTTCATCTGGGATTTGTTGTTTTCATAGGAGAAAACAAACTCTACATCAAAACTCATCAATGTGTTTAATACACAATGTGTTTAACTTCTTTCAGTCAATTTCTCTTCCTAAAATGAGGCTACAAGACCTTGGCAGGGAGAGGACGGGTTTCGGGGAACCGTGGCACGTTTCAGGGAACCGTTACTGCCCTGTTAGCTGAACTCGGGTTTAGCGCTCAAACGTGGCCGCAGCCCTAACTGAAGAAAGCGGGGTATTAGCACAAGCAAACACGAAAACTGAATGCGTGCGATCACCCGAAGAGCTCCCGGACCCCAGCAGCCCATCTCAGACACAGATGAACAGCCAGCTCCACACCCCCTGCAGGTCTATGCAGTCGCATGCACGTTCGCGTGGCTTTGCTGGAGCTGTCTTGCCGCAGCTGAAAGCATTAGTTACAGTTTATCTTTTCTTCTCCAGGATTAACATTCTCAAAGAAATTATGTTTTTGTTCTCACTACAGGTTGCACAGTTTGTTGCTAGTGGGTAACTTCCTGGTTTTATAGCACATTTAACTTCTCGGGTATTTTTTTTTTCATCTAGCTTCTTTAAAACAAAGTCTGAAAAGTATGCTTTCCACATTTACTATACGGTTTCTTTAAAGACGTTTTTGGAAGAACACCAAAATAAAAACGGGCTTCTTAAACTCAGCTCGGCAGAAACGTTTTCTCCACCTTGCATGGCGCCAGTTTTAAGCTCCCCTGCTTGGTCGTTTTAACCCAAATCACCCTACTTTTGGTTTAAGTCATCACTGCTTTATTTTGACAGGATCTATAAAGACGCTTCCCACCTTGCCCTTGCCCCCTTGCTATCTGTTCCAGTCCAACAGCCTGCTATCAACCCAGTCACTGCGGTTTTTATGATCCTCAAAGATTTTCTTCTTTTACGGGCCAAGCCTCGGGAGCATACATACCAGATCAGCTGATCGTTATAGAGGAAGGCGGTGTATTTGACTATACTCAGGCTTTCCTCCATTCTATTAATAAAGGATTGGATTTTCAAATAAGTCATTTTATCCAAGGGGAAGAAGCTGATTCCACCAAAAATGTCGAGGAGATCACATGACTGCAAATGCAACGTTTGCAAGTACTGTAGGAAAAAAAAAAAGGCGTCAAACTTAGAGTACACGGAATAGAGCACTGACAGTTCAGGATAATTAGTCAATTTATGATACGATTACGTACTACTGCGCCGAGAAGACCAGTAAGGGGGTGAGCCACAGCTAACCAGATGTGCAGTCAGTACCAATTTCACGACATTAAGCTCAAACATAACTAGTTAATGTTTGTTCAGGATTGTGTCTTGTCTCTTTGAAGCGCTAACTCCTTACGCTAGCGCTCCTCAAGTTACATCAACCTTATTAGGGATGTCAACAGTGACATCGCGGACAGACACTGCCACCTCCTACCAAAATAACGTTGAAAGGACAGGTAGTCAGTTGTTGATGGACAGGAGGGTAAAGAAGGCAAGAACAGGAATCAGGAGGCAGCAGGAGGGTAAATAATTATGGTCAGTAAGGTGAAGAAACAGGGGTGCCTGGGTGGTTCAGTCGATTAAGCGGCTGACTTCGGCTTAGGTCATGATCTCATGGTCCGGGAGTTCAAGCCCGGTGTCGGGCTCTGTCCTGGCAGCTCAGAGCCTGGAGCCTGCTTCAGACTCTGTGTCTCCCTCTCTCTGCCCCTCCCCTGCTCACACGCGTGTGCTCTCTCTCTCTCTAAAATAAACAAATGTAAAAAAACAAAAAAAAAAAACACAGATCAAAGATAATTTAGGGAAAAAAACTGAGAATTATTCCACTAAAATAAACTGATTTTTACCAGAGGTAGAGTATATAAAATGTAACTTGCTGTAAAACAGAGTGGCAACTATTTAGGGACACTCATTCATCATTTGGGAGGGAAAAATCACATTAAAAACCACTATGGGGGGGAGGGGGGCGCCTGGGTGGCTCAGTCGGTTAAGCATCTGGCTCTTGTTTTTGGCTCAGGTCACGATCTCACAGTTCATGCGTTCAAGCCCCACATGGCGCTCTGTGCTGACAGTGCAGAGCCTGCTTGGGTTTCGCTTTCTCCCTCTCTGTCCCTCCCCGCCTCACGCTCTCTCTGAAAATTAATAAACTTAAAAAAAAAATAATAACCACTAATGGGATAAAGTCTGTGTCACAGCCAAAAATTTTACCTTGAGTCAACACAGATTACTACTCACTAAACAGAGTCTTGTTTCATCAATCCATAAGAATGTACACCTCAGGCAAAGAGTTTAAATTCTGCTAATTAACCAATCAGCATGCAGTAAGCCCACACTGGCCAACCCAGGCAGAGCAAGGATGAAGTCACAGGGTGTCTCCAGGATGCTGTGGGGGTGCACACAAATGGGAGGATGCTCTGATCCCGCACAGAGGTGACAGAGAGATTCAAGAGTGCACATCTAAAAAGTTTCCTCACTGGTCTGGTTTTGCCACTAAAGAGCTTAGGCTCTCTGCCACTTTCAAGTCCTAAGTTTTTTTTGTCAATGAGCAATGAACTTATGGATGTGTATTTCCAAGGGTCTGTTTGAAGACTACTAAGATTATAAATAAAATTCCAAGTACTTACCCGATGGAAGAATTTCTCTAATCTTTCTTTTAGGAGCTTGACACCTCCATCTTCCATGGCTCTCAGAAAAGTACCATTAAAAAGCTAATGATGTAAAAGATTTTTTAAAAAATCAATTTCTTATGCCCTTCAATTTCCCAAGGTAACAAATTCTTCTTTTCCTTTTACATTGACTAATTCGGCTTATTTAATCCCCCCGCCGCCCTCCACAATCCCGTTCTTTTTAAAAGGGGAAAACATGTACAGGAGAAAGCCTGAGTTATAAAATAAATCACAAAGAATCAACACACTATTAAGTGGTATCATTTCCATGTTATCACCTAATCATTTAGGACATTTTTTTTTTTTTAACCTCAACTCATACTTAAGTTTCACTTTACATAAATACTACCACCAGAATGCCTCTTCCTCAAGAACATGGAGTTTCTTGTTTACCAACAGGGACACATTCCTAGTACAAGGCTGGGAATAAAGAAAGACTGACTACTCAATGAATAAGTATATGCATAAACCTCAACCCTGTTTCAAAGGCCCCACTGTTTCCTCCCCTAAAACAGACACATAGTCACCAGGCAGTCATCTAAAGAATTAAGATTTTTAAACAATCCCTGGAAACAGGTAACTGGCTAGACTCCATTCAGAAAGAGCATCATGCTTACCTTGTACATGCTGTAGCACTGTTGTAGCACTGAACTATAAACCTTGTCCTGCAAACAAAGACATAGATGTCAATTTTAGGGGAAAAAAAGTCCGCTGTATAACAAATGTACAAAGACTCCTGGCAAAGCAATATAATGCTTACAGACTCCGTCCCACAACAGTTGTGTGCTGAAAATAAAAGGTATTTAAATTCAGTTATGAAGCAGTAATTTTAGGAGGGCCTTGAACATATGACTAGGAGGAACTGGTGAGACGGGATGTACATTTTTATAAAATTGTGCTAATGTAAGCGATAAACATAAAGCTTCACTATGCGTATCCTGAGAAGCTTCCGTAAAAGTGACCCGGCTTAAATCTCACCAAGTCACTCAATATATTCAGTAATAAACTTTCAAAAAATAAGAAATAAAAAAGGACACGTTACCAGCAACTCCTCCTCTTGATATTCAACAATTGGTTTTCCATCTTTACTTTGCTTTTCAATTATAGGATTCCGAACAACCTATGCAATTTTGATAAAACGAAGTTACACAATGAACCAATCATATACATTTTTAATCTTCCCTTAAGTTAAAAAATTTGAGCAGGTCACAATACCAGAAACACACCTTCCGAAAACAGCCCCAAGAACAAATACACTGAATAGAAGTCTGACTTTAAAACGGCAACCCACCCTACTGTAATCCTACTTTGCAGCAGCTAGAGGACTTTCCTCAAGTCCTAAGAGTAAAGCAAAGATCACCCATAACTTCACCGCACAAATTCAAAGAGATCAAAGAGATATACTGTGTATGTAAATACCATGACCATCCAGAAATTTTCTTCTGGCTCATTGAAGAACTGTCTGTTCTTCTGCGTATGTAAAGATTTTGCAGGTTTTGATGGACTAAAGGTCCTAAAAAGATTAATAAAAAAGGATAATTGGGGACAGTTCTCCAAGTTGCAGAAGTTGTAAGAACTCGCTAAGCTCTGCAAAAGCACTTTAAAAGGTATTACCTGGTAAACTGTACAATAGCTTCACATAATCCGACGTTTCTAATTTTTTCATTCTTTTCTACTTCGTTTGGGTAATAAAACAAAATTTTATTTTCCTCCTAAAGTATGAAGAGACAGAATCGCCACATTAGTATCAGCATGTTTCCCATCCCAGCTGTTGAAAAAGCTGTTCAAAGTCAACGTCTGACGTCACACGTGCTAACAAAAAACCAAAACAAAAACCCTTTTCAGTGAATCCAGAATTATCTTTTCCTCACTATGTAAATAACGCTCATGAGCCTGGAAGGAAATTGTGATAATCAGTAAGTCACATGTCATCTGAAGGAGCACTCAGGCAATTATTCTGAAAACTCGATCTTACGGTTTCTTGCCTCCTGCTCATTTGTAAACCAACGATCGTAAGAAATGAGCGTGTGCGCACGTGCGCAGACGTACGCCTCCAGGCGAGTCAAACTCAGCAGGTTCACGGGCACTGAGACTGACAGCCTTTAAAGCTACCGTGATTTTGCTGCCAGCGGAACCGGACATCCTTGGAGGAAGTCACCGTCCCCACCTATAAAATAAACAAAACCCACCCCTGGAATTTATCTATCAATTCGGAAAAGAACTTTCCAAGGGGAAAGAACTTTCCAAGGGCCCTCCAAGCCTGCGTTATTTTCGGGTTTACAAGTCCACCACTCTCGATCCACGCTTCGGGGTGCGGGGGGGGGGGTGTTG
The DNA here is from genome assembly GCF_018350155.1 of Leopardus geoffroyi. Lineage (NCBI taxonomy): Eukaryota > Metazoa > Chordata > Mammalia > Carnivora > Felidae > Leopardus > Leopardus geoffroyi. Next base: position 5,261,132 of record NC_059340.1, read on the forward strand.
CAAAAACATTAGCTCAATTTTAGTCACCCAGGAATAATGCAAAAAACAGAGCCTCAACCCGTGTGGAGTGACGAGCTTGCTGAAGCTTCATTCGACACACGGGCTTAGATCCAGGATTCCGAAGAGACCCTGCCGGCGTGGTCCGGCCCCCGTTTACTCCCCGGCTCGGGCGTACACTTGGCACAAAAGCAGCCTCAATAAAAGCCGCTCCAGGAGCGCGGTGACAGGTGCCGGCCGGGGTCGCCTCCCGGGCGCGCCCCTCGGCTCCCGGGGCCGCCGCCGGCCTGCCGCCCCCGCCCTCGGGCCCTCCTCCGGCCGCCGGCTGACACCGGCGCGCGGTCCGGCTCCGCGTACCTCGCCCTCACGCGGCCCGAAGCGCGGGTTGTAGATGAAGAAGCTCAGCAGCGCCGGCGGGAACTGCTTCTCCTGGGCCGCCCCGGCCCCGGCCCCGGCCCCGGCCGCCGCTGCCGCCATCCCGGCCCGGCCCCCCAGCCTCGGGAGCCTCCCTCTGCCCGCCCAGCGACAGCCGCCCGGAGGAGACCGCACTTCCGCCTCGCTCGCGGCCGCCCCGGAAGTGGTCGCCGCCGGCCCGGAAAAAGAACCCGCCGCCCAACGGCCCCTTCTGGCGAGCGCCCGCGAGGGTTGGTTCCCCCTTGTTTGCTGGGCAGGTGTTTCCCTTTTTTTGAGTTAAGATGAAGGCGAAACTGTTTGCGCCCAGATGTCTGCCCTGGCGGAAGGCGAGGGCCGCGTAGTTGAAGAAAAAATAGAACCGGCATCGTTTTCTAGAAGTAGGTGAAGGCGCAAAGGAAGCTTCTGCGGTGAAAGAAACACGTGTAGGGGCGGACGGGCATTCAGCTGGGGCGACTGGCCCACTTCCATCATCTACCGGGTCCGTCCTGGCATTGCTGGGTTTTCTTAATCCCCGTTTGAGAGACCGCAGGTGACCGCTGGATCAAACCAACCCGACAGGGTTTGCGCCTCACCCCAATTCCCCAGGCTCAGGCTTGGAAGATTGCGCGCAGATGTGAAGGCGCCGGGCTCCGCGAGGCGTAGTGTGCGCGGTCCAGCAGGATCAGAACGCGGCCTTCTCC